>NC_068424.1:16048912-16131412 GCF_023373465.1 Oncorhynchus keta
AGCCTCATTTTGACATTACATCAAAGTTGGATCAGCCTGTAGTGTGGTTTTCCACTTTAATTTTGAGTGTGACTCCAAATCCAGAACTCCATGGGTTGATACATTTGATTTCGTTTGATCATTTTTGTGTGATTTTGTTGTCAGCACATTCAACTATGTAAAGAAAAAAGTATTTAATAAGAATATTTCATTCATTCAGATCTAGGATGTGTTATTTTAGTGTTCCCTTTATTTTTTTGAGCAGTGTATACACACATACACACACCCGCTCTCCCCATCTCTCTCTCTTTCTCCCCATATCTCCCTCCCTTTCTCCCCATCTCTCCCTCCCTCTCTCCTCTCTTTCTCCCCATCACTTCCTCTCTTTCTCCCCATATCTCCCTCCCTCTCTCCCCATCTCTCTCTCCCTCCCTTTCTTCCCTTCTCTCCCTCCCTTTCTTCCCTTCTCTCCCTCCCTCCCTCCCCATCTCTCTCCCCATCTATCCCTCCCTTTCTCCCCATCTCTCCCACCCTTTCTTCCCATCTCTCTCCCCATCTCTCCCTCCCTTTCTTCCCTTCTCTCCCTCCCTCTCTCCCCATCTCTCCCTCCCTTTCTTCCCATCTCTCCCTCCCCTCTCTCCCCATCTCTCCCTCCCTTTCTTCCCTTCTCTCCCTCCCTCTCTCCCCATCTCTCCCTCCCTTTCTTCCCATCTCTCCCTCCATCTCTCCCCATCTCTCCCTCCCTTTCTTCCCATCTCTCCCTCCCTCTCTCCCAACTTTCTCTCCTACTCTCCCCATCTCTCTCTCTGTCTCTCTCTTTCCCTCTCTCTGTATCTCTCTCTGTCTCTCTCATTCTCTCTCTCTGTCTCTCTAACTCTTTCTCTCTCACTCTGTCTCTCTCACTCCCTCCCTCTCCCTCTCTCCCACTTTTCTCTCCTATTCTCCCCATCTCTCTCTCTCGTTCTCTCTCTCTGTCTCTCTAACTGTCTCTCTCACTCCCTCCCTCTCTCTCTCACTCCCTCCCTCCCTCCCTCTCTATCCCCCTGGTAATCAGAAAGCAGTTGTGTTGAAGCATCACTAATATATGACAATCATTAACCTCCCACACAGAGGTTGCTTTTGTCTCCCCCCGACTGCATCTCTCTCTCTCTGTCTCTCTTTCTCTCTGTCTCTCTCTCTATTTCTGTCTCTCTCTCTGTCTCTCTCTCTAACTCTGTCTCTGTCTCCCTGTCTCTCACTGTCTCTCTCTCTAACTCTGTCTCTCACTCGCTCTCTCTCTCTGTCTCTCTCAATTCAAAGGGTTTTATTGGCATGGGTGCCGGAAAGGGTGTAGCAAGCGGGCTTGACTCCTCCAGCGCCACAGAAGGGCACTGATTGGTAGATGTGTAAAAATAAAAAAACATACATTGAATATCCCTTTGAGCACAGTGAAGTTATTAATTACACTTTGGATGGTGTATCAATGCCCCCAGTCACTATAAAGATACAGGCGTCCTTCCTAACTCAGTTGCCGGAGAGGAAGGAAGCTGTTCATGGATTTCACCATGAGGCTGATGTCGAAAACAGTTACAGAGTTGTATGGCTGTGATATGAGAAAACTGAGGATGGATCAACAGCATTGTAGTTACTCCACAATACTAACCGAATTGAAAGAGTGAAAAGAAGGAAGCTTCTGCAGAATAAAAACATTTCAAAACATGCATCCTGTTTGCAATAAGGCACTTAAGTAATACTGCAAATGTGGCAAAGAAATGAACCTGTCACGCCCTGACCTTAGAGCTTTTTATGTCTCTATTTTGGTTTGGTCAGGGTGTGATTTAGGTGGGCATTATATGTTCATTTGTCTATGTTTTGGTATTTCTTTGTTTTGGCCGGGTGTGGTTCTCAATCAGGGACAGCTGCCTATCGTTGTCTCTGATTGGGAACCATACTTAGGTAGCCTTTTCCCACCTGTGCTTGGTGGGTAGTTGTTTTCTGTTTAGTGTTCTGCACCTGACAGGACAGTTTCTGTTTCATTTCTCACTTTGTTATTTTGTTCTAGTGTTCAGTGTTAATACATTTCATGAACACTTACCACGCTGCGCTTTGGTCCGATCCTTCTTCATCAGACGAGCGTTACAGTACCACTCACTGAGTACTACTCTTCATATTTTCAAGCATGGTGGTGGCTGCATCATGTTATGGGTATGCTTTTCATTGACAAGGGCTGGGGAGATTTCTTTTAGAAAAAGAAACTGAATAAAAATAAACGGAATACAGCTATAAGCACAGGCAAAATCCTTGAGGAAAACCTGGTTCAGTCTGCTTTTCAACAGACACTTGGGAGAAGGATTTACCTTTCAGCAGGACAATAACTTCAAACACAATGCCAAATATACACTGAAGTTGCTTGCCAAGAATACAGTGAATGTTCCTGCATGGCCGAGTTACAATTTTGTCTTGAATCTGCTTAATAATATATGGAAAGACTTGAAAATGGCTGTCTAGCTATGATCAACAATCATCTTGACAGAGCTTGAAGAACTCAAAAAAATATAATGGAAAAAATATTGTACAATTCAGTTGCGCAAAGCTCTTAGAGACTCACCCAAAACGACTCTCAGCTGTAGTCACCGCCAAAGGTGCTTTTACAAAGTATTAACTCTGGGTGTGAATACTTATGTAAATGAGATATTTCTGTATTTAATTTCAATAAATTTGCTAAAATGTCTAAAAACATGTTTTCATTTTGTCATTATGGGGTATTTTGAACAAACAACTAAGTCAAGGGGAATGAATACTTTCAGAAGGCACTGTATGTCGCCAATGAAACGCCATCTGAACCGGCTTCATTTGACTTTAATGCGCTATTGAGACTTCCCATAGGAATGCATGGTGTCACGTGATCAACGACTTTGTCCACTGATATATACCGTCATTGGTTTAGACCACCGGAGCCACTGCAGAACAGTGGGAGGAAGGAGAAAACTTGATCAACAGATTTCTGATCAAACTACTGCCTTTCCCCTGTCTCCTGTTGCTGTTAAAATCATATTTTCTATGAAGATGGAGTGTGAGAGTGATCCAACCAACGAAACGAGGAGTGAAGTCAGAGAGGTGCCTCTGCAACAGCCCAAAGTCAGACAATGATTTGGTTTTCCAACAGCAATCTGCTCGACAAGGTATCGAAAGCGATCCACAAGGTGCTGGCACATGTTGACTCCAATGCTTCCCACAGTTGTGTCAAGTTGGCTGGATGTCCTTTGGGTGGTGGACCATTCTTGATACATAAGGGAAACTGTTGAGCGTGAAAAACCCAGCATCGTTGCAGTTCTTGACACAAACCGGTGCGCTGGCACCTACTACGCAACCCCGTTCAAAGACATTTAAATATTTTGTCTTGCCCATTCATCCTCTGAATTGCACATAAAAACAAATCAAATTTGATTTGTCACATGCGCCGAATACAACAGGTGTAGTGAAAGGTAAGGTCTTCCATGTCTCAATTGTCTCCAGGCTTGAAAATCCTTATTTAACCCGTCTCCTCCCCTTCATCTACACTGATTGAAGTGGATTTAACAAGTGACATCAATAAGGGATCATAGCTTTCACCTGGATTCATCTGGTCAGTCTGCCATGGAAAGAGCAGTATGAGTGTGAGTGTGAACAGTATGAGTGTGAGTGTGAACAGTATGAGTGTGATTGTGAACAGTATGAGTGAGAGTGTGAACAGTATGAGTGTGAACAGTATGAGTGTGAACAGTGTGAGTGTGAACAGTATGAGTGTGAGTGTGAACAGTATGAGTGTGAGTGTGAACAGTATGAGTGTGAGTGTGAACAGTATGAGTGTGAACAGCATGAGTGTGAGTGTGAACAGTATGAGTGTGAACAGTATGAGTGTGAGTGTGAACATGGTGAGTGTGAACAGTATGAGTGTGAACAGTATGTGTGTGAACAGTATGAGTGTGATTGTGAACAGTGTGAGTGTGAGTGTGAACAGTATGAGTGTGAGTGTGAACAGTGTGAGTGAGAGTGTGAACAGTATGAGTGTGAACAGTATGAGTGTGAACAGTGTGAGTGTGAGTGTGAACAGTGTGAGTGTAAACAGTATGAGTGTGAGTGTGAACAGTATGAGTGTGAACAGCATGAGTGTGAGTGTGAACAGTATGAGTGTGAAGAGTATGAGTGTGAGTGTGAACAGTGTGAGTGTGAACAGTATTAGTGTGAACCGTGTGAGTGTGAGTGTGAACAGTATCAGTGTGAGTTTGAACAGTATGAGTGTGAACAGTATGAGTGTGAACAGTGTGAGTGTGAACAGTATGAGTGTGAGTGTGAACAGTATGAGTGTGAACAGTATCAGTGTGAACAGTATGAGTGTGAGTGTGAACAGTATGAGTGTGAGTGTCATCAGTATGAGTGTGAGTGTGAACAGTATGAGTGTGAACAGTGTGAGTGTGAAAAGTATGACTGTGAGTGTGAACAGTATGAGTGTGAACGGTATGAGTGTGAGTGTGAACAGTATGAGTGTGAGTGTGAACAGTACGAGTGTGAACAGTATGAGTGTGAACAATATGAGTGTGAACAGTATGAGTGTGAACAGTATGAGTGTGAACAGTATGAGTATGAACAGTATGAGTGTGAGTGTGAACAGTATGAGTGTGAACAGCATGAGTGTGAGTGTGAACAGTATGAGTGTGAACAGTATGAGTGTGAGTGTGAACATGGTGAGTGTGAACAGTATGAGTGTGAACAGTATGTGTGTGAACAGCATGAGTGTGAGTGTGAACAGTATGAGTGTGAACAGTATGAGTGTGAGTGTGAACATGGTGAGTGTGAACAGTATGAGTGTGAACAGTATGTGTGTGAACAGTATGAGTGTGATAGTGAACAGTGTGAGTGTGAGTGTGAACAGTATGAGTGTGAACAGTATGAGTGTGAGTGTGAACAGTGTGAGTGAGAGTGTGAACAGTATGAGTGTGAGTGTGAACAGTGTGAGTGTGAGTGTGAACAGTGTGAGTGTAAACAGTATGAGTGTGAGTGTGAACAGTGTGAGTGTGAACAGTATGAGTGTGAGTGTGAACAGTGTGAGTGTGAACTCTATAAGAGCAGATCATGTAGCACCTCTAGGTCAAAAAGTCTAGGCAATCAGGCAACCACACCTCCCATTCCACTTTCCTTCTACCTACCTGATCCTGTGGTTGTTAAATGCAAAGACAGTGAACTGACAGCTGTGAATGGAAACGGTTTTAAAAGCTGTGATAAGTCTGATACACTGAAAGACTGACCACCAGGCACAGATGTGTGGACTCTGGCTTGTGCAATATGTTGTATTTATTTATTGGATCATTCCAAGTTTAGGGAAGCAGGCAGCAGAAAATAACAACTTCACTACATGTTCCAACTACAGCCCCTGAGGAACAGGGCTTTACCAGGGTACAGGACCATTAAAACATGGCTTTACCAGGGTATAAGACCATTAAAACAGGGCTTTACCAGGGTACAGGACCATTAAAACAGGGCTTTACCAGGGTACAGGACCATTAAAACAGGGTTTTACCAGGGTACAGGACCATTAAAACAGGGCTTCACCAGGGTACAGGACCATTAAAACAGGGTTTTACCAGGGTACAGGACCATTAAAACAGGGCTTTACCAGGGTACAGGACCATTAAAACAGGGCTTTACCAGGGTACAGGACCATTAAAACAGGGCTTTACCAGGGTACAGGACCATTAAAACAGGGCTTTACCAGGGTATAAGACCATTAAAACAGGGCTTTACCAGGGTACAGGACCATTAAAACAGGGCTTTACCAGGGTACAGGACCATTAAAACAGGGCTTTACCAGGGTATAAGACCATTAAAACAGGGCTTTACCAGGGTACAGGACCATTAAAACAGGGCTTTACCAGGGTACAGGACCATTAAAACAGGGCTTTACCAGGGTACAGGACCATTAAAACATGGCTTTACCAGGGTATAAGACCATTAAAACAGGGCTTTACCAGGGTACAGGACCATTAAAACATGGCTTTACCAGGGTATAAGACCATTAAAACAGGGCTTTACCAGGGTACAGGACCATTAAAACAGGGCTTTACCAGGGTACAGGACCATTAAAACAGGGTTTTACCAGGGTACAGGACCATTAAAACAGGGCTTTACCAGGGTACAGGACCATTAAAACAGGGTTTTACCAGGGTACAGGACCATTAAAACAGGGCTTTACCAGGGTACAGGACCATTAAAACAGGGCTTTACCAGGGTACAGGACCATTAAAACAGGGTTTTACCAGGGTACAGGACCATTGAAACAGGGCTTTACCAGGGTATAAGACCAGTGGAACAGGGTTTTACCAGGGTACAGAACCATTAAAACAGGGCTTTACCAGGGTACAGGACCATTAAAACAGGGCTTTACCAGGGTACAGGACCATTAAAACAGGGCTTTACCAGGGTACAGGACCATTAAAACAGGGTTTTACCAGGGTACAGGACCATTAAAACAGGGCTTTACCAGGGTACAGGGCCATTGAAACAGGGCTTTACCAGGGTATAAGACCAGTGGAACAGGGTTTTACCAGGGTACAGGACCATTGAAACAGGGCTTTACCAGGGTATAAGACCATTGAAACAGGGTTTTACCAGGGTACAGGACCAGTAAAACAGGGTTTTACCAGGGTATAGGACCATTGAAACAGGGTTTTACCAGGGAATAGGACCAGTGGAACAGGGCTTTACCGGGGTGTAGGACGATTGAAACAGGGCTTTACCAGGGTACAGGACCATTAAAACAGGGTTTTACCAGGGTACAGGACCATTAAAACAGGGCTTTACCAGGGTACAGGACCATTAAAACAGGGTTTTACCAGGGTACAGGACCATTAAAACAGGGCTTTACCAGGGTACAGGACCATTAAAACAGGGTTTTACCAGGGTACAGGACCATTGAAACAGGGCTTTACCAGGGTATAAGACCAGTGGAACAGGGTTTTACCAGGGTACAGAACCATTAAAACAGGGCTTTACCAGGGTACAGGACCATTAAAACAGGGCTTTACCAGGGTACAGGACCATTAAAACAGGGCTTTACCAGGGTACAGGAACATTAAAACAGGGTTTTACCAGGGTACAGGACCATTAAAACAGGGCTTTACCAGGGTACAGGGCCATTGAAACAGGGCTTTACCAGGGTATAAGACCAGTGGAACAGGGTTTTACCAGGGTACAGGACCATTGAAACAGGGCTTTACCAGGGTATAAGACCATTGAAACAGGGTTTTACCAGGGTACAGGACCAGTAAAACAGGGCTTTACCAGGGTATAGGACCATTGAAACAGGGTTTTACCAGGGAATAGGACCAGTGGAACAGGGCTTTACCGGGGTGTAGGACGATTGAAACAGGGCTTTACCAGGGTATAAGACCATTGAAACAGGGTTTTACCAGGGTACAGGACCAGTAAAACAGGGTTTTACCAGGGTATAGGACCATTGAAACAGGGTTTTACCAGGGAATAGGACCAGTGGAACAGGGCTTTACAAGGGTACAGGACCATTGAAACAGGGCTTTACCAGGGTATAAGACCATTGAAACAGGGTTTTACCAGGGTACAGGACCATTGAAACAGGGTTTTACCAGGGTACAGGACCATTAAAACAGGGTTTTACCAGGGTACAGGACCATTGAAACAGGGCTTTACCAGGGTATAAGACCAGTGGAACAGGGTTTTACCAGGGTACAGGACCATTGAAACAGGGCTTTACCAGGGTATAAGACCAGTGGAACAGAGTTTTACCAGGGTACAGGACCATTGAAACAGGGCTTTACCAGGGTATAAGACCATTGAAACAGGGTTTTACCAGGGTACAGGACCAGTAAAACAGGGTTTTACCAGGGTATAGGACCATTGAAACAGGGTTTTACCAGGGAATAGGACCAGTGGAACAGGGCTTTACCGGGGTGTAGGACGATTGAAACAGGGCTTTACCAGGGTATAAGACCATTGAAACAGGGTTTTACCAGGGTACAGGACCAGTAAAACAGGGTTTTACCAGGGTATAGGACCATTGAAACAGGGTTTTACCAGGGAATTGGACCAGTGGAACAGGGCTTTACAAGGGTACAGGACCATTGAATCAGTGCTTTACCAGGGAATAGGACCAGTGGAACAGGGCTTTACCAGGGTACAGGACCATTGAAACAGGGCTTTACCAGGGTATAAGACCATTGAAACAGGGTTTTACCAGGGTACAGGACCATTAAAACAGGGCTTTACCAGGGTACAGGACCATTAAAACAGGGCTTTACCAGGGTATAGGACCAGTGAAACAGGGTTTTACCAGGGTATAGGACCATTGAAACAGGGTTTTACCAGGGTACAGGACCAGTGAAACAGGATTTTACCAGGGTATAGGACCATTGAAACAGGGTTTTACCAGGGTATATGACCAGTGGGACAGGGTTTTACCAGGGTACAGGACCAGTGAAACAGGGTTTTACCAGGGTACAGGACCAGTGAAACAGGGTTTTACCAGGGTATAGGACCAGTGAAACAGGGTTTTACCAGGGTACAGGACCAGTGAAACAGGGTTTTACCAGGGTACAGGACCAGTGAAACAGGGTTTTACCAGGGTACAGGACCAGTGAAACAGGGTTTTACCAGGGTACAGGACCAGTGAAACAGGGTTTTACCAGGGTACAGGACCAGTGAAACAGGGTTTTACCAGGGTAAAGGACCAGTGAAACAGATTCTGATACAGTAGGAGACCAGACAAGCTGAAAGGACCTCTGAGCTTGAAGTCTTTTTTGAAAAAGTATTGTATATATAAAGGATCTACGTGCAGAGAGACAGAAAACATTGACCAAAGAACGAACATGTGTTTTTATTATAAGGAATATTTGTGTGATATAAAGTAATCAAAGGATTCATTCAGGAACAGGTGTGTAAAAAGAGTAGAGCCATATAGGGCCAGGTATTTCATGTATTCCAAATTCTCTTATTTTCTTTTTAAAACGTCTAAAATCCTCCTTTCAAATCAAGTTTTATTGGCCACATACATGTGTTTAGCAGATGTTATTGCGGGTGTCGCAAAAATATTGTGTTTCTAGTTCCCAACAGTGCAGTAATATCTAATAAGCAATATCTAACAATTACACAATACAATACTCTATACATACAAATCGAAAGAAAATGAATGGAATTAAGAATATATAAACACTTTCTCACACTGAATGTACATAGCTGTTCATGGTTTGATGTATTATGCAGTTTTTTTTCCCTTTTTGACAGATGTTTGTTGGCTACTGGGACAGTTGAATGTGCATTAGGTTTGGCAAGTCATATTTAGGTCTAGGGCTTTGGCCTGGGTGTAATGCCACTTTTAGACAGAGGGTGGCACTGTTGCACTCTACACAGGATTATAAAACTCTTCCAAAAAAATGAACGGAGTAAACTTGTAGGGAGCAAAGGCCTCAGTTTGAGTTTCACCTCACAACGGTCAGAATATCACTGAGAATGTAAATGTATGAATATATGTACACAAAATATATATGTATCTGTTATTAAGCCTGACTATAAAATATACATGTATCTGTTATTGAGCCTTATTATAAAATATATACTTATCTTTTGAGCCTGACTATAAAATGTAGATTTATCTGTTGAGCCTGACTATAAAATGTAGATTTATCTGTTGAGCCTGACTATAAAATGTAGATTTATCTGTTGAGCCTGACTATAATAAAATGTAGATTTATCTGTTGAGCCTGACTATAAAATGTAGATTTATCTGTTGAGCCTGACTATAAAATGTAGATTTATCTGTTGAGCCTGACTATAAAATGTAGATTTATCTGTTGAGCCTGACTATAAAATGTAGATTTATCTGTTGAGCCTGACTATAAAATGTAGATTTATCTGTTGAGCCTGACTATAAAATGTAGATTTATCTGTTGAGCCTGACTATAAAATGTAGATTTATCTGTTGAGCCTGACTATAAAATGTAGATTTATCTGTTGAGCCTGACTATAAAATGTAGATTTATCTGTTGAGCCTGACTATAAAATGTAGATTTATATGTTATTTAGTCTGACTGTGTCTGTACTTGTTTCAAATTTTTCTCTTGGACTTAGATAAAGTTTCAGTGGTCGGTGTTGGTTCAGATAGGACTTTGTCTTAGTAATAGTTCTGTATTTCAAGGTGAAAAGAGTTCTTCCGGTTTTAAAGGAAAAATGCGTGTGTGCACACGTACGTGCGTGTGGGCTGTTCTGTGTTAAAGAATGCAGTTTGAATCTCCAGGATGTTTGGAGCTGAACTGAGAGTGACACACCTCTCTATTGATAGAGGGTAAAATCACACACACACACACACACACACACACACACACACACACACACACACACACACACACACACACACACACACACACACACACACACACACACACACACACACACACACACACACACACACACACACACACACACTTACACTCAGACATGTCAGCTATGTGAGTGTGTGTGTGTTGAATCGTAGCTGAAGCCTTCAGGCAGGAGATGGCCTCTCAGGTTGAAACTTGGGGAACCTGTTCTCATTTTCTGTCTCTCACGCTCTCCTTTCTTGTCTCTTCCTCTTTCTACCTCTACTTTCCTGTCTCTTCCTCTTTCTACCTCTTTCTACCTCTCCTTCCCTGTCTCTTCCTCTTTCTACCTCTCCTTTCCTGTCTCTTCCTCTTTCTACCTCTCCTTTCCTGTCTCTTCCTCTTTCTACCTTTCCTTTCCTCTTTCTACCTCTCCGTTCCTCTTTCTACCTCTCCTTTCCTCTCTCTTCCTCTTTCTACCTCTCCTTTCCTCTTTCTACCTCTCCGTTCCTCTCTCTTCCTCTTTCTACCTCTCCTTTCCTGTCTCTTCCTCTTTCTACCTCTTTCTACCTCTCCTTCCCTGTCTCTTCCTCTTTCTACCTCTCCTTTCCTGTCTCTTCCTCTTTCTACCTCTCCTTTCATCTTTCTACCTCTCCTTACCTCTTTCTACCTCTCTCTTCCTCTTTCTACCTCTCCTTTCCTCTTTCTACCTCCCCTTTCCCGTCACTTCCTCTTTCTACCTCTCCTTTCCTCTTTCTACCTCTCCTTTCCTCTCTCTTCCTCTTTCTACCTCTCCTTTCCTCTTTCTACCTCTCCTTTCCTGTCTCTTCCTCTTTCTACCTCTCCTTTCCTCTTTCTACCTCTCCTTTCCTCTTTCTACCTCTCCTTTCCTCTTTCTACCTCTCCTTTCCTCTTTCTACCTCTCCTTTCCTCTTTCTACCTCTCCTTTCCTGTCTCTTCCTCTTTCTACCTCTCCTTTCCTCTTTCTACCTCTCCTTTCCTCTTTCTACCTCTCATTTCCTCTTTCCACCTCTCCTTTCCTCTTTCTACCTCTCCTTTCCTCTTTCTACCTCTCCTTTCCTGTCTCTTCCTCTTTCTACCTCTCCTTTCCTCTTTCTACCTCTCCTTTCCTGTCTCTTCCTCTTTCTACCTCTCCTTTCCTCTCTCTTCCTCTTTCTACCTCTCTCTTCCTCTTTCTACCTCTCCTTTCCTGTCTCTTCCTCTTTCTACCTCTCATTTCCTCTCTCTTCCTCTTTCTACCTCTCCTTTCCTCTCTCTTCCTCTTTCTACCTCTCCTTTCCTGTCTCTTCCTCTTTCTACCTCTCCTTTCCTCTTTCTACCTCTCCTTTCCTGTCTCTTCCTCTTTCTACCTCTCCTTTCCTCTCTTCCTCTTTCTACCTCTCCTTTCCTCTCTCTTCCTCTTTCTACCTCTCCTTTCCTGTCTCTTCCTCTTTCTACCTCTCCTTTCCTCTCCCCTCCTCTTTCTACCTCTCCTTTCCTCTCTCTTCCTCTTTCTACCTCTCCTTTCCTCTTTCTACCTCCCCTTTCCCGTCACTTCCTCTTTCTACCTCTCCTTTCCTCTTTCTACCTCTCCTTTCCTGTCTCTTCCTCTTTCTACCTCTCCTTTCCTCTTTCTACCTCTCCTTTCCTCTTTCTACCTCTCATTTCCTCTTTCTACCTCTCCTTTCCTCTTTCTACCTCTCCTTTCCTCTTTCTACCTCTCCTTTCCTGTCTCTTCCTCTTTCTACCTCTCCTTTCCTCTTTCTACCTCTCCTTTCCTGTCTCTTCCTCTTTCTACCTCTCCTTTCCTCTCTCTTCCTCTTTCTACCTCTCCTTTCCTCTCTCTTCCTCTTTCTACCTCTCCTTTCCTGTCTCTTCCTCTTTCTACCTCTCATTTCCTCTCTCTTCCTCTTTCTACCTCTCCTTTCCTCTCTCTTCCTCTTTCTACCTCTCCTTTCCTCTCTCTTCCTCTTTCTACCTCTCCTTTCCTCTTTCTACCTCTCCTTTCCTGTCTCTTCCTCTTTCTACCTCTCCTTTCCTCTCTTCCTCTTTCTACCTCTCCTTTCCTCTTTCTACCTCTCCTTTCCTGTCTCTTCCTCTTTCTACCTCTCCTTTCCTCTCTTCCTCTTTCTACCTCTCCTTTCCTCTCCCTTCCTCTTTCTACCTCTCCTTTCCTCTTTCTACCTCTCATTTCCTCTTTCTACCTCTCATTTCCTCTCTCTTCCTCTTTCTACCTCTCATTTCTTTCTTTCTCAAGACCTGAGGAACAGTGGAACCAGACCATCACATGACCCATCACATGACAGTAGAGGATGAGGAGGTACATGCTCTCTCAACACATCTGAGTGTGTAGTTTGTGTGTAGTGTGTGTGTGTGTGTGTGTGTGTGTGTGTGTGTGTGTGTGTGTGTGTGTGTGTGTGTGTGTGTGTGTGTGTGTGTGTGTGTGTGTGTGTGTGTGTGTGTGTGTGTGTGTGTGTTGGGAGTCAGTCTCCGTGCCCCGGGGAGTAACCAGTTAATCACTTGCTGCTGGACGATTTATTTCAAAAGAAAACAAAGAGAAGATGGAGAGAATGTGGAAAGAGAAGTGTGGGAGAGCATGGTGTGGGAATGTGATAGGAGAACATTATCACTGAGTAAAGGTTACATTGTTCACTGCTTTCTGACAGATGGAGGGAGGGAGGGAGGGAGGGAGGGAGGGAGGGAGGTCGGGAGGGAGGTCGGGAGGGAGGTCGGGAGGGGGAGGGAGGGAGGGAGGAGGGAGGAAGGGAGGGGGGAGAAAGAGCGAAGGCTTCGGGTGAGTAAAAGATCTGGATCAACATAAAGACAGTCTGTATCTAAGGGCTCAGACACTGAGTCAGACCCCCAGACACACACACACTCTGACATCCCCCACATATGGTATGTAATTGTATCTCATAGAGCTCACCCCTCTCTACCCCTCTCTCCTTGATTCCTGAAGTGAAATGAGGCATTGAGTTAGCAGCTCCTATTACAATAGTGCTAGTTAACACACACACACACACACACAGTAACACACACACGGTAACACAAATCTAGTTGTATTATACATTATTGTTTTGTTTACTCAACTTTTCGGTCCAAACGTTAACTGAACAAAAAAAAGTGTCCCAAATCTTTGGAAGAATTCAGTCAATTTTAAACAATGTTTTTGATCATATGTTCATTCAACACTTGGAACGAAGAGTAAACAACAACAAAAAGCTGTGGTACCAGTTACTTTATAATAATGAGATGAAACAACTACACTGGCAAAATCTAAACACAACATGTACATTTTCACGAGCTGAAAGCTGCACCTTGTGCTGTGGACAATAAAAGGCAGTTTTGTCACACAACACAATGGCACAGATGTCTCAAGTTTTGAGGGAGTGTGCAATTGGCATGCCGACTGCAGGAAGATCCACCAGAGCTGTTGCCAGATAATTTTATGTTCATTTCACTAACATAAGCTGCCTCAAATGTCGTTCTAGAGAAGGGGGGTTGGCTGAGGAGCGTTCCTGTCTGTAATAAAGCCATTTTGTGGAGAAAAACTAATTTTGATTGGCTGAACCTGGCCTGGCTGCCAAGTGGGTGGGCCTATGCCCTCCCAGACCCACCTATGGCTGCGCCCCTGCCCAGTCATGTGAAATCCATAAATTAGGGACTAATGAATTCATTTCAATTGACAGATTTTCTGACATGAACTGTTAACCCAGCAAAATCTTAGAAATGGTTGTATGTTGCGTTTATATTTTTGTTCAGTATAGGTTTTTACTGTGCACACACACACACATACAGAGTCTGTAGATCATCTTTAGGAGCACATTGTGTCTCAGTTGGGGCTTTTCCTGGCGTCAGTGAAAATAAACGATGCCAAAAACAGAACTCTGGAAAACCCCAAATTTCCTCTTCGGCCATTGGTCAGTTCTCTGCTTTCCCAATCGTTCAATTGGCCCATTACATTGTCTCCCTCGTCCCACCCCCCTGGGGTGTGCATGTGCCAGATAAACTGCCATGGTCATGGTCAGTGTGTGTGTGTGTGTGTGTGTGTGTGTGTGTGTGTGTGTGTGTGTGTGTGTGTGTGTGTGTGTGTGTGTGTGTGTGTGTGTGTGTGTGTGTGTGTGTGTGTGTGTGTATAGAGCCATTTGATTGGCTGAATTGTTTAGCTGGGAGAGAATTCTGAGGAGGTCATGTCAACACCAAGGTGTAGAGGGAGAGAGGGGGAGGGGAGGGAGAGAGATGGAATAGATGGAGAGAGGTAGGATGGATGGAGAGAGGTAGGATGTATGGAGAGAGGTAGGATGGATGGAGAGAGGATGGAGAGAGGTAGGATGGATGGAGAGAGGCAGAATGGATGGAGAGGGGTAGGATGGATGGAGAGAGGTAGAATGGATGGAGAGAGGACTGAGGTAAGAAAGAGGTGGAGTATGAGAGGTTTGAGAGAGGGGACGGGTAGAGGGGGAGGGGAAGAGAGGCAGGGGAAGAGAGGCAGGGGGAGAGAGGCAGGGGAAGAGAGGAAGGGGGAGAGAGGCAGGGGAAGAGAGTCAGGGGGAGAGAGGCAAGGGGAGAGAGGCAGGGGAAGAGAGGCAGGGGGAGAGAGGCAGGGGAAGAGAGGCAGGGGAAGAGAGGCAGGGGAAGAGAGGCAGGGGAAGAGAGGCAGGGGGAGAGAGGCAGGGGAAGAGAGGCAGGGGAAGAGAGGCAGGGGAAGAGAGGCAGGGGAAGAGAGGCAGGGGGAGAGAGGCAGGGGAAGAGAGGAAGGGGGAGAGAGGCAGGGGAAGAGAGTCAGGGGAGAGAGGCAAGGGGAGAGAGGCAGGGGGAGAGATGGGAGGGAAAGAGAGAGAGGGGAAGAGAGGGGAGGGAAAGAGAGAGAGGGAAGAGAGGGGAGGGAAAGAGAGAGAGGGGAAGAGAGGGAGGGGAAGAGAGAGAGGGAAGAGAGGGGAGGGGAAGAGAGAGAGGGGAAGAGAGGGGGTGGGGAAGGGAAGAGAGGGGGAGAGAGAGAGGGGAAGAGAGGAGAGGGGAAGAGAGAGAGGGGAAGAGGGGGAGGGAAAGAGAGAGGGGGAAGAGAGGGGAGGGAAAGAGAGAGAGGGAAGAGAGGGGAGGGAAGAGAGAGAGGGGAAGAGAGGGGAGGGAAAGAGAGAGAGGGGAAGAGAGGGGAGGGAAAGAGAGAGAGGGGAAGAGAGGGGAGGGAAAGAGAGAGAGGGGAAGAGAGGGGAGGGGAAGAGAGAGAGGGGAAGAGAGGGGAGGGGAAGAGAGAGAGGGGAAGAGAGGGGGTGTGGGAAGGGAAGAGAGGGGGAAGAGAGAGAGGGGAAGAGAGGGGGAGTGAGGTGGGAGAGAGGGGAAGAGAGAGGGAAAGACCCCTAACCCCTAACCTGGACGATGCTGGGCCAATTGTGCACCGCCCTATGAGACTCCACTACGCCACTCGAGGGCCCCATATAATAGTGATGATGACTCTATGACTCAGACCTACCCAAGTCCCCCTGAATGAGACAGACCCAGACCTCCCCAAGTCCCCCTGGATGAGATAGACCCAGACCTCCCCAAGTCCCCCCGGATGAGACAGACCCAGACCTCCCCACATCCCCCTGGATGAGACAGACCCACACCTCCCCACATCCCCTGGATGAGACAGACCCAGACCTCCCCAAGTCCCCCTGGATGAGACAGACCCACACCTCCCCACATCCCCCACATCCCCCTGGATGAGACAGACCCACACCTCCCCACATCCCCCACATCCCCCTGGATGAGACAGACCCAGATCTCCCCAAGTCCCCCTGGATGAGACAGACCCACACCTCCCCACATCCCCCACATCCCCCTGGATGAGACAGACCCAGACCTCCCCACATCCCCCTGGATGAGACAGACCCACACCTCCCCACATCCCCCTGGATGAGACAGACCCACACCTCCCCACATCCCCTGGATGAGACAGACCCAGACCTCCCCAAGTCCCCCTGGATGAGACAGACCCAGACCTCCCCAAGTCCCCCTGGATGAGACAGACCCAGACCTCCCCACATCCCCCTGGATGAGACAGACCCAGACCTCCCCAAGTCCCCCTGGATGAGACAGACCCAGACCTCCCCAAGTCCCCCTGGATGAGACAGACCCAGACCTCCCCAAGTCCCCTGGATGAGACAGACCCAGACCTCCCCAAGTCCCCCTGGATGAGACAGACCCAGACCTCCCCAAGTCCCCCTGGATGAGACAGACCCACACCTCCCCACATCCCCCACATCCCCCTGGATGAGACAGACCCAGACCTCCCCACATCCCCCTGGATGAGACAGACCCAGACCTCCCCAAGTCCCCCTGGATGAGACAGACCCAGACCTCCCCAAGTCCCCCTGGATGAGACAGACCCAGACCTCCCCAAGTCCCCTGGATGAGACAGACCCAGACCTCCCCAAGTCCCCCTGGATGAGACAGACCCACACCTCCCCACATCCCCCTGGATGAGACAGACCCACACCTCCCCAAGTCCCCCTGGATGAGACAGACCCACACCTCCCCAAGTCCCCCTGGATGAGACAGACCCAGACCTCCCCAAGTCCCCCTGGATGAGACAGACCCAGACCTCCCCAAGTCCCCCTGGATGAGACAGACCCACACCTCCCCAAGTCCCCCTGGATGAGACAGACCCAGACCTCCCCAAGTCCCCCTGGATGAGACAGACCCACACCTCCCCACATCCCCTGGATGAGACAGACCCACACCTCCCCACATCCCCCTGGATGAGACAGACCCACACCTCCCCACATCCCCCACATCCCCCTGGATGAGACAGACCCAGACCTCCCCACATCCCCCTGGATGAGACAGACCCACACCTCCCCAAGTCCCCCTGGATGAGACAGACCCACACCTCCCCACATCCCCCACATCCCCCTGGATGAGACAGACCCAGACCTCCCCACATCCCCCTGGATGAGACAGACCCACACCTCCCCACATCCCCCTGGATGAGACAGACCCAGACCTCCCCACATCCCCCTGGATGAGACAGACCCAGACCTCCCCACATCCCCCTGGATGAGACAGACCCAGACCTCCCCACATCCCCCTGGATGAGACAGACCCAGACCTCCCCAAGTCCCCCTGGATGAGACAGACCCAGACCTCCCCACATCCCCCTGGATGAGACAGACCCACACCTCCCCACATCCCCCTGGATGAGACAGACCCAGACCTCCCCAAGTCCCCCTGGATGAGACAGACCCAGACCTCCCCAAGTCCCCCTGGATGAGACAGACCCAGACCTCCCCAAGTCCCCCTGGATGAGACAGACCCAGACCTCCCCACATCCCCCTGGATGAGACAGACCCACACCTCCCCAAGTCCCCCTGGATGAGACAGACCCACACCTCCCCAAGTCCCCCTGGATGAGACAGACCCAGACCTCCCCAAGTCCCCCTGGATGAGACAGACCCACACCTCCCCACATCCCCCACATCCCCCTGGATGAGACAGACCCAGACCTCCCCACATCCCCTGGATGAGACAGACCCACACCTCCCCACATCCCCCTGGATGAGACCCCCCTCCCCAAGTCCCCCTGGATGAGACAGACCCACACCTCCCCACATCCCCTGGATGAGACAGACCCACACCTCCCCACATCCCCCTGGATGAGACAGACCCACACCTCCCCACATCCCCCTGGATGAGACAGACCCACACCTCCCCACATCCCCTGGATGAGACAGACCCAGACCTCCCCAAGTCCCCTGGATGAGACAGACCCACACCTCCCCACATCCCCCTGGATGAGACAGACCCAGACCTCCCCAAGTCCCCCTGGATGAGACAGACCCACACCTCCCCACATCCCCCTGGATGAGACAGACCCAGACCTCCCCACATCCCCTGGATGAGACAGACCCAGACCTCCCCAAGTCCCCCTGGATGAGACAGACCCACACCTCCCCACATCCCCTGGATGAGACAGACCCAGACCTCCCCAAGTCCCCCTGGATGAGACAGACCCACACCTCCCCACATCCCCTGGATGAGACAGACCCAGACCTCCCCAAGTCCCCCTGGATGAGACAGACCCACACCTCCCCAAGCCCCCTGGATGAGACAGACCCAGACCTCCCCAAGTCCCCCTGGATGAGACAGACCCAGACCTCCCCAAGTCCCCCTGGATGAGACAGACCCAGACCTCCCCAAGTCCCCCTGGATGAGACAGACCCAGACCTCCCCAAGTCCCCCTGGATGAGACAGACCCACACCTCCCCACATCCCCCTGGATGAGACAGACCCACACCTCCCCACATCCCCCTGGATGAGACAGACCCAGACCTCCCCACATCCCCCTGGATGAGACAGACCCAGACCTCCCCAAGTCCCCCTGGATGAGACAGACCCAGACCTCCCCAAGCCCCCTGGATGAGACAGACCCAGACCTCCCCACATCCCCCTGGATGAGACAGACCCACACCTCCCCACATCCCCCTGGATGAGACAGACCCAGACCTCCCCAAGCCCCCTGGATGAGACAGACCCACACCTCCCCAAGTCCCCCTGGATGAGACAGACCCAGACCTCCCCAAGTCCCCCTGGATGAGACAGACCCAGACCTCCCCAAGTCCCCCTGGATGAGACAGACCCAGACCTCCCCAAGTCCCCCTGGATGAGACAGACCCAGACCTCCCCAAGTCCCCCTGGATGAGACAGACCCAGACCTCCCCAAGTCCCCCTGGATGAGACAGACCCACACCTCCCCAAGTCCCCCTGGATGAGACAGACCCAGACCTCCCCACATCCCCTGGATGAGACAGACCCACACCTCCCCAAGCCCCCTGGATGAGACAGACCCAAACCTCCCCAAGCCCCCTGGATGAGACAGACCCACACCTCCCCACATCCCCCTGGATGAGACAGACCCACACCTCCCCACATCCCCCTGGATGAGACAGACCCACACCTCCCCACATCCCCCTGGATGAGACAGACCCACACCTCCCCACAGCCCCCTGGATGAGACAGACCCAGACCTCCCCAAGCCCCCTGGATGAGACAGACCCAGACCTCCCCAAGCCCCCTGGATGAGACAGACCCACACCTCCCCAAGCCCCCTGGATGAGACAGACTCAGACACACACACACCAGTGCCTCTAGCTTTTATGGGTCCCTAAGCGAGATTTAAAATAATTTCATGCAATCCTACTCATTTTGGGGTGAGAGAAACTGCAGCAGTTTTAAAGTTAATTTCCTGCTATTCACATTTTGCCATGACTTATTCCATGTTCATATGATATCTAAGTGAGAGTGACTAACAAAATCAATAAGGCCCCCCTGGAGGTCAGGGCCCCAGGGCACATTCCCTGCGTGCACGGTTGGTCAATTAGTGCTGATTAGGCCTACTGCAAGGTTTATAGCTAGACTAGCTTACCTAGCAATCTAAAGAAGAAATCTGACATGGGATAACTGAGTGACTGACATAACAAGAAAAAGATGCTGATGCGCTACCAAATGTCGAAATTGCACATTGTGCGTTCTACTATTTTAACTCTCAACAGTAAGTTGAGACCCCAACGGAGTTCCTAAAAATGGGGGCCCCGACCAAAAAAAACCCGCCCGAGCACATATTGAGGCCAGATGTTTAAGATACAGAACTGAGAAACAAGGTCCATTTATTAACCAGACACAAAAATCCTGTTTCTCTTTTAGAATAGAACAATGGAATACTAAAAACGTAACTTATTGACACGTAGCTATACGTCTATGCCTACAAAGAAAGAAGTGCAGATGTTGGTAGGCCGAACATAGATATGTTGCCTATATCTATGTAGCAAACTGATTTCCTAGCGTAATAATAATTGCATTCCAGGTTTGGTTTATTTTTTAGCCAGAACCGAAAGTTCCTCCAATACTTTTTGCATGCTGTCCTGACAATGACTTTCCCTCTCCCTCTCACTCTCTCACTCTTTGCTGGAGGGAGGGGGGACAGAAGTTAGCTACCCTCTACTCCGTTTTTGTTCTGGAACCGGAGCGGAACAGAGAAGGGCGCGAGGCGGTGTTCGGTATGGCGGGGGGCTCAAGCGGCGTCTCATTTCTCGGGGTTCTGCTGCTCGCTGCGATTCTGGTGCAGACCGTGGCCGTTACTGTCACCGTGCTATACTTCACTAATGTCCTCAACACGGTAAGAACCGGGTGACAAATAGGGGTAGCAAAAATACACTTACCATATAAGGTCGCTTGATGGAGCTTGGATATTGCACTTTTGTGACTATTCCATTGGCTCCATTGTTTCGGGCAAACTAAATGATGTATGTTGAAAGTATTTGAAATTCATTTGATCCAGGCTTGATACGGGTTGTTTACCTTGTGATTATGCGATGTTGTGCTGTGCTGTGCCTAATCGCACACACTCGGAGAAAGTAGTTCTGTTCCAATAAAGCTTTTGCATGAAAACTTGTTGCTCTGCAAATTATTTCCCTAACTTGTTTGTTGATTGTAATAAACATTGCCTACGCGTGCAGCGAATGCTCAGTGCATTCTGTAAGATAAGGAGTGTTTGTGTTGTAGTGATGTGATGTGCCCTGGGAATAAGGAAGTTCTATGCAGAGAACTGCAGAAGGTTAGTGCTGTCTGGAAGGCTTGGGATGTCCCTAGCCTAAACCCTAACCGTAACCCGTAACATTACCCCCTAACTTACTCTAACCCTAAACATTTTAAAGTTAAACTTCAATGGGGTAACATTAGTTAGGACATCCCAAGGATCCCAGAGAGCAAAAGATTGACTGCAAGAAAACTTTGTTGATATGCCAATTATCCAATGGTATTGTTTTCTTATTGTTTAACCTTGTTTTAGCAGGGAACATTAAGTGTATTATAAGTGCATTGTCCAAGTGGTGTTGAAATTGTAAATGTTTGACTTTTGTTAGGCTCTTTGTTCTCTCATGCAGCTGTGTAACCTGGATTCTTTCCATAATGATTAAGCAACAATGCTGACTCTCCCTCTCTGCTTCCCTGTACTCCCCTCTCTCTGCTTCCCTGTACTCCCCCTCTCTCTGCTTCCCTGTACTCCCCTCTCTCTGCTTCCCTGTACTCCCCCTCTCTGCTTCCCTGTACTCCCCTCTCTCTGCTTCCCTGTACTCCCCTCTCTCTGCTTCCCTGTACTCCCCCTCTCTCTGCTTCCCTGTACTCCCCTCTCTCTGCTTCCTTGTACTCTCCCTCTCTGCTTCCCTGTACTCCCCTCTCTCTGCTTCCCTGTACTCCCCCTCTCTCTGCTTCCCTGTACTCCCCTCTCTCTGCTTCCCTGTACTCCCCTCTCTCTGCTTCCCTGTACTCCCCCTCTCTCTGCTTCCCTGTACTCCCCTCTCTCTGCTTCCCTGTACTCCCCTCTCTCTGCTTCCCTGTACTCCCCCTCTCTCTGCTTCCCTGTACTCCCCTCTCTCTGCTTCCCTGTACTCCCCTCTCTCTGCTTCCCTGTACTCCCCTCTCTGCTTCCCTGTACTCCCCTCTCTGCTTCACCGGACTCCCCTCTCTCTGCTTCCTGTACTCCCCTCTCTGCTTCCCTGTACTCCCCCTCTCTCTGCTTCCCTGTACTCCCCCTCTCTCTGCTTCCCTGTACTCCCCTCTCTCTGCTTCCCTGTACTCCCCCTCTCTCTGCTTCCCTGTACTCTCCCCTCTCTCTGCTTCCTTGTACTCTCCCTCTCTGCTTCCTGTACTCCCCTCTCTCTGCTTCCCTGTACTCCCCTCTCTCTGCTTCCCTGTACTCCCCTCTCTCTGCTTCCCTGTACTCCCATCTGTCTGCTTCCCTGTACTCCCCTCTCTCTGCTTCCCTGTACTCCCCTCTCTCTGCTTCCCTGTACTCCCCTCTCTGCTTCCTTGTACTCTCCCTCTCTGCTTCCCTGTACTCCCTCTCTCTGCTTCCCTGTACTCCCCTCTCTCTGCTTCCTTGTACTCTCCCTCTCTGCTTCCCTGTACTCCCCTCTCTCTGCTTCCCTGTACTCCCCTCTCTCTGCTTCCCTGTACTCCCCCTCTCTCTGCTTCCCTGTACTCCCCTCTCTCTGCTTCCCTGTACTCCCCTCTCTCTGCTTCCCTGTACTCCCCCTCTCTCTGCTTCCCTGTACTCCCCTCTCTCTGCTTCCTTGTACTCTCCCTCTCTGCTTCCCTGTACTCCCCTCTCTCTGCTTCCCTGTACTCCCCCTCTCTCTGCTTCCCTGTACTCCCTTCTCTGCTTCCCTGTACTCCCCTCTCTCTGCTTCCCTGTACTCCTCTCTCTCTGCTTCCTTGTACTCCCCCTCTCTCCGCTTCCCTGTACTCTCCCTCTCTCCGCTTCCCTGTACTCTCCCTCTCTCCGCTTCCCTGTACTCCCCCTCTCTCTGCTTCCCTGTACTCCCCCTCTCTCCGCTTCCCTGTACTCCCCCTCTCTCTGCTTCCCTGTACTCCCCCTCTCTCCGCTTCCCTGTACTCCCCCTCTCTCTGCTTCCCTGTACTCCCCCTCTCTCCGCTTCCCTGTACTCCCCCTCTCTCCGCTTCCCTGTACTCCCCCTCTCTCTGCTTCCCTGTACTCCCCTCTCTCTGCTTACTTGTACTCCCCCTCTCTCCGCTTCCCTGTACTCTCCCTCTCTCCGCTTCCCTGTACTCCCCCTCTCTCCGCTTCCCTGTACTCCCCCTCTCTCCGCTTCCCTGTACTCCCCCTCTCTCCGCTTCCCTGTACTCCCCCTCTCTCTGCTTCCCTGTACTCCCCCTCTCTCTGCTTCCCTGTACTCCCCTCTCTCCGCTTCCCTGTACTCCCCCCTCTCTCCGCTTCCCTGTACTCCCCCTCTCTCCGCTTCCCTGTACTCCCCCCTCTCTCCGCTTCCCTGTACTCCCCCTCTCTCCGCTTCCCTGTACTCCCCCTCTCTCCGCTTCCCTGGTACTCCCCCTCTCTCCGCTTCCCTGTACTCCCCCTGAAACTCTCCGCTTCCCTGTACTCCCCAGACTCTCTCCGCTTCCCTGTACTCCCCCTCTCTCCGCTTCCCTGTACTCCCCCCCTCTCTCCGCTTCCCTGTACTCCCCCTCTCTCCGCTTCCCTGTACTCCCCCTCTCCCTCTCTCGGCTTGTCTGTCTGTCTGTCTGTCTGTCTGTCTGTCTGTCTGTCTGTCTGTGTGAGTGAGTGAGTGAGTGAGTGAGTGAGTGAGTGAGATCAGTGGTTATGGCTGTTAATCATTACCAACCTGTATACAACAGGAAACTGAAACCTAAAGAACAGCGACAGAGAAATGTTATGAAGATGTGTACAGACAGACACTCCATTTGAACACGGCAATATTCCTTTGATTACAGTGTAACTTGAGGAAGTGAAGTAAACAACTGTTTATGATGCAGTGTTCTCAACACTGGTCCCCCAAGAATCCCTAACAACGTTAGCCTACACTCTTTGTTGTTCAGTGGAAGGAGGTGTGTAGTATTTCATTGTGTGTGTTGTTCAGATGAAGGAGATGTTTGCAAGGAGCAGTGTGTCGTGTCTGACACGGGCCGACCTCAGAGGGGGACACGTACCCTCCTCCACCGAGGGGAGAGGAGACCCCTGCTGGCAGGTCACACAGCAACTACACATCCTCATAGAGAAGGTAACACACATCCTCATAAAGAAGGTAACACACATCCTCATAAAGAAGGTAACACACATCCTCATAGAGAAGGTAACACACATCCTCATAGAGAAGGTAACACACACCCTCATAGAGAAGGTAACACACATCCTCATAGAGAAGGTAACACACATCCTCATAGAGAAGGTAACACACACCCTCATAGAGAAGGTAACACACACCCTCATAGAGAAGGTAACACACACCCTCATAGAGAAGGTAACACACACACACACACCCTCATAGAGAAGGTAACACACACACTCATAGAGAAGGTAACACACACCCTCATAGAGAAGGTAACACACATCCTCATAGAGAAGGTAACACACACCCTCATAGAGAAGGTAACACACATCCTCATAGAGAAGGTAACACACACCCTCATAGAGAAGGTAACACACATCCTCATAGAGAAGGTAACACACACCCTCATAGAGAAGGTAACACACACCCTCATAGAGAAGGTAACACACACCCTCATAGAGAAGGTAACACACACCCTCATAGAGAAGGTAACACACATCCTCATAGAGAAGGTAACACACACCCTCATAGTGAAGGTAACACACATCCTCATAGAGAAGGTAACACACACCCTCATAGAGAAGGTAACACACATCCTCATAGAGAAGGTAACACACACCTCATAGAGAAGGTAACACACACCCTCATAGAGAAGGTAACACACATCCTCATAGAGAAGGTAACACACACCCTCATAGAGAAGGTAACACACACCCTCATAGAGAAGGTAACACACATCCTCATAGAGAAGGTAACACACATCCTCATAGAGAAGGTAACACACATCCTCATAGAGAAGGTAACACACACCCTCATAGAGAAGGTAACACACACCCTCATAGAGAAGGTAACACACACCCTCATAGAGTAAATATCCGCCTCGCAGGGGTCCCAGGTCTTCTGATTGGACGGAGGGGCTCCATATATCATTTACCATTATCCACAGATCTAGGAGAAGATTACTCACCCTTAATCCTAACCTTAACCATTAGGGGGGAAACGTAAAACTGACCAAAGATCAGCAACTTCACTCGCCTCAGAAAAGTTTCAGACATACAATGGGGTCTTTGTAGTGCAGTTTGGGATGGGATCCACTGTGGTTTAATCAGCACTGGAATGTTCTCACCTGGCCAGAGACACACTCACACACACTGTTTTCAAGAAGGTTTGGGCTTTTATTTGAAATATGTTAAATAAATGGTCTTTCTCTTCTTTCTCTCTCTGTCTCTCTGTCTGCCTCTATCTGTCACCCCTCTCTCTCTCTCTCTCTCTGTCTGTCTGTCTGTCTGTCTGTCTGTCTGTCTGTCTGTCTGTCTGTCTGTCTGTCTCTCCCCCTTCTCTCTCTATCTGTCTCTCTCTCTCTTCAGTCTTTGTCTCAGCGATATCAGAGGGAGATCTCCTCAGCAGTTAGAGGTGAGATAATGACCTGTCTGACCGATAGAACTAGGGCAAAGAACTAGGGCAAAACGGCACCCTGTTCCCTGTCGGACTGGGATTTGCATTAGTAAAGCTAACATAGTAATAAGTAAGCAAGCCTTGTTCAGAGGGCAGGAGTGAGGAGCCTATCTCCAGTTTCTGTAGCGTGAGGAGGCTTGATGTACAACTTCCAGCTATGGACAGGATGCTAGTAAACCACTACATACAAGTGACCTTTAATGGGAATGTCCATTTTACAAGTTCTATGTTGTTATCCCTGACTGATGTTTGACTAGGACAACTAATTGATGTTCTAGCTCTCTCTCTGTCAGATGAGGTGTCCAGGGTGTTGCCCTCACTGGTGATGGAGGACCAGGCTCCTTCTCGCCCCAAAGTCGCTGCCCACGTCACTGGCAGCTTGGCTCCCAAAGCAGAGAGGGAGGGAGGAGGTGAGACCTATTTCAATGTTCACCCTTTACACTTTGCAACTACGTCAGAGACACTGTGTGTGTGTGTGCGCGCGCATGTGTATAACCCTGTGAAGCCTGGTGTTAAGAGTTTGATGAATGCAGGTTAGACTCTGGGGCCATGTGTCTCACACATGTGTGTGCTGTGTTCTTCAGGTGTGCGTGTGTATATTTGTGTGTGTGTGTGTGTGCTGTGTTCTTCAGGTGTGCATGTGTACACTTCAGAGAGAGGGGAGAGGAGAGCTTCAAAGTGATTACATATCACTACAGTAATTAGAAATACATACAGCAAGCAGTATGTGTCCCATGTGAGCTTTTAACCCAGTGGTAGATCTGGTAGAATGCACCAGCCCTGAACAGACTGACAGCTCGGTGTGAAGTGTTCCATTTATAGCCCAGGCCTAGTCTGTAGACATACAGTATTTTATTGTTTTGACATTTATGGCATCTTATAACACACTTTCAATAATATCTATTGAGGGAATTGAGGCCATTTACACTTAGTGGACAAAACATTAAGAACATCTACTGTTTCCATGACCAGGTGAATCCAGGTGAAAGCTATGATCCCTTATTGATGTCACTTGTTAAATCTACTTCAATCAGTGTAGATGAAGGGGAGGAGACAGGTGAAAGAGGGATCTTTAAGCCATGAGACATGGATTGTGTGTGTGCCAATCAGAGGATGAATGGGCAAGACAAAAGATTTAAATGTCTTTGAATAGGGTATGTTAGTAGGTGCCAGGCGCACCGGTTTGTGTCAAGAACTGCAACGATGCTGGGTTTTTCACCATCAACAGTTTCCCTTGTGTATCAAGAATGGTCCACCACCCAAAGGACATCCAGCCAACTTGATATTGGAGCATTGGAGTCAACATGGGCCAGCATCCCTGTAGAACACTTTCGACACCTTGTAGAGTCCATGTCCCAACGAATTGAGGCTGTTCTGAGGGCAAAGGGGTGTTGCACAATATCTTCCTAATATTGTGCAACACACAATATTAGGGAGACGTTCCTAATGTTCCGTATACTCGCTGTCCGTAGACTGTTCTATTCTCAACCAATTCTATTGTATTCTGTCTTAAGACCTAGCTCTGTCCAACTCCTGACCCTTGACCCTGCCTACTATCGCCTTTCTCCTTCGTGTCTGGCCACAGGTTCCCCGGGGCGGCGTGTGCAGGGGCAGAAGATCTCATGGTGGGAGGGGCATAATGGGCTGGCATTCCTTCAGGAAGTCCGATTGGTTGACGGGGAGCTGGTGGTGCCTCGCCCAGGACTCTATTATATCTATGCCCAGACCTACTTCAGACACACCCACCCCGAGGGAGAGGAGGGGGAAGAAGAGGAGGAAGAGGACAGGGAGCAGAGGGGGAGACCCATGCTGCAGTATGTCTATAAGAAAGTGAGTTCACGGTGCCACAGTTGTGTTCAACATTTGTCCTATAAGAGCGTTTGTTTTTAAAGTTTTGGATAGCTACAGTTGAAGTCGGAAGTTTACATACACCTTACCCAAATACATTTAAACTCAGTTTTTCACAATTCCTGACATTTAATCCTAGTAAGAATTCCCTGTCTTTGGTCAGTTAGGATCACCATATTATTTTAACAATGTGAAATGTCAGAATAATAGTAGACAGAATGATTTATTTCAGCTTTTATTTCTTTCATCATATTCCCAGTGGGTCAGAAGTTTACATACACTCAATTAGTATTTGGTAGCATTGCCTTTAAATTGGTTATCTTGGGTCACACGTTTTTGGTAACCTTCCACAAGCTCCCCACAATAAGTTGGGTGAATTTTGTCCCATTACTCCTAACAGAGCTGATGTAACTGAGTCAGGTTTGTAGGCCTCCTTGCTCGCACACGTTTTTTCAGTTCTGCCCACAAATGCTCTATAGGATTAAGTTCAGGGCTTTGTGATGGCCACTCCAATACCTTGACTTTGTTGTCCTTAAGCCATTTTGCCACAACTTTGGAAGTATGCTTGGGGTCATTGTCCATTTGGAAGACCCATTTGCAACCAAGCTTTAACTTCCTGACTGATGTCTTGAGATGTTGCTTCAATATATCCACATAATTTTCCTCCTTCATGATGCCACCTATTTTGTGAAGCGCACCAGTCCCTCCTGCAGAAAAGCACCCCCACAACATGATGCTGCCACCCCCACGCTGCACGGTTGGGATGGTGTTTTTCGGCTTGCAAGCCTCCCCCCTTTTTCCTCCAAACATAACGATGGTCATTATGGCCAAAAAGTTATATTTTAGTTTCATCAGACCAGAGGAAATTTCTCTAAAATGTACGATCTTTGTCTCCATGTGCAGTTCAAAACCGTAGTTTGGCTTTTTTGTGGCGGTTTTGGAGCAGTGGCTTCTTCCTTGCTGAGCGGCCTTTCAGGTTATGTCGATGTAGGACTTATTTTACTGTAGATATAGATAATTTTGTACCTGTTTCTTCCAGCATCTTCACAAGGTCCTTTGCTGTTGTTCTGGGATTGATTTGCACTTTTTGCACCAAAGGATGTTCGTCTCTAGGAGACAGAACGCGTCTCCTTCCTGAGCGGTATGACGGCTGCGTGGTCCCATGGTGTTTATACTTACGTACTATTGTGTGTACATATGAATGTGGTACCTTCAGGCGTTTGGAAATTGCACCTAAGGATGAACCAGACTTGTGAAGGTCTACAATTTTTTTCTGAGGTCTTGGCTGATTTCTTTTGATTTTCTCATGATGTCAAGCAGAGGCACCGAGTTTGAAGGTAGGCCTTGAAATACATCCACAGGTACACCTCCAAATGACTCAAATGATGTCAATTAGCCTAACAGAAGCCTCTAAAGCCATTTCATAATTTTCTGGAATTTTCCAAGCTGTTTAATAAAGGCACAATCAACTTAGTGTATGTAAACTTCTGACCCACTGGAATTGTGATACAGTGAATTATAAGTGAATTAATCTGTCTGTAAACAATTGTTGGAAAAATGACTTGTGTCATGCACAAAGTAGATGTCCTAACTGACTTGCCAAAACTATAGTTTGTTAACAAGAAATTTGTGGAGTGGTTGAATAATGAGTTTTAAAGACTCCAACCTAAGTGTATCTAAACTTCAGACTTCAACTGTATATGATATCGTGAGAGTTTATGGAAGGTAGTTGTAGTGATGGTGCTGTCTCCTCCACCAGGTGTCCTCCTACCCAGTACCCATCCTGCTGATGAAGACAAGCAGGACCTCCTGCTGGTCCCGGGACTCCCAGTTTTCTCTGCACTCCGCCCACCAGGGGGGGCTGTTCCCATTGGCTGCCGGAGATCACGTCCTCGTCACCGTTAGCAATGTCTCCGCCATCGACATGGATGAGAGGAGCAGCTTCTTCGGGGCTTTCCTGGTCAGCTAGAGGTCAGGGGTTGGTCTGTATGGTGACTCAGAGGGCTGGAACCTGGGATACACACTGTTTGGGAGCCATGTGTGTGTGCTGACAGACAAATCATTTGAGAGCTGTGTGTGTGTGTGTTGTACAAAGATTTAAGCTCTGCGACCCTGCTGGACATGTGAGCGGAGCTTGTGTGGTTATCCAACCACACCCAGGTGCCTAGGATCCAGCCTTCGCTCATGGCTCATCCAATGAGCTGTGTCCAAGGCCAGCAGGCCTGTGTTGATTGGATGAAAAGCAGCTGAGTGGCGTGAGGTAGGGGTTCAACATCTGCTTTAGAACTTCATTGGACAAATGACCAATAATTAACCAATGAAAAGTGAGGGGATAATTGTGAATAAGTCTTAGTACTCTTTTCATCTGTCCTAAAAGGATGAGTCTCCTTCTCCTGTTTGTCTGAACTCAGATGATTTTAATGTAAATATGAACGTGGGGTGTTTTGGTGTTGTGGTTGTGTTAGAACTGTATGGACATTGAATGTTGTTTGATTGTAGCCTGTCATATTTTTAACACAACCCCAAGCTCTGACCTGAGTAACACCGCCTGCGACCACACATTCAATACAGCACTTTTCCACTTTGTTTCACAGTATAGATGTTTAAGGCCATGACCCAGGAGGCCTACTGTACTGTAGCCCAGACCGACTGTCACTATGGGAACCAGTGTTAGGACATGGGTAATATTCACTCTACTAAAAGATTTACCGATTCTCCCGACAGATGATGGACTGACCTATATATCCATAGGTACAGACAAGCGGAGAGGTCTGGACAGGGTTACCAGTTAACCCGCCTCACTGGAGGGGGGGGGGTTGAATCATTTTACCGTTTGTTCATGACTCCTGTAGATCCAGATGTGTGTGGCCGTGGAAGTGACCATGGAGACACACACCAAATATGTTGTTGATGTTAATCACTTGTGCTCGAGTCCAACTGCTCTCATGTTCATGTAGAAAACATGTCTGTAAATGTGCACAATAAAGACTCCAAAGAAACTAATATAGGCTACCATCACTTGTGGTCATGTATAGCAGTAAGCATTCAGTACCAATCTATCACAACAAAACAGACTTGGGTCAAGGCGTCTTATGTGTGGACATTATATCAAGCATCTCACACCACCTGCTGGTGGGTAGATGTTACTGACTACTAGTGGTCATACTAAAGACTGCAGGTGACCTGACTCCACAGGACAAAGGAGGGTGGAGGTATGCACTGTGCATGGTAAGTCATGTGAAGCAATTTGTGTAATGTGAATTGTGATTATTTTATTGGACTTTAAATACTCTTTCATTTTGCTTTGGTGTAAGTGTCAAAAAGAAACAACACAACTTAGGTTTTGATTTTCTTTTTTGTGGAAATATGTTCCATGTATATTACAGGTTTTTAATGCCCGAGGGAAACAAAACGACAGCTGGAGACACAGCAGAAACTAATAGGACAGGGACATCATTTAGACAGAACCGCCCACACCGGATTTGATAGGCTGACAGTTGGAGTGGGTGTGGCCCACTAGGTTAGGTGACATCCAATAAATACTGCAAATGTTTGTTAATGTAACTTATAAAATATATCATAAAACATCCTCTTAAATGGAATTTAATAAGTTCTGTGTACAAAAACAAAAGTTCATAAATTACAGTCAGTCTACTGATGTCGGTCTGTGGCTGAGTCCTACCAACAGGCCTAGGGCCTGTCAAATGGCACCCTACCCCCATCTACGGTACCACCCCCCCTGACACACAGCACAACGAGCCTATCGCAGGCCAACACGTCATGCCCTACACATCACCGATAGTACAAAACAAAACTTCTAACCCTCACAAAATAAAAATCTCTGAACATACAGTAACGATATCCCTCTTCCATCCATCTCATCAGTACGTAAGACCAAAAGCACGTTCCAGGCGCTGTATGGAGAGTGTATATGTGTCTCTGAGTAACACTCCCTCTACCGCCTGTCACAGTAGCTGCCTTATTCTCAACCCCGCCCCTCCAGGTCCATCTGCACAGCCCATTGGTCAATAATGTCCAGGGAGGGCGGGTCTTCAACAGTCAAACCTCAAGTCCAGCGAATCATCATACCCCCTGTCCTCATGTCCTGGCCCTACCCCGGACAGGAAGGACACCCCCGTCGCTCCTGTTGCCGTGGTGATGAGCTGGTTGCCATGTGGGGTGTTGCTGGTTGCCGGGCTACGCAGGGCTGCAGCTGTGATGGAGGTGAGGTTGATGCCGAGCGTGAGCCGTGTCTGTTCTAGAGCCTTCTCTGGAACCGCAAACGCCTCCAGCTTCTTCTCCCCGTTCGCCATGTAGGAGTTCTGGCAGCCGCGGCAGATACAGTCCAGACATGCCTTGGAGGAATATGAATATTATTTACAATCATTGAACTACAGATAGGGGAACACGGATTTCAGACCAAGCCATAGTAAATCTATAGCAACTCACCTTGCGGTTTGAGTAGCAGGGGCAGCGCTGCCCCCTGCAGGTGAGAACAGAGGGGTTCTGAGTGGCTCTCCCACACTTACAGCCCTTCTTCTCCACCGGCTTCTTGTACAGGGGCTTGGATGGGCTGGGTGGGTGAGAGAGAGGGTGAGCATGGCCGTGGGGGGGCAGGCGGTCACGGGGCTGGGCGCGGGGCTTGGGGACCCCCTGCCTGGCCTTGGTGTATGCCTTCTTAGGGCCCCCGTGGTGCTCCAGACTCTTCTTCAGGCCCTTGGATGACACCAGCATCGTCTTACCCACCTTGGGAGGCCCTCCATTCGGCACGGGCGCCAGGTGAGGCGGGGTGATGGCGGAAGGGAGTTTGGGCTCCCGTTTGACAGTGGCGATTGGGAGGTGAAGGGGGTTGGTGGCGCCCAGGGGTGGGCCTCTGAGGATGGTGGCGATGGGGAGGGGATGCACCTTCTCACTGTCACTCTCAGAGCGTGAACGCTTGCGGTGGCAGTGAGGGGGTAGGCGGGGAAGGGCAGGGGTGGGCTGGGGGGGAGGCAGGGGAAGTCTAGGGATGTCCTCTGGGGGGAGGGAGGGGGTGAGGCGAGGGGAGTCAGGGGTAGGAGGGCAGTAAGATCCGTTGTGGGGGTACAAAGGGATTATCTGGCTGGTCAGGCAGTTCAGGGTTGGGTTCTGGCTCCAAGGTCCTAAGAACCTCCTCCACGCTCAACAGCAGACCTCCGCCATGTTTATTAAGCTCCTCCCCAAATGTGCTAATGTTACAAAGTCCCACCTCCCCACTACCTACCATGTCAACACACACAGGTAGCTCCTCCCCCAAGCTCTCCTGCTTCAGGACACCTCCACCTGTAGCTAAGGTAATAGGTGGTGGCAAGTCCTGATTGGCCAGGCCGTTACAGTCGTGAAGCCCGTTAACCCCACCCACAGGGATAAGCCCCTCCTCCTGGCTCTCCTCTGCAGGCAGAGCCTCAGTAGGTCTGAGGTCAGAAATTGAGGGGGCCGTCGGCGGAGACTGGCTCGCCAAATCCATAGTGTCCTCCTCTTCCTGCTCGCTTTCGGCCAATGACAGGCCCTCGTTAAGAATGGCGAGGAGGTCGGGCGAATCACTGGCTGCGCTAGCAATGTGCGGGGCGAGAGGTGATTGGGCGATGTAGAGGCAGAGCTTCCTGTAGCAGTGGACCAATAAGGAGAGCTGCCTGTTCTCCTGGAAGCGGGAGTAGTCTTTACACCAGGAACAGGACGGCTTGAGCAGCATCCTCTGGCCCTTACAGCCCCGACACACATAGTGCTGGCACTGGGAGTTAGTGGGCGCTATGGGGTCCTGCAGCAGGTTACCTGGAGTAGAGAATCATCTTCAGTCATTTATGCTAAGACAAACATTTATTTATCCTTTATTCAACTAGGTGAGAACAGTTGAGATATAAATCACTCCAACGGCAGCATTACAATTGTCCATACAACATAACACAACAAACCATAAACAGGAGCCATAATCATCCTTAATAAGGAGTTGATGATATGTAGCTTAGCAGTGGACTAATGATAATGAGTAGAGGTGGTGGGCTAAATACAAAAGTGATTCATTCAATTGCTCTTCCGCTCTGAATATTCAACTGTAATGAAGTGAGCACAACACCAAAGCAACAGCATGTCAATTAAGTCAACAACATTGGTTTTGAATAAACCCCTTTGTCATATAAAGTATAACATGGTCCAGGTAGAAAGTGAAGAGGGTTCATATTCTGTTAAATGCATATTTCAACTGTTTATAAAGCGGTAATATTCAAAGAGGCGTCTCAACACTGATTGCCTCTGCAAGGCTTGATGACCGCTGTGCTTTTGAGAGCAGCTTCCTTAGCAACAGTGGTCGTTAGGGATGGCAGCTGAGACTCACGCTGCAGAGTTTCATTTAGAAAAACAAAAACGCCTTAGATATAGACCATGTTGGATGCGTCCTCTACCCAGCGGCTGCAGCTCCGACTTCAGTCATGTTTAGTGGGCCAGTAACTGAAAGGTTGCTGGAACGAATCCCAGAGCTAACAAGGTAGAAATCTGTCTTTCTACCCCTGAACAAGGGAGTTAACCCACTGTTCCCCGGTAGGCAGTCATTGCAAATAAGAATTTGTTCTTAACCGACTTGCCTAGTTAAATAAAGGTTACATAAAAATAAGATGAAACAAGTGCTTACAAGTCCTTAACCCTCAATGCAGTTAAGAAAACACTTACTAAATATATACAGGGGGTACCGGTACTGAGTCAATGTGGAGGCTATATACAGGGGGTACCGGTACAGAGTCAATGTGGAGGCTATATACAGGGGGTACCGGTACAGAGTCAATGTGGAGGCTATATACAGGGGGTACTGGTACAGAGTCAATGTGGAGGCTATATACAGGGGGCACCGGTACAGGTACTATATACAGGGGGCACCGGTACCGGGTCAATGTGGAGGCTATATACAGGGGGTACCGGTACCGGGTCAATGTGGAGACTATATACAGGGGGTACCGGGTCAATGTGGAGACTATATACAGGGGGTACCGGGTCAATGTGGAGACTATATACAGGGGGTACCGGTACCGAGTCAATGTGCGGGGTAGAGGTTGGTCGAGGTAATTTGTACATGTAGGTAACGTTAGGTGACTATGCATAGATAATAAACAGCGAGTAAAAACGTCACCTCATTGAATGAACCTCGTGTATAATCATCACTCCCACCCCACACAAAAAAGGACAAAAACACCAGTAGTATTCTTGACTGGGCTAGTGCGGCTGCCTTCCTGTTTAGGAAGGGGCTCGGCTCGAAATGCATTTTTAAAGACTGCGCACGCACCGTCTCACAACACAAACATGCCCCCCCACTGACAGAGTCACGAGGGCACCGGACAGAACAAAGGACGTTGAATGAATAAATAAACATCTGACAAACACTAGCTTCTGTTCTGGCTGTACAAATACATGTACCTGTCCGACAGTGATTTAGTTACACATGGGGTGGAGCAGCTGGATTTAGGTTAGCTACCTCGCTATGAAGAATGGGGAAATGTAGCTAACCCGTGCAATAGCTAGCTACTAGTTTGCTTTTATTCAAGCAATTCGGTCAAATCAGCCAGGATCAGTGTGAAGCTATGGAATACATTGAAATGGATCGCAGGGAGACGTGCAGTAGCTAGCCTAGTTAGTTAAAGTAGACATCCACGCCGTCGGCTAACTAGTCTCCCCGACATCCAATGGGAACGGGGGTGTGTCACAATGCCTGGTGTTCCATGGCGGGGATACAGCGAAGCTAGTTAGGTATAGTAGCTGTATGGATATATACAGGGGAACCGAGCCCCTTAAAATAATACTACCGATGCACTTACCACATACGAGGCAGGACAACGACTGACGAAAGAAGGGCAGCTGCTTGTAGAGCTCCGCCAGGGCCCGGGGGTCGCGAGGGTCGCACTGCAGCACCGAACGACACGCGGACACGTACAGAGTGGTGGCATTCACCGGGTTCATCTCAACAGCCAAGGAACGGAAACATCCAGTCCGAGAAAAAAAACTAACGCGCAAACACAGGTCCTCCGGCGAAAGTCCTGTGGCTCACGTTTAAATGGAGAAGAGGCCCACAACTCCCTTCTCGTCCGTCCTATTATTGCCTAAAGGAGGATGGGATGGCTGATGTAGCTAGCTAAATACTAATGGTGCTAACCTAGTGTAGCTTTATCGCCAAAATAGTGCTGGTAAGATCGTCTATGCACCAAATAGGTAAATGTGTGATACAGCTAGAATGTAAGTTAGCTGCAAATCAGTTAAACACACAGTTATGAAGTCTTTTCGTGGTAGCATGGGTAGAACATTACTGTATTCATAATCACAACCAATTCATCTTTAGCGTTTTCCTCTTTTCCACGGAACGAAATATGCCCAAATGATCATCATGGCATAAAAATAAAACGGTTAATCCCATTAAGTGCATACATACAAAAATAAATCTCGAACAAATGAATTAATCAAAGCCCGTACACTTGTCTTTCACACGATCCGTGGAGCGAGCAGCACTCGCTGGTCGAGTTATAATTCAACAACAATACAGTCACTGGTGTGGTGGCGCTCTTTCTCCAACTCCGGCCTCCAATTATACACTGTTAGGCACCTTCGTACCAAATTCAAACAGAGCTGCTTTGCTAACGTTAATAGTGAAATCTTATTCGTTTGTTCTCCCGCATTCCCTCCTTCGCATCTTCCTCAGATTTTTATCTAAAGTTGGCTCCTCGACTTATGGCCTGCATATTCGTGGCACGTAGGCAGTGATAGTCAGCAAAGCAGCACGCTCAGATTCTGTTGTTGTCCGCGGTTCATGGCGGATACGCTGCAAAACAAAACAGGCCGCCTTGGCTCCCGCTAGCGCACGGAGTTAAAGCCAGTTACCACAGGATAACTAACAAGAGGGGGTAAACTGGAAGAGGTAGTGGAGAATGGAAAGAGAGTATGGAAATCTTTGTTGAAGAAGTAAAATGAGCGCCCGTCAGAGCACCGGAGTATATTTACGCCGGCCGTGCGAGATTGCACCGGCGGCACCAGGATATCAAGAACAAAAATAGGCCGCTTTTCCTCTTTTTGGAACTAGTCCTTTGTTTTTTCCCTCCTCTCCGATTGAGTATGAGCAAAAAAGCAATCGGTGCGACGGCGTTATGTTAGCGTTCGAAGAAGAATAACACTCATGTGTATTATTGGAGTAAGATTGTAACAGTTGTGTGTTTGTATAGCCTGCTGCTATCGCCAGGCGCGGAGGTTATTCTCCCCTCCCGTTTCCTCCCAGCAGTCAATCAAACAGAGGGGCGCTGTTTCTCACATCTCGCGAGAATAAAATTCTTCTTCGTGTGGCTTTCCGGCAGCCAAGACACTTTCTTCACAGAGTTTCTAAACCCAGGAGCGCAGCATCGCGAGACTTCCGGGAGCGCTTGCGAAACAGACCAAACAGGACCAGGTTGGGGTTTGGGGTTCGAGAAATCAATGAGAAAGTAAAACATTCTTCCTTAGTTGTTCATTTCCTCAAAATCTAAAGGCGCAACATAGAATCGAGCCAATGTTTTAAGTAGTACCTCGTTAAAGTGACAAACTGACACGTTTTCATTCTCGTCAAAAACAACTTTATATTGAAGGAGTGCCTTTGACTTGACGGCCTGCACATGCGCAGTTTGGCGCGATAGACTGGTTCTATGCATGAGTTTAGCTAGCCAACATCACCATGACATCGCCTACAAGCAGTGTTGGCTGATCTTCATACTATACTGTCTTTGCTTTCTTCTTCTCCTCTGGTATTATGGCGGTCCGCATACAAACGTTGAAGGTGCATGCCGCCACCTACTGTACGTGTAGTGAATGAGAATAAACCCACCACATACTATGCAAAAATAAAATGAATTTAAAAAAACATCCCACTACTTCAGCCATACTCCAAATCACACCCCTACACAGGCTCAGGGGCCTGTGAGGATGGAACATTAGTGGATGCTACTTAATACAATGTTTACATACCCTACATTACTCGTCTCATATGTATATGTATATACTGTACTCTATATCATCTACTGCATCTTTATGTAATACATGTATCACTAGCCACTTTAAACTATGCTACTTTGTTTACATACCCTACATTAATCATCTCATATGTATATACTGTACTCGATACCATCTACTCCATCTTGCCTATGCCGTTCTGTACCATCACTCATTCATATATCTTTATGTACATATTCTTTATCCCTTTACACTTGTGTGTATAAGGTAGTAGTTTTGGAATTGTTAGGTTAGATTACTCGTTGGTTATTACTGCATTGTCGGAACTGGAAGCACAAGCATTTCGCTACACTCACATTAACATCTGCTAACCATGTGTATGTGACCATTAACATCTGCTAACCATGTGAATGTGACCATTAACATCTGCTAACCATGTGTATGTGACCATTAACATCTGCTAACCATGTGTATGTGACAAATACATTTGATTTGGATTGATGTCCATGTGTCCCTGAGTCTAAACTTCAGAGCACAACAATTTTATTTATTAATTTCACTTTATCTGCGTGGCCAAGATAAAGCAAAGCAGTGCGACAAAAACAACACAGAGTTACACATGGAATAAAACAATCTTACATAACACACTAGAAAAATCTGTGTACAATATGTACAAATGAAGGATGGAGGTAAGGCAATAGGCCAATAGTGGCAAAGTAATTACAATTTAGCAAATTACACTGGGTGATATATGCAGATGAGGATCTCAGAAAACAAAAACAAATCTCTCTACTCTCTCAACTCCTGTGATTTTTGCAATTCTCCAGTCTCTGTAAGGAAAGGCTCTTTAGGGATGACTGAAATATACTCTCTCTCTCTTTATAAATTACTCTCTCAGTTTTATGAGGGTATGTTTGGCTCTCTCTCTCTTTGGACTGGAGAGGATGCTATTTTCTCAGATGTCCTCTCTCTCCCAATAAACGTCTCTGCAACATGTCAAGATCTGTTGGCGGTAACATTTACTCTCTCTCTCTCTCCCTCTTCCACTCTAGTTCCCATTTTCTCTCCTTCATCCCTAACAGTTTCATTTTGCAGAATTTCATCTCATCTCTCTCTCTACATACAATCTCATCTCTCTTGGTAGGGCTCCCAAAATCTCTTTGGCTCCCCCTCCTGTCTCTCCCCATCTAGCTCTCTCTGGAATTGTCTCATCTCATTAAACTCTGGTTCTCTCTCACTGTAAATATACTCTCTGTCATTTGTCTTTGTTGGTCATTGTAAATGTTACTTGTTGTCCTGAGAGGAATCTCTCCCTCTCTCTCTTTTAATATTACAGTCTCTCAGTAGTTCTAAACTCTACTCCTCTTTCTACTCTCCCCATGTCTCTGTCTCAAGCTGTATCTCCCAACAGCAGTCCCAACACCTTACCACTGCTACACCTGGCTATCAGGTGAGCCTCTCTAGTTCCCATTTTCTGCCTCTCTGTTCAAAAGTTTCATTTTCTTTATCTTAAAATAACTCTCTCTCTCTCTCTTTTTTTATGGAATATCCCCAACTATCTCTCTCTCTCTCTCTCTCTCTCTCTCTCTCTCTCTCTCTCTCTCTCTCTCTCTCTCCCCCTGTCTCTCTCTCCCCATGTTCCTGTCACGATCGAAGGTGGTTCCGGTGGTTCTCGTCGCGCGGTCTATTAGCTCCACCGATCCCTTTTTCCTTTTCGTTTGTTTTTGTCTAATCTCTGGGTCTCCCTGGGTTTGTTTTGCACCTGTCTCTGTTTGGACCTGTTACTCTCTCTCTCTCTCTCTCACAGCTCTCTGATTAAATAAGCTAAATGTAATGAATTTCTCTCTCTTCTCCCCATCTCTCTCCATCTCTGTATCTCTCTCTCACATCAATTACAGTTTTTCTCAATTGCTAAAACACCATTTCTGAAACCTTGCTCATCTTCAAGCACTATTCTCAAATCATAAACAAAGTGATCAAAATGATATACACTCTCAAGCAGTCAGTAAACCGAAAAATAGAAAGCACATTGTTCAAAACGTACAATTCTCAGGCAGAAGTACATTTTTAATCTAAAAAAATATTCAGATTTTTCCGTCATTGTCTTTTGATGAACAAAAACATGTTCTATCATAGTAGCTCAAAATTGATCAGAAATTACTACTCTGCTTTGTTCTTTGCAATTTTGTTTTTTTGTTCTTCCTCCTCCTTGTACCCCTTTTTTACAGTACTGTACCCTGCATCTCACAAACTTGTCCTTTGTCTCTGTGATACTGTAATTCTTTTTTTTTTTTTATATGAACCTGCAACCAGTCAAAATCTATTGAGCAGTTAATAAATGGAAAGCACAATGTTCAGGGCCATACAATTCATCCATTGTACAGTATACAGCCTACAATGCCTTCAACAACCTGTTTGCTCTCTGAACTGGCTTATATTGGTTGTGTTGCATCATTTGAAACAGGTTAAATCAATTTTGAGTGGTTGTGTTCAATCAATGACATATGTTCTCTATTTGTATTTGATTGTTGCCACTTGTGTTTACCAGTATGGATGACATGTGCATTAGAGTGCAGAATGTGTTTTGAGAGTTTTGCTGAAAAGTCTAAGTGAGATCTGCAAATTGTGTTTTATCATGTGAAATGGTTCAAGGTATTGACAACAGACTGTATAATTAGCTAAATGAGTCCAGGCAACTGAGAACTTTGTTCAGCCAATGGGTTTTAGTGTTTTAGCAATTGAGAAAAACTGTAAATTCAGAAGACTTTATAGACATGGCAAGTTAACATTGTCAAAATATACTCATAACAAAAAATGGTAATAATAATAATAGCAATAATAATAGTTGTAGTGGAAATGTGATTACCAGCAACTACAACAACAATATTAATGATATTAACAACATTATTGATATTACATTGCACTTTTCACTGGCTGCCCCACATTTAGGCTTTTCAACCAATAAATATTAGATTTTTTTCTTCATCTTTTATAGCTCCAAATTTTTTGTACTGAATGATAATTTTGGGAAAGAAAGATTCTCTTAGGTCTGAGTATTTGTCACAGTGTAATAGGAAATACAGCTCTGTCTCTACCTTTCTCCCTCTATCTTTCTGTACTTCTTCAGTTTCACCAGTAGGGGGAAAAAATCAACACCCAGGCCAAATGGCTCACTGGTGAGTCAGTGTCACTGGAACAGGTCAACCCCTACTCATCATACCCTAAACCCTCTCTCTCTCTCTTGCTCGCTCTCTGTCTCTCTCTCTCTCCACACAGAGAGGAATAAAGTGTTTCCAACTGATCAAAATATCATCAAACCATGACTCTAGACCATCATCATCATCATCACCCCCACCAGTAGAAGGGGATTCAGGTTCAGCAGACTCTCTTTTTCAGGAACTACAGAACTAAGATAAGAAGTTAGTGGAGATGAAGATGTTCCTCCCACCAGAACTGTTTTCTGTAACTGTCTGCTGTGACTCTGAGTATTTCAAACTCTCTTCACTTCCTTATTTATTTCAACTTCATTCCTGCATTAATGTTTTCTACTCATTGATATTATCTATTAATTTAGGTGTATTTAAGGCATTTGTATTTATTTATTTCCTATTTCTTATGCTGTGATAATACATTAAAAACATTATTTGTATAAAACCTTTCATTCTCTCAAAGCTCAAATTACTTTCAAATTACACACAATCAGAGAACACAAGACCTGTTTGAGTATCTCCATGGTGATGAGATGTAAAGGCTGAATACAGTCAAAGGTTATGACACTCCATCATGTCACTAGGTTGTGGTGATGTCACTGCACATCCTTTCTACCAGGGATGCCCATTCCCCTGGCCCCTACTGGCCCTTAGCCACTACTGCTAGTGACCCCCTCAACTCACAGAGAATGTTAGTCTAGTTGAACCAGTGTTTTGGTCCAGAGACCTCCATTAGGTTATAAAAGGAGCAAATAAAGGACTATTGACCGAAACTGTTATAATTATATTGCATAATTTGAACTTTTCTTCACGAGTCAGTCAGTCAGACAGGCAAACACATGATCTATTCTTCCTGTGGCCGTTCTCCTCTCATTGTGAGGTGCTAAGAAAAGCATGATAACGGGACATTTTCTGTTTGTGTTAGATGTGGTTCCTTCCTCTTTCCCAGGGAGACAGAGAGTATTGAGTCAGCAGGAAGGAAGCCAGGTTTTTTCTGATCTTGACCACAAACGGTTGGTACCAATTGGAATGGTCACCATTAGATTTCCAATAATAGCACATGACATGACAAAAAAATCACAAGACGTGAAGTGATGTATTTCTTTGTCTCTCCTGTGGCCCGCGGCCTGAGAAGGCCAATGATTGGTTCATTAGTGTAATCATGTGCATAAGTGGAGGCTGCAAACGCCGTAGCTCTCAACGATCAGGGTCGACCACCCCTGTGTTAGACTGATCTGACAGCGTAAAACACAATGCTGCACAAAGATCAAGGTTGTGACTCTCCATGTGTCATTGAGGTGGGTTCGCCATGATGTCACCACCCGAAACCCCTCCCTAAAGTAGGAGCACTCAATATTGGAAACAAAAAACAAAATCACCAAATGTTCGATCTTTCATTATTTTCCGACCATCTGATGTGTTTCATTAGTAAAGTCTTAATCAGAGGACTTGTAGCTCAGACATTAGAATAAACCCTCTGTCGGCTTTCTGATCTTCTGTAAGGCATTCTGGGAAAGACCCATGTTCATTTGTCTGGTCTGAATGCTGATGAAAGTGTTTCCTGTTGGTAAAGGACCTGCGGTGACGCAGCAGAAACCCCCGTATTCTTTTATTCCCTCTGTCATTCACAAAAGAAATAGATGAGAGCGGAATAATGACTGAACCGGAGGTGACACTTCTGCTTTTCAGGCCTTAAGTTCCCTCAACCCTGGTGAAGATGGACACAACAGACTTGACCCTGAGCTGAGCAGCCTGCAGAGAAGAGAGAGAGTTGATTTATCTATTTATTGAACTTTTATTGTACCATTTGAGTCTCTGACATTTAGGGTAAAGATGGTGACCTGTGGAACTCTGGTGAAGATCTGGACATTAGTCGTCGTCATAGCAGCACTGGGCTGGACTGGGACAGGTAAGGGGAAGGGAGTGTGTGTTATAGCTGGGCTGGACTGGGACCGGTAGGGGAAGAGAGTGTGTGTTATAGCTGGGCTGGACTGGGACAGGTAAGGGGAAGGGAGTGTGTGTTATAGCTGGGCTGTACTGGGACAGGTAAGGGGAAGGGAGTGTGTGTTAGAGCTGGGCTGTACTGGGACAGGTAAGGGGAAGGGAGTGTGTGTTATAGCTGGGCTGTACTGGGACAGGTAAGGGGAAGAGAGTGTGTGTTAGAGCTGGGCTGTACTGGGACAGGTAAGGGGAAGGGAGTGTGTGTTATAGCTGGGCTGTACTGGGACAGGTAAGGGGAAGGGAGTGTGTGTTATAGCTGGGCTGGACTGGGACAGGTAAGGGGAAGAGAGTGTGTGTTAGAGCTGGGCTGTACTGGGACAGGTAAGGGGAAGGGAGTGTGTGTTAGAGCTGGGCTGGACTGGGACAGGTTAGAGCTGGGCTGTACTGGGACAGGTAAGGGAAGGAGTGTGTTAGAGCTGGGCTGTACTGGGACAGGTAAGGGGAAGGGAGTGTGTGTTATAGCTGGGCTGTACTGGGACAGGTAAGGGGAAGGAGTGTGTGTTAGAGCTGGGCTGTACTGGGACAGGTAAGGGGAAGGGAGTGTGTGTTATAGCTGGGCTGTACTGGGACAGGTAAGGGAAGGGAGTGTGTGTTAGCTGGGCTGGACTGGGACAGGTAAGGGGAAGAGAGTGTGTGTTAGAGCTGGGCTGGACTGGGACAGGTAAGGGGAAGGGAGTGTGTGTTAGAGCTGGGCTGTACTGGGACAGGTAAGGGGAAGGGGACAGGTAAGGGGAAGGGAGTGTGTGTTAGTGGGACAGGTAAGGGGAAGAGAGTGTGTTAGAGCTGGGCTGGACTGGGACAGGTAAGGGGAAGAGAGTGTGTGTTAGAGCTGGGCTGTACTGGGACAGGTAAGGGGAAGGGAGTGTGTGTTAGAGCTGGGCTGTACTGGGACAGGTAAGGGGAAGGGAGTGTGTGTTATAGCTGGGCTGTACTGGGACAGGTAAGGGGAAGGGAGTGTGTGTTAGAGCTGGGCTGGACTGGGACAGGTAAGGGGAAGAGAGTGTGTGTTAGAGCTGGGCTGTACTGGGACAGGTAAGGGGAAGGGAGTGTGTGTTATAGCTGGGCTGTACTGGGACAGGTAAGGGGAAGGGAGTGTGTGTTATAGCTGGGCTGTACTGGGACAGGTAAGGGGAAGAGAGTGTGTGTTAGAGCTGGGCTGGACTGGGACAGGTAAGGGGAAGGGAGTGTGTGTTAGAGCTGGGCTGTACTGGGACAGGTAAGGGGAAGGGAGTGTGTGTTAGAGCTGGGCTGGACTGGGACAGGTAAGGGGAAGGGAGTGTGTGTTAGAGCTGGGCTGTACTGGGACAGGTAAGGGGAAGAGAGTGTGTGTTAGAGCTGGGCTGGACTGGGACAGGTAAGGGGAAGAGAGTGAGTGTTAGAGCTGGGCTGTACTGGGACAGGTAAGGGGAAGGGAGTGTGTGTTATAGCTGGGCTGTACTGGGACAGGTAAGGGGAAGGGTGTGTGTTAGTGTGTGGGCTGTACTGGGACAGTTATAGCTGGGCTGTACTGGGACAGGTAAGGGGAAGAGAGTGTGTGTTAGAGCTGGGCTGGACTGGGACAGGTAAGGGGAAGGGAGTGTGTGTTAGAGCTGGGCTGTACTGGGACAGGTAAGGGGAAGGGAGTGTGTGTTAGAGCTGGGCTGGACTGGGACAGGTAAGGGGAAGGGAGTGTGTGTTAGAGCTGGGCTGTACTGGGACAGGTAAGGGGAAGGGAGTGTGTGTTAGAGCTGGGCTGGACTGGGACAGGTAAGGGGAAGGGGTGTGTGTTAGAGCTGGGCTGTACTGGGACAGGTAAGGGGAAGGGAGTGTGTGTTATAGCTGGGCTGTACTGGGACAGGTAAGGGGAAGGGAGTGTGTGTTATAGCTGGGCTGTACTGGGACAGGTAAGGGGAAGAGAGTGTGTGTTAGAGCTGGGCTGTACTGGGACAGGTAAGGGGAAGGGAGTGTGTGTTAGAGCTGGGCTGTACTGGGACAGGTAAGGGGAAGGGAGTGTGTGTTAGAGCTGGGCTGGACTGGGACAGGTAAGGGGAAGGGAGTGTGTGTTAGAGCTGGGCTGTACTGGGACAGGTAAGGGGAAGGGAGTGTGTGTTAGAGCTGGGCTGGACTGGGACAGGTAAGGGGAAGGGAGTGTGTGTTAGAGCTGGGCTGTACTGGGACAGGTAAGGGGAAGAGAGTGAGTGTTAGAGCTGGGCTGTACTGGGACAGGTAAGGGGAAGGGAGTGTGTGTTAGAGCTGGGCTGAACTGGGACAGGTAAGGGGAAGGGAGTGTGTGTTAGAGCTGGGCTGTACTGGGACAGGTAAGGGGAAGAGAGTGAGTGTTAGAGCTGGGCTGTACTGGGACAGGTAAGGGGAAGGGAGTGTGTGTTAGAGCTGGGCTGAACTGGGACAGGTAAGGGGAAGGGAGTGTGTGTTAGAGCTGGGCTGTACTGGGACAGGTAAGGGGAAGGGAGTGTGTGTTAGAGCTGGGCTGGACTGGGACAGGTAAGGGGAAGGGAGTGTGTGTTAGAGCTGGGCTGTACTGGGACAGGTAAGGGGAAGAGAGTGAGTGTTAGAGCTGGGCTGTACTGGGACAGGTAAGGGGAAGGGAGTGTGTGTTAGAGCTGGGCTGAACTGGGACAGGTAAGGGGAAGGGAGTGTGTGTTAGAGCTGGGCTGTACTGGGACAGGTAATGGGAAGAGAGTGAGTGTTAGAGCTGGGCTGTACTGGGACAGGTAAGGGGAAGGGAGTGTGTGTTAGAGCTGGGCTGAACTGGGACAGGTAAGGGGAAGGGAGTGTGTGTTAGAGCTGGGCTGTACTGGGACAGGTAAGGGGAAGAGAGTGAGTGTTAGAGCTGGGCTGTACTGGGACAGGTAAGGGGAAGGGAGTGTGTGTTAGAGCTGGGCTGAACTGGGACAGGTAAGGGGAAGAGAGTGTGTGTTAGAGCTGGGCTGTACTGGGACAGGTAAGGGGAAGAGAGTGAGTGTTAGAGCTGGGCTGTACTGGGACAGGTAAGGGGAAGAGAGTGTGTGTTAGAGCTGGGCTGTACTGGGACAGGTAAGGGGAAGGGAGTGTGTGTTAGAGCTGGGCTGAACTGGGACAGGTAAGGGGAAGTGAGTGTGTGTTAGAGCTGGGCTGTACTGGGACAGGTAAGGGGAAGAGTGTGTGTTAGAGCTGGGCTGTACTGGGACAGGTAAGGGGAAGGGAGTGTGTGTTAGAGCTGGGCTGAACTGGGACAGGTAAGGGGAAGGGAGTGTGTGTTAGAGCTGGGCTGTACTGGGACAGGTAAGGGGAAGGGAGTGTGTGTTAGAGCTGGGCTGGACTGGGACAGGTAAGGGGAAGGAGTGTGTGTTAGAGCTGGGCTGTACTGGGACAGGTAAGGGGAAGAGAGTGAGTGTTAGAGCTGGGCTGTACTGGGACAGGTAAGGGGAAGGGAGTGTGTGTTAGAGCTGGGCTGAACTGGGACAGGTAAGGGGAAGGGAGTGTGTGTTAGAGCTGGGCTGTACTGGGACAGGTAATGGGAAGAGAGTGAGTGTTAGAGCTGGGCTGTACTGGGACAGGTAAGGGGAAGGAGTGTGTGTTAGAGCTGGGCTGAACTGGGACAGGTAAGGGGAAGGGAGTGTGTGTTAGAGCTGGGCTGTACTGGGACAGGTAAGGGAAGAGAGTGAGTGTTAGAGCTGGGCTGTACTGGGACAGGTAAGGGGAAGGGAGTGTGTGTTAGAGCTGGGCTGAACTGGGACAGGTAAGGGGGGAAGAGAGTGTGTGTTAGAGCTGGGCTGTACTGGGACAGGTAAGGGGAAGAGAGTGAGTGTTAGAGCTGGGCTGTACTGGGACAGGTAAGGGGAAGAGAGTGTGTGTTAGAGCTGGGCTGTACTGGGACAGGTAAGGGGAAGGGAGTGTGTGTTAGAGCTGGGCTGAACTGGGACAGGTAAGGGGAAGTGAGTGTGTGTTAGAGCTGGGCTGTACTGGGACAGGTAAGGGGAAGAGAGTGTGTGTTAGAGCTGGGCTGTACTGGGACAGGTAAGGGGAAGGGAGTGTGTGTTAGAGCTGGGCTGAACTGGGACAGGTAAGGGGAAGGGAGTGTGTGTTAGACCTGGGCTGTACTGGGACAGGTAAGGGGAAGGGAGTGTGTGTTAGAGCTGGGCTGTACTGGGACAGGTAAGGGGAAGGGAGTGTGTGTTAGAGCTGGGCTGTACTGGGACAGGTAAGGGGAAGGGACTGAGTGTTAGAGCTGGGCTGTAACAGGATACATGGTTTTTGAAGTGATTGCCAGGTCAAGAGGATTTGTTTGAACATATGTAAACTATTCTCTCTCCTCAGTAGATGGAGAAAAGCTGGTGTCGTGCTGTAAGACAGTGTCTAGGACAGAGATGACCGATCCCATCACAGGCTACTGGATTCAGAACTATAACGCTCCTTGTGTACGGGCCGTCATGTAAGGAACTTTTAGTCTCATTAGTTTCATTTAGGTTTATCCAGTCTCATATGTTGTCACAAAGTGCTTTACAGTATGTAGTGGCCATGTTGTGTCAAAGACCCAGACATGTTCTGTCCAACCAATTCAGTTTCAGTGTTAACACTGTGTTTCTCCTGCAGCTTTGAGACGAAGAAAGGTCTGTTCTGTAGTTACCATAAACAACCCTGGGTACGCCGCAAGATTCAGCAGTTTGAGTAAGTTAAAAATCACACATACACACATACACACACAGGAAAGAGCAACTGAGAAAATAAAACTGATTGTAATTTGTTCCTTTCTAGAATGGCCCGTCTGAGCTCAACATTTCTCTCGCCCTCCTCTCCGCCCTCTCTCACCTCCACCTCCACCCCTACCACTACCTCCTTACCCTCCTCTCCACCCTCCATCAACTCCTCTCCTCCCTCTCTCACTTCCACCAGTACCCCCTTAACCTCCTCTCCCTCCTCATCTCCTCCCTCTCTCACCTCCACCAGTACCTCCTTAACCTCCTCTCTCTCCTCATCTCCTCCCTCTCTCACCTCCACCCCTACCTCCTTACCCTCCTCTCCTCTTTCTGTTTTCTCCTCTCTTTTCCCTCTTTCCTCCTCTTCTCCATCCATACCTTCCTCTCCGCCCTCTCTTTCCTCCTCTCCTTCCTATCTCCTCTCCTCTCTTTTCCCTGCCTCCTCCTCTCCTCCCTCTATCTCTTCCTCTCCTCCCTCTTTCTCCTCCCCCCGTCATCGGGAATCGACCAAGAATGCCTCAACTCAGCAGTCAACATCCAACCAATAGAGTCATTGCTAATGGCTGAAGCTCCGCTGATGTTCATAACTTCCAATATGCACATTACATTCATTTACATTTACATTTAAGTAATTTAGCAGACGCTCTCATATTGAATATCTTATTCATATTGACGTTTTTCATAGTCTGATTATCTAGTTATACTTGAACTCAGTTGTCATAATCATGTTCAATGGGTTGTTAGAGTTTTTATGAATTACATTTAAGACCAGTGTTGTATGTGCCCATTCTTTTATTTATTCAAGTACTTATGGGGGCTTGTAGAACATTTTGATGTTTAGATGAATAGGTTCATATTTGGCTGTTTGTCATTCATCATGTCAATAAGTTATCAATGTTATTTAATAAATTTATTTATTTATTAAGTACTTATACATTTACTTTGTTTATTTTCTATAAATTAACGTTATTTTGAATTTGCAATATGCAGACATCGCTCCACCAAATCCTGGTTTCTAAAATTTAAGTTTACATGACAGAACAAGCAATGTATAGTGTAGAGAATCATTGTACCATCTAAACCGCTGTGAAATATAATTTCTATATCTCTGAATATTGTATTTTCAGCTGTTTGAATCTGGTGTACAAAACCAAAAGTAAAAGACTAAAAAACGAAACTTAAGAACTGGAAGCATTGAAATAGCACTCATAGAACAGATTTACTGCTTCTTAGACTTGCTTTCAATGAGAACGATAGATCTATAACTCATTTTACATTTACTTTACATTTAAGTCATTTAGCAGACGCTCTTATCCAGAGCGACTTACAAATTGGTGCATTCACCTTATGACATCCAGTGGAACAGCCACTTTACAATAGTGCATCTAAATCTTTTAGGGGGGTGAGAAGGATTACTTTATCCTATCCTAGGTATTCCTTAAAGAGGTGGGGTTTCAGGTGTCTCCGGAAGGTGGTGATTGACTCCGCTGTCCTGCCGTCGTGAGGGAGTTTGTTCCACCATTGGGGGGCCAGAGCAGCGAACAGTTTTGACTGGGCTGAGCGGGAACTGTACTTCCTCAGTGGTAGGGAGGCGAGCAGGCCAGAGGTGGATGAACGCAGTGCCCTTGTTTGGGTGTAGGGCCTGATCAGAGCCTGGAGGTACTGAGGTGCCGTTCCCCTCACAGCTCTGTAGGCAAGCACCATGGTCTTGTAGCGGATGCGAGCTTCAACTGGAAGCCAGTGGAGAGAGCGGAGGAGCGGGGTGACGTGAGAGAACTTGGGAAGGTTGAACACCAGACGGGCTGCGGCGTTCTGGATGAGTTGTAGGGGTTTAATGGCACAGGCAGGGAGCCCAGCCAACAGCGAGTTGCAGTAATCCAGACGGGAGATGACAAGTGCCTGGATTAGGACCTGCGCCGCTTCCTGTGTGAGGCAGGGTCGTACTCTGCGGATGTTGTAGAGCATGAACCTACAGGAACGGGCCACCGCCTTGATGTTAGTTGAGAACGACAGGGTGTTGTCCAGGATCACGCCAAGGTTCTTAGCGCTCTGGGAGGAGGACACAATGGAGTTGTCAACCGTGATGGCGAGATCATGGAACGGGCAGTCCTTCCCGGGAGGAAGAGCAGCTCCGTCTTGCCGAGGTTCAGCTTGAGGTGGTGATCCGTCATCCAAACTGATATGTCTGCCAGACATGCAGAGATGCGATTCGCCACCTGGTCATCAGAAGGGGGAAAGGAGAAGATTAATTGTGTGTCGTCTGCATAGCAATGATAGGAGAGACCATGTGAGGTTATGACAGAGCCAAGTGACTTGGTGTATAGCGAGAATAGGAGAGGGCCTAGAACAGAGCCCTGGGGGACACCAGTGGTGAGAGCGCGTGGTGAGGAGACAGATTCTCGCCACGCCACCTGGTAGGAGCGACCTGTCAGGTAGGACGCAATCCAAGCGTGGGCCGCGCCAGAGATGCCCACCTCGGAGAGGGTGGAGAGGAGGATCTGATGGTTCACAGTATCGAAGGCAGCCGATAGGTCTAGAAGGATGAGAGCAGAGGAGAGAGAGTTAGCTTTAGCAGTGCGGAGCGCCTCCGTGATACAGAGAAGAGCAGTCTCAGTTGAATGACTAGTCTTGAAACCTGACTGATTTGGATCAAGAAGGTCATTCTGAGAGAGATAGCGGGAGAGCTGGCCAAGGACGGCACGTTCAAGAGTTTTGGAGAGAAAAGAAAGAAGGGATACTGGTCTGTAGTTGTTGACATCGGAGGGATCGAGTGTAGGTTTTTTCAGAAGGGGTGCAACTCTCGCTCTCTTGAAGACGGAAGGGACGTAGCCAGCGGTCAGGGATGAGTTGATGAGCGAGGTGAGGTAAGGGAGAAGGTCTCCGGAAATGGTCTGGAGAAGAGAGGAGGGGATAGGGTCAAGCGGGCAGGTTGTTGGGCGGCCGGCCGTCACAAGACGCGAGATTTCATCTGGAGAGAGAGGGGAGAAAGAGGTCAGAGCACAGGGTAGGACAGTGTGAGCAGAACCAGCGGTGTCGTTTGACTTAGCAAACGAGGATCGGATGTCGTCGACCTTCTTTTCAAAATGGTTGACGAAGTCATCTGCAGAGAGGGAGGAGGGGGGGAGGAGGATTCAGGAGGGAGGAGAAGGTGGCAAAGAGCTTCCTAGGGTTAGAGGCAGATGCTTGGAATTTAGAGTGGTAGAAAGTGGCTTTAGCAGCAGAGAGAGAAAATGTAGAGAGGAGGGAGTGAAAGGATGCCAGGTCCGCAGGGAGGCGAGTTTTCCTCCATTTCCGCTCGGCTGCCCGGAGCCCTGTTCTGTGAGCTCGCAATGAGTCGTCGAGCCACGGAGCGGGAGGGGAGGACCGAGCCGGCCTGGAGGATAGGGGACATAGAGAGTCAAAGGATGCAGAAAGGGAGGAGAGGAGGGTTGAGGAGGCAGAATCAGGAGATAGGTTGGAGAAGGTTTGAGCAGAGGGAAGAGATGATAGGATGGAAGAGGAGAGAGTAGCGGGGGAGAGAGAGCGAAGGTTGGGACGGCGCGATACCATCCGAGTAGGGGCAGTGTGGGAAGTGTTGGATGAGAGCGAGAGGGAAAAGGATACAAGGTAGTGGTCGGAGACTTGGAGGGGAGTTGCAATGAGGTTAGTGGAAGAACAGCATCTAGTAAAGATGAGGTCGAGCGTATTGCCTGCCTTGTGAGTAGGGGGGAAGGTGAGAGGGTGAGGTCAAAAGAGGAGAGGAGTGGAAAGAAGGAGGCAGAGAGGAATGAGTCAAAGGTAGACGTGGGGAGGTTAAAGTCGCCCAGAACTGTGAGAGGTGAGCCGTCCTCAGGAAAGGAGCTTATCAAGGCATCAAGCTCATTGATGAACTCTCCGAGGGGACCTGGAGGGCGATAAATGATAAGGATGTTAAGCTTGAAAGGGCTGGTAACTGTGACAGCATGAAATTCAAAGGAGGCGATAGACAGATGGGTAAGGGGAGAAAGAGAGAATGACCACTTGGGAGAGATGAGGATCCCGGTGCCACCACCCAGCTGACCAGAAGCTCTCGGGGTGTGCGAGAACACGTGGGCGGACGAAGAGAGAGCAGTAGGAGTAGCAGTGTTATCTGTGGTGATCCATGTTTCCGTCAGTGCCAAGAAGTCGAGGGACTGGAGGGAGGCATAGGCTGAGATGAACTCTGCCTTGTTGGCCGCAGATCGGCAGTTCCAGAGGCTAGCGGAGACCTGGAACTCCACGTGGGTCGTGCGCGCTGGGACCACCAGATTAGGGTGGCCGTGGCCACGCGGTGTGGAGCGTTTGTATGGTCTGTGCAGAGAGGAGAGAACAGGGATAGACAGACACATAGTTGACAGGCTACAGAAGAGGCTACGCTAATGCAAGGAGATTGGAATGACAAGTGAACTACACGTCTCAAATGTTCAGAAAGTTAAGCTTACGTAGCAAGAATCTTATTGACTAAAATGATTAAAATGATACAGTACTGCTGAAGTAGGCTAGCTGGCAGTGGCTGCGTTGTTGACTTTGTAGGCTAGCTGGCAGTGGCTGCGTTGTTGACACTACACTAATCAAGTCGTTCCGTTGAGTGTAATAGTTTCTACAGTGCTGCTATTCGGGGGCTAGCTGGCTAGCTATTTTATATGTGAATTTTGTAGGATCACCCTAAAGTTACATATTGTAGCATAAAGAGTTGTTTGTAAGAACAATTTCATTTTATGCTTATTTATTCAACTTAGGTGTAAACATCAGGAAATCTATGAAACTTTGCTGGAACTGAAACAGAAAATAAAATGATGTTATTTGTTGTCGTCAGTCTGACAACACGGGACACAGAAAAAACACCATGCATTTGCAGCATCAGTTGTTCATACGTTTTAGTGTGTGTGTGTGTGTGTACCTTTTATTAATCCATCCTTCTCAGAAAGACTGCTGCAGGGGGTTGGAGTGTTGGTGGTTTGTCAAGTGAGGTAGTAGGGGGTGAAATAAAGTCAGAAAGGGAGAGAGAGAGAGAGGGGCGGAGGTGTGAATATACCATTACCAATACTGACCACATCGTACAATGACACACACATGAACCAAGCAAGGTGGGACTTGCCGTTCATGCTGTTAATGTAACCCACAGTGAGATACAAAACCTGACACTTCCCCTGCCTTCCAGACAGACTCATCGCCACGGTTACCAGACCACTCAGTAGACCTCCGACCCGTCTCCGTAGTTTAGTGCCTAGCAGAGTAGCTATCTGTCTCTGTTGGTCTGTCGAACAGTCGGTACATCAATCTGTCCATCCGTCCAGCCAGTTAGTAAGCCAGTTAATTAGTCAGCCAGCCAGTCAGCCAGTCAGCCAGTCAGTCAGTCAGACAGTAAGCCAGTCAATTAGTCAGCCAGCCAGTCAGCCAGTCAGTCAGCCAGTCAGTCAGATTGATTGATTGGTTGATTGATGATGTGGTGAATGATTGAATACCACATTATATTGTGGAAATTCTATAACTATATATGAATATATAATATCTATATTATACTATACACACATTAAAATGCAGAAAATGTTACAATTTGGTTAAAGTTTCCGTTGAGTTACTGTAATTGACAGGCTTTCGACAGACCTCCTACAACTCAGACCTCTTGGGTCCAGAGTGGTCCACGAACCAGAGTTCTCTTGGATCCAGAGTGGTCCACGAACCACAGTTCTCTTGGATCCAGAGTGGTCCTCGAACCACAGTTCTCTTGGATCCAGAGTGGTCCACGAACCACAGTTCTCTTGGATCCAGAGTGGTCCACGAACCACAGTTCTCTTGGTTCCAGAGTGGTCCACGAACCAGAGTTCTCTTGGATCCAGAGTGGTCCACGAACCACAGTTCTCTTGGATCAAGAGTGGTCCACGAACCACAGTTCTCTTGGATCCAGAGTGGTCCACGAACCACAGTTCTCTTGGATCCAGAGTGGTCCACGAACCAGAGTTCTCTTGGATCCAGAGTGGTCCTCAAACCACAGTTCTCTTGGATCGAGAGTGGTCCTCAAACCACAGTTCTCTTGGATCGAGAGTGGTCCTCGAACCAGAGTTCTCTTGGATCCAGAGTGGTCCTCGAACCACAGTTCTCTTGGTTCCAGAGTGGTCCTCGAACCACAGTTCTCTTGGATCCAGAGTGGTCCACGAACCACAGTTCTCTTGGATCCAGAGTGGTCCACGAACCACAGTTCTCTTGGATCCAGAGTGGTCCACGAACCACAGTTCTCTTGGATCCAGAGTGGTCCACGAACCACAGTTCTCTTGGTTCCAGAGTGGTCCACGAACCAGAGTTCTCTTGGATCCAGAGTGGTCCACGAACCACAGTTCTCTTGGATCAAGAGTGGTCCACGAACCACAGTTCTCTTGGATCCAGAGTGGTCCACGAACCACAGTTCTCTTGGATCCAGAGTGGTCCACGAACCAGAGTTCTCTTGGATCCAGAGTGGTCCTCAAACCACAGTTCTCTTGGATCGAGAGTGGTCCTCAAACCACAGTTCTCTTGGATCGAGAGTGGTCCTCGAACCAGAGTTCTCTTGGATCCAGAGTGGTCCTCGAACCACAGTTCTCTTGGTTCCAGAGTGGTCCTCGAACCACAGTTCTCTTGGATCCAGAGTGGTCCACGAACCACAGTTCTCTTGGATCCAGAGTGGTCCACGAACCACAGTTCTCTTGGATCCAGAGTGGTCCACGAACCACAGTTCTCTTGGATCCAGAGTGGTCCACGAACCACAGTTCTCTTGGTTCCAGAGTGGTCCACGAACCAGAGTTCTCTTGGATCCAGAGTGGTCCACGAACCACAGTTCTCTTGGATCAAGAGTGGTCCACGAACCACAGTTCTCTTGGATCCAGAGTGGTCCACGAACCACAGTTCTCTTGGATCCAGAGTGGTCCACGAACCAGAGTTCTCTTGGATCCAGAGTGGTCCTCAAACCACAGTTCTCTTGGATCGAGAGTGGTCCTCAAACCACAGTTCTCTTGGATCGAGAGTGGTCCTCGAACCAGAGTTCTCTTGGATCCAGAGTGGTCCACGAACCACAGTTCTCTTGGATCAAGAGTGGTCCACGAACCACAGTTCTCTTGGATCCAGAGTGGTCCACGAACCACAGTTCTCTTGGATCCAGAGTGGTCCACGAACCAGAGTTCTCTTGGATCCAGAGTGGTCCTCAAACCACAGTTCTCTTGGATCGAGAGTGGTCCTCAAACCACAGTTCTCTTGGATCGAGAGTGGTCCTCGAACCAGAGTTCTCTTGGATCCAGAGTGGTCCTCGAACCACAGTTCTCTTGGTTCCAGAGTGGTCCTCGAACCACAGTTCTCTTGGATCCAGAGTGGTCCACGAACCAGAGTTCTCTTGGATCCAGAGTGGTCCTCAAACCACAGTTCTCTTGGATCCAGAGTGGTCCTCGAACCACAGTTCTCTTGGATCCAGAGTGGTCCACGAACCACAGTTCTCTTGGATCCAGAGTGGTCCTCGAACCAGAGTTCTCTATACATTTAAAATACTTTTTAACTGTTTCGTTTTACATGGGGGGGATGATAACTAACAGTTTGAATATACTGCATCTTCAGTAGATTTGAATGTATCTTTAAACACACACACAGGCACAGCTTGTTTGATTTCCTGGTTGCTATTTTTGACACCTTTGACACCTCTGAGATAGGCTAGGTCACATGGTTTCCTGTCAGTGTCTCATAACTAAAACACACCATGTTTATGGTTAGTTTAGAGATCAGCCCATTCTCATCTTTTTTCCACAAATTGGTCTTTTGACCAATTACATCAGATCTCTTTCACATGAGCTCTTTTTCAGAGCTGATCGGATTTGTCAAAACACCAATTAGTAAAAACAAAATATCAGAATTGGGCTACCGGTCTAAATCTCTTATTTCTGTTATTCTCTGTCACTTCCTCTCTCTGCCACTTCCTTTCTCTGTCACTTACTTTCTTCCCCTTTCTCAGATTGTCGGCCAACGAAGGTAACCACAAGTTCCTCCACCAGTGTGTCTAACACTCACATCAAATTTCTACTGCAAGGATAACACATCCAAAACATGCGCCGCTCGTGGATGCCATCGTGTAAGACTCGAACACACACACACACACACACACACACACACACACACACACACACACACACACACACACACACACACACACACACACACACACACACACACACACACACACACACACACACACACACACACACACACACACACACACACACACACACACAGTCATATCTTTCTGTCTCTCTCTAGATTTGAATGTGATGAAAAAGCAAAGAAGACATGTTTGACCATGACTGGAACCCTCTCCACTGTAAACACGCCTCCTCACCATCTCCTGCATCCTCCTCCCCTCCTCACCATCTCCTGCATCCTCCTCCCCTCCTCACCATCTCCTGCATCCTCCTCCCAAGATCCTCTATCAGCAGTATGTTACAGTATGTTTTTGTGCTAATGCTGTTCATACATGTGTTTATGCTGATCTAAGACAGAGATTAAATTTCCATGGGAGAATATGCCCCCCCCCCAATATTCAGAACAAAACATTTTGGGGTAGCATAGCATATGAACACGTCATCAGCAGTGGCAGATTTCTATGAAATATGAGTGATTTTTTAATTTAAGTATGTTAAAAGGAAGCTTTTATGGTGTGGTCGTACCCCAACAACAGAATGTTGTGGACGTATTCTGGTCATTAAAAATATTAATGCGAGTAGACTGCTGATTGGCCAGCTCATCACTGCAACATTCTTCCACTTATCCTTCCACTTATACTGTGTTTTCAAAATACCCCCCAAGAGAGGCATAATAAGTCATGTCAAACTGTGTAGAATTGCACAACAATTTCGCCCTTGATCTAAGCACACAGTAGATTTCTGAAGTGATATATGGCATAGCAGAGCTGAGAGTCTAACCTCTTAGCACCACCTAGTGGCCAACTGGGACTACACAGTGTGTCTGAGGTGGAGTAGGACCACATATGTCGTAAGTACAATGAGCGGCCTGCTGTGTGTCACCTTCATACGCATACACACAAATCTGAAAGTAAAAGAATGGACTTAAGAGATATATAAATATTAGGATGAGCAATGCAGTAGAATAGAATACAGTATGTCAACACTATTATAGTGACTAGTGTTCCATTATTAAAGTGACTAGTGTTCCATTATTAAAGTGACTAGTGTTCCATTATCAAAGTGACTAGTGTTCCATTATTAAAGTGACTAGTGTTCCATTATTAAAGTGACTAGTGATCCATTATTAAAGTGACTAGTGTTCCATTATTAAAGTGACTAGTGTTCCATTATTAAAGTGACTAGTGTTCCATTATTAAAGTGACCAGTGTTCCATTATCAAAGTGACTAGTGTTCCATTATTAAAGTGACTAGTGTTCCATTATTAAAGTGACTAGTGATCCATTATTAAAGTGACTAGTGTTCCATTATTAAAGTGACTAGTGTTCCATTATTAAAGTGACTAGTGTTCCATTGTTCAAGTGACTAGTGTTCCATTATTAAAGTGACTAGTGTTCCATTGTTCAAGCGACTAGTGTTCCATTAGTAAAGTGACTAGTGTTCCATTGTTAAAGTGACTAGTGTTCCATTATTAAAGTGACTAGTGTTCCATTATTAAAGTGACTAGTGATCCATTATTAAAATGACTAGTGTTCCATTATTAAAGTGACTAGTGTTCCATTATTAAAGTGACTAGTGTTCCATTATTAAAGTGGCCAGTGTTCCATTATTAAAGTGACTAGTGTTCCATTATTAAAGTGACTAGTGTTCCATTATTAAAGTGACTAGTGTTCCATTATTAAAGTGACTAGTGATCCATTATTAAAATGACTAGTGTTCCATTATTAAAGTGACTAGTGTTCCATTATTAAAGTGACTAGTGATCCATTATTAAAGTGACTAGTGTTCCATTATTAAAGTGACTAGTGTTCCATTATTAAAGTGACTAGTGTTCCATTATTAAAGTGACTAGTGTTCCATTATTAAAGTGACCAGTGTTCCATTGTTAAAGTGACTAGTGTTCCATTATTAAAGTGACTAGTGATCCATTATTAAAGTGACTAGTGTTCCATTATTAAAGTGACTAGTGTTCCATTATTAAAGTGACTAGTGTTCCATTGTTCAAGCGACTAGTGTTCCATTAGTAAAGTGACTAGTGTTCCATTGTTAAAGTGACTAGTGTTCCATTATTAAAGTGACTAGTGTTCCATTATTAAAGTGACTAGTGATCCATTATTAAAATGACTAGTGTTCCATTATTAAAGTGACTAGTGTTCCATTATTAAAGTGACTAGTGTTCCATTATTAAAGTGGCCAGTGTTCCATTATTAAAGTGACTAGTGTTCCATTATTAAAGTGACTAGTGTTCCATTATTAAAGTGACTAGTGTTCCATTATTAAAGTGACTAGTGATCCATTATTAAAATGACTAGTGTTCCATTATTAAAGTGACTAGTGTTCCATTATTAAAGTGACTAGTGATCCATTATTAAAGTGACTAGTGTTCCATTATTAAAGTGACTAGTGTTCCATTATTAAAGTGACTAGTGTTCCATTATTAAAGTGACTAGTGTTCCATTATTAAAGTGACCAGTGTTCCATTGTTAAAGTGACTAGTGTTCCATTATTAAAGTGACTAGTGATCCATTATTAAAGTGACTAGTGTTCCATTATTAAAGTGACTAGTGTTCCATTATTAAAGTGACTAGTGTTCCATTGTTCAAGTGACTAGTGTTCCATTGTTAAAGTGACTAGTGTTCCATTATTAAAGTGACTAGTGTTCCATTATTAAAGTGACTAGTGTTCCATTATTAAAGTGACTAGTGATCCATTATTAAAGTGACTAGTGTTCCATTATTAAAGTGACTAGTGTTCCATTATTAAAGTGACTAGTGTTCCATTATTAAAGTGACTAGTGTTCCATTATTAAAGTGACTAGTGTTCCATTATTAAAGTGACTAGTGATCCATTATTAAAGTGACTAGTGTTCCATTATTAAAATTACTAGTGATCCATTATTAAAGTGACTAGTGTTCCATTGTTCAAGTGACTAGTGTTCCATTATTAAAGTGACTAGTGTTCCATTGTTCAAGTGACTAGTGTTCCATTAGTAAAGTGACTAGTGTTCCATTGTTAAAGTGACTAGTGTTCCATTATTAAAGTGACTAGTGTTCCATTATTAAAGTGACTAGTGTTCCATTATTAAAGTGACGAGTGATCCATTATTAAAATGACTAGTGTAGGCCTCCCGGGTGGTGCAGTGGTTAAGGGTGCTGTACTGCAGCGCCAGCTGTGCCATCAGAGACTCTGGGTTTGCGCCCAGGCTCTGTTGTAACCGGCCGCGACCGGGAGGTCCGTTTGGCCTAGCGTCATCCTGGTTAGGGAGGGCTTGGTCGGTAGGGATGTCCTTGTCTCATCGCCACCAGCGACTCCTGTGGAGGGCCGGGCTCAGTGCGCGCTAACCAAGGTTGCCGGACACATTGGTGGGGCTGGCTTCCGGGTTGGATGCGCTGTGTTTAGAAGCAGTTTGGCTTGGTTGGGTTGTGTATCGGAGGACGCATGACTTTCAACCTTCGTCTCTCCCGAGCCCGTACAGGAGTTGTAGCGATGAGACAAGATAGTAACTACTAAAAACAATTGGATACCACGAAAAAGGGGTTAAAAAAATTAAATTAAATAAAAAAAAGACTAGTGTTCCATTATTAACCAGCAGCATATCATACCACTGCTGGCTTCTGAAGCTAAGCTGGTGTTAAAATGATGTTATTTGTTGTCGTCAGTCTGACATCACGGGACACAGAAAAAACACCATGCATTTGCAGCATCAGTTGTTCATACGTTTTAGTGTGTGTGTGTGTGTGTACCTTTTATTAATCCATCCTTCTCAGAAAGACTGCTGCAGGGGGTTGGAGTGTTGGTGGTTTGTCAAGTGAGGTAGTAGGGGGTGAAATAAAGTCAGAAAGGGAGAGAGAGAGGGGCGGAGGTGTGAATATACCATTACCAATACTGACCACATCGTACAATGACACACACATGAACCAAGCAAGGTGGGACTTGCCGTTCATGCTGTTAATGTAACCCACAGTGAGATACAAAACCTGACACTTCCCCTGCCTTCCAGACAGACTCATCGCCACGGTTACCAGACCACTCAGTAGACCTCCGACCCGTCTCCGTAGTTTAGTGCCTAGCAGAGTAGCTATCTGTCTCTGTTGGTCTGTCGAACAGTCGGTACATCAATCTGTCCATCCGTCCAGCCAGTTAGTAAGCCAGTCAATTAGTCAGCCAGCCAGTCAGCCAGTCAGCCAGTCAGCCAGCCAGCCAGCCAGCCAGTCAGCCAGTCAGCCAGTCAGTCAGCCAGCCAGCCAGTCAGTCAGTCAGCCAGTCAGCCAGCATGTCTGTGTTCCAATCCAGGACCCTCTCTCTGGCCCTCCTGATCACCATGTGTGTGTACCTCACCTCTGTGTCTGCTAACTGTGAGTACTGATTCACTGATTGATTAATTCATTGGTTGATTGATTGACGATGTAGTGATTGATTACCACATATTGTATACATTCTATAACTATATATGAATATATAATATCTATATTAGGCAATATAGACTCACATTAAAATGCAGAAAATGTTACAATTTGGTTAAAGTTTCCATTGAGTTACTGTAATTGACAGGCTTTCGACAGACCTCCTACAACTCAGACCTCTTGGATCCAGTGGTCCACGAACCACAGTTCTCTATACATTTAAAATACTTTTTAACTGTTTATTTTTACATGGGGGGGATGATAACTAACCGTTTGAATATGCTGCATCTTCAGTAGACCTCTGACACCTCTGACACCTCTGACACCTCTGAGATAGGCCAGGTCACATGGTTTCCTGTCAGTGTCTCAGCTTTATGCAGCTCACCCTGCACTATCATCTCCAATGTAAATAACATGAGAAAGTCTACCTCTGATAAGCTTCCCAGTAAAGCATTAAAAACAATCAAACAACCCAGAAAATTGCTAAAAATAGCCCATATTAACATATGTAGCCTAGGAAACAAGGTCCATGAAGTCAATAACTTGCTTGTAACAGACTGACTATCTCTGAAACTCACTTAGATAATACCTTTGATGTTACAGTGGTAGCAATACATGGTTATAACATCTACAGAAAAGACAGAAATGCCAACAGAGGAGGTGTTACGGTCTATATTCAGAACCACATTCCTGTAAAGCTTAGAGACGATGTTATGTTAAATACTGTTGAAGTAATATGACTACAGGTTCATCTGCCTCACCTTAAGCCCATTCTTGTGGGAAGCTGCTATAGACCACCAAGAGCTAACAGACAGTATCTGGATAATATGTGTGAAATGCTTGATAATGTATGTGATATCAACAGAGAAGTATATATTCTGGGTGATTTAAATATTGACTGGCTCTCATCAAGCTGCCCACTCAGGAAAAAACTTCAAACTGTAACCAGTGGCTGCAACCTGGATCAGGTTGTCAGTTAACCTACCAGGGTAGTTACAAACAACACAGGAATTAAATCATCAACATGCATTGATCACATCTTTACTAACGCTGCTGATATTTGCTTTAAAGCAGTATCCTAATCCATAGGATGTATTGATCACAATATAATAGCCATATCTAGGAAAACCAAAGTTCCAATGGCTGGGCCTAATGTAGTGTATAAGAGGTCATAAAATAAGTTGTGTAGTGATTCATATGTTGATGATATAAAGTATATTTGCTGGTCTGTAATGTGTAATGAGGAGCAACCAGACGCTGCTGGTCTGTGATGTGTAATGAGGAGCAACCAGATGCTGCTGGTCTGTGATGTGTAATGAGGAGCAACCAGACGCTGCTGGTCTGTGGTGTCTAATGAGGAGCAACCAGACGCTGCTGGTCTGTGGTGTGTAATGAGGAGCAACCAGACGCTGCTGGTCTGTGGTGTGTAATGAGGAGCAACCAGACGCTGCTGGTCTGTGGTGTCTAATGAGGAGCAACCAGACGCTGCTGGTCTGTGATGTGTAATGAGGAGCAACCAGACGCTGCTGGTCTGTGATGTGTAATGAGGAGCAACCAGACGCTGCTGGTCTGTGGTGTCTAATGAGGAGCAACCAGACGCTGCTGGTCTGTGGTGTGTAATGAGGAGCAACCAGACGCTGCTGGTCTGTGGTGTGTAATGAGGAGCAACCAGACGCTGCTGGTCTGTGGTGTGTAATGAGGAGCAACCAGACGCTGCTGGTCTGTGATGTGTAATGAGGAGCAACCAGACGCTGCTGGTCTGTGGTGTGTAATGAGGAGCAACCAGACGCTGCTGGTCTGTGGTGTGTAATGAGGAGTAACCAGACGCTGCTGGTCTGTGGTGTGTAATGAGGAGCAACCAGACGCTGCTGGTCTGTGGTGTGTAATGAGGAGCAACCAGACGCTGCTGGTCTGTGGTGTGTAATGAGGAGCAACCAGACGCTGCTGGTCTGTGATGTGTAATGAGGAGCAACCAGACGCTGCTGGTCTGTGGTGTGTAATGAGGAGCAACCAGACGCTGCTGGTCTGTGGTATGTAATGAGGAGCAACCAGACGCTGCTGGTCTGTGGTGTGTAATGAGGAGCAACCAGACGCTGCTGGTCTGTGGTGTGTAATGAGGAGCAACCAGACGCTGCTGGTCTGTGGTGCGTAATGAGGAGCAACCAGACGCTGCTGGTCTGTGGTGTGTAATGAGGAGCAACCAGACGCTGCACTTGACACATTTATGAAACTTCTTATTCCAATTACTAATAAGCACGCACCCATTAAGAAAATGACTGTAAAAACTGTTATATCCCCTTGGATTGATGAGGAATTGAAAAATTGTATGGTTGAGAGGGATGAGGTAAAAGGTATGGCAGATAAGTCTAGCAGCACAACTGATTGGCAAATGTACTGCAAATTTAAGAAATCATGTGACTAAACTAAAGAAAAAGAAAAAGGAACTACACTATGAAACAAAGAGAAATGATATAAAGAATTATAGTAAAAAGCTTTGGGGCACCTTAAATGAAATTTTGGGAAAAAAAGCCAACTCAGCTCCTTCATTCATTAAGTCAGATGACTCGTTCATCACAAAACCCACTGATATTGCCAACTTCTTTAATGGCTTTTTCATTGGCAAGATAAACAAACTTAGGGATGACATGCCAGCAACAAACGCTGACACTACACATCCAACTATATCGGACCAAATTATGAAAGACAATAATTGTACTTTTGAATTCGTTAAGTCAGTGTGGAAGAGGTGAAAAAATGATTGTTGTCTATCAACAATGACAAGCCACCGGGGTCTGACAATCTGGATGGAAAATTACTGAGGATAATAGCAGACAATATGCCACATCTTCAATTTAAGCCTACTTGAGAGCATGTGCCCTCAGGCCTGGAGGGGTGCTAAAGACATTCCGCTACCCAAGAATAGTAAAACCTCATTTACTGGCTCAAATAGCCAACAAATCAGCATGTTACCAACACTTAGTAAACTTCTGAAAAAAATGGTGTTTGACAATTCTACTTCACAGTTAACATATTGACAACAGAATTTCAGCATTCTTATAGGGAAGGACACTCAACAAGCACAGCACTTACACAAATGACTGATGATTGGCTGAGAGAAATTTATGATGAAATGATTGTGGGGGCTGTCTTGTTAGACTTCAGTGCAGCTTTTGACATTATTGATCATAGTCTGCTGCTGGAAAAACATATGTGTTTTGGCTTTACACCCCCTGTTATAATGTGGACAAAGAGTTACTTATCTAACAGAACACAGAGGGTGTTCTTTAAAATGGAAGCCTCTCAAATATAATCCAGTTAGAATCAGGAATTCCCCAGCGTAGCTGTTTAGGCCCCTTGGTTTTTTCTATTTTTACAAACAACATGCCCTTAACTTTGAATAAAGCCAGAGTGTCTATATATGTGGATGACTCAACACTATATATGTCAGCTACGACAGCGACTGAAATGACTGCAACACTCAATAAAGAGCTGTGGTTAGTTTCAGAGTGGGTGGCAAGGAATAAGTTAGCCCTAAATATTTCTAAAACTAAAAGCATCGTATTTGGAACAAAATACTCACTAAACCTTAAACCTCAAGTAAATCTTGTAATAAATAATGTGGAAATTGAGCAAGTTGAGATGACTTAACTGCTTGGAATAACCCTTGTCGTGTCTTTACTATCATTAACTGAAGACTGATAGATTTTATCAAAGATTCTCTGTAATTAGTTATTACACGATCAACTGATTAATCACTTAACTAATTAACTAGGAAGTCGGGGCATCAAGGAAAAATATTCAGATTACAAAGTTATCATTTCCTAAAATAACTTTTCAGATATTTTACCTGATCAATTAGTCTTCGAATTAATGAATTATTTACTTTAGTCTCATTCCAAACGTCGTAAACTGCACGAACCCAGTCTTCACTATGAGTCATCCATACATCAATTGTCTTAAATAATTGATTTATTACTAACTAAGTAATTCACGGAAATGTATAAACAAACAAACAAACAAGGTAAATGTGGTTACATGAAGTGAGAATGTGACCTAGTGGGTTAAACCAGCATGGCGGCTTGTTATACAAAAGGGGAAGTGGGGGTCGACTAAGAAGTCACTACAGAGTGACAATTATAACAATTGAAATGCTAATCCTTTGCACATGAACGCTCACTCATTTGGGAACAATTGCAATGAATATATATATTTACGCTCAGTGTGTCATCTTGATCGCTGGTGAAAAGTTCATTTCTTTTGTAAAATTGTACATCTCTCTCTCTCTGTCGTGGTTACAGTGGGTAGTTCAGATTGACATGAATTTGTTTCGTTATAGAATGGATGTTTTGGCGGTTGTCGTTCTTTGCGTTCAATGAGGAGTCCCAGGAGGCCTGACCCTAACCGGGCTCAGGGGCGGTCCTCTGATTTAGTTCAAATCAAAAAGGAATTGTATTTTTCTTCATTAAACAGTCCAAAATCATATTACACAATTATACAAACAGTATCATACTCACTCATTCATCTTATACAACAATTAGATGTAAACCTAATATCTGAGGCTATTATATAAACAGTGTTATGGTAATGTGGCCACACCGTCTCCCATGAGCTTCCCCAAGTTGTGACAAACGGACCAGTTTGTAGCTGGATTCTTCACCGATCTTTTATACTTTCTCCGGAACGTAAACGTTGTTCGGACCTCAAGTTCTGTGAGGTGGAAGGAATTCCTTTGTCCTCCATGAAATTTTACTCTGCCTCTTATACTGTGTGTACATGAGAAGATCTTCAGGATTTTATGACATCTCTCTGACCACAGCAACCTAGTTGAAGGAGGCAAGGGGGAGGCAGGGAGAGGGGGATGGGGCTTGCTATACCCAAAGAGGCCAACGTCATGGCACCCTAGATTGGAAACTGTTATGGTCAAAACATATTAATGCTGTAGTAGCTCAGATGGGGAGAAGTCTGTCTATAATATAATTATGCTCTGCCTTCTTAACAACACTATCAACACTATCAACAAGGCAGTTCCTACAGGCCCTAGTTTTGTCGCACCCTCTACAATTGGCGTAGAACAGGGCAGCACGGCTGGCCCTTGGATGTACACAGAGAGCTAATATTAATAATATGCATGTCAATCTCTCCTGGCTGAAAGTGGAGGAGAGATTGACTTCATCGCTACTTTTATTTATGAGAGGTATTGACATGTTGAATGCACCGAGCTGTCTGTCTAACTACTGGCACACAGCTCAGACACCCATGCATACCACACAAGACATGCCACAAGAGGTCTCTTCACAGTCCCCAAGTCCAGAACAGACTAAGGGAGGCACACAGTACTACATAGAGCCATGACTACATGGAACTCTATTCCACATCAAGTAACTGATGCCAGCAGTAAAATTAGATTTAAAAAACAGATAAAAAAAAACCTTTATGGAACAGCGGGGACTGTGAAGCAACACAAACATTGGCACAGACACACACACACACACACACACACACGATAACATACACACTATACACACACATGGATTTAGTAGTGTAGATATGTGGTAAGGGGGAGTATGGGCCTGAGGGCACACAAATCTGTGAATGTATTGTAATGTTTTTAAAATTGTATAGACTGCCTTAATATTGCTGGACCCCAGGAAGAGCTAATGGGGATCCATAATAAATACAAACTAAAAACACATACTATTTATGGTTAGATTAGAGATCAGAGGCTGCCCATTCTCATTTATTTTTTCCACTAAATGTTCTTTTGACCAATCACATCAGATCTCTTTCACAGCTGATCTGATTGGTCAAAATACCAATTAGTAAAAACAAAAGAACAGAATTGGGCTGCCTGTCTAAATATTTTATTTCTGTCTTTCTCTGTCTCGCTTTCTGTCACTTCCTTTCTTCCCTTTTATCTATCAGATCGTCGGCCAACTAAGGTAACCACAAGTTGCTGCACAAGAGTGTCTGACTCTCACATCAAATTTAGACTGCAAGGATACCACATCCAAAACTCCATGCCACCCTGTGTTGATGCCATTGTGTAAGTCTCGAACACACACACACACACACGTTTAACTCGGTGGTGTATGTTTTATGTGTAACGGATGTCGTCTTCTGAAGAGGAGGAATCGGACCAAAGCGCAGTGTGGTAAATGTTCATGACTTTTTATTAAACAGAACACTGAAACAAAAATGACAAAGTGAATAAATGAAACCGAAACAGTCCTGTCAGGTGCAAAACACTAAACAGAAAACAACTACCCACAAAAACTATGTGGGAAAAAGCTACCTAAGTATGGTTCCCAATCAGAGACAACAATAGGCTGTCGCTGATTGAGAACCATACCCGGCCAAAACAAAGAAATACAAAATCATAGAAAAAAGAACATAGAATGCCCACCCAAATCACACCCTGACCAAACCAAAATAGAGACATAAAAAGCTCTAAGGTCAGGGCGTGACATTATGATTAACTTCTCATGGTATGATTGTGGTAACATACTGAAACTCAAGTCCTTTAGTTCATCTGACCTAGAATACCTCACAAGATAATTATTTTCAGTTTTAGTCAGATCCATGTATATTCCCTCTCAAGCCAATACCACAATGGCCATCAAGGAACTACACTGGACTTTGTGCAAACCACATATCCTGAGGCGACATTTATTGTGGCTGGGGGTTGTAACAAAGGAAAACACTACCAAAGTTCTACCAACACATTGACTGTAGAACTCGCGCAGATAAAACACTTGATCACTGCTACTCGCCCTTCCGGGATGGCTGCAAGCCCCCCCTCCCTTGGGCAAATCAGATCACGACTTAATTTTGCTCCTCCCTTCCTATACGCAGAAACTCAAACAGGAAGTAGCTGTGCTAAAATCTATTCAACGCTGGTCTGACCAATTGGAATCCAAGCTTCAAGATTGTTGGTAGCCTCCGAGAATAACATTGATACATCCACTACCGGTAAAACGTTTTAGAACACCTACACATTCAAGGGGTTTTCTTCATGTTTTTTTTTTTTTTTTACCAATGTCTACATTGTAGAATACTAGGGAAGATATGAAAACTATGAAATAACACATATGGAATCATGAAGTAACCAAAAAAGTGTTAAACAAATCAAAGTATATTTTTTGATTTTAGATTCTTCAAATAGCCACCCTTTGTCTTGATGACAGCTTTGCACACTCTTGGCATTCTCTCAACCAGCTTCACCAAGAATGCTTTTCCAACAGTCTTGAAGGAGTTCCCACATATGCTGGCACTTGTTGGCTGCTTTTTCTTCACTCTGCAGTCTGACTCATCCCAAGCCATCTCTATTTGGTTGAGGTCGAGGGATTGTGGAGGCCAGGTCATCTGATGCAGCACTCCATCACTCTCCTTCTTGGTCAAATAGCACCTACACAGCCTGGAGGTGTGTTGGGTCATTGTCCAGTTGAAAAACAAATGATTATCCCACTAAGTGTAAACCAAATGAGATGGTGTATTGCTGCAGAATTCTGTGGTAGTCATGCTGGTTAAGTGTACCTTAAATTCTAAATAAATCACAGACAGTGTCACCAGCAAAGCACCCCAATGGCATAACACCTCCGCCTCCATGCTTCACGGTGGGAAATACACATGCGGAGATCATCCGTTCACCTACTCTGCATCTCACAAAGACACAGCGGTTGGAACCAAAAATCTCACATTTGGACTCCAGACCAAAACACAAATTTCCACCAGTCTAATGTCCATTGCTCGTGTTTCTTGGCCCAACCAAGTCTCTTATTATTATTGGTGTCCTTCAACCATGAAGGCCTGATTCACACAGTCTCCTCTGAACAGTTAAAGTTGAGATGTGACTGTTACTTGAACTCTGTGAAGCATTTATTTGGGCTGCAATTTCTGAGGCTGGAAATTCTAATGAACTTATCCTCTGCAGCAGAGGTAACTCTGAGTCTTTCTTTCCTGTGTCGGTCTTCATGAGAGACAGTTTCATCATAGCGCTTGATGGTTTTTGCGACTTCACTTGAAGAAACTTTCAAAGTTCTTCAATTTTTCTGCATTGACTGACCTTCATGTCTTAAAGTAATGATGGACTGTGGTTTATCTTTGCTTATTTGAGTTGTTCTTGCTATAATATGGACTTGGTATTTTACCAAAAAGGGCTATGTTCTGTATACCCCTCTACCTTTTCACAACACAACTGATTGGCTCAAACGCATTAAGAAGGAAAGAAATTCCACAAATTAACTTTTAAGAAGGCACACCTGTTAATTGAAATGCATTCCAGGTGACTCCCTCATGAAGCTGGTTGAGAGAATACCAAGTGTGTGCAAAGCTGTCATCAAGGCAAAGGGTGGCTATTTGAAGAATCTCAAATATAGAGTATATTTAGATTTATTTAACACTTTTTTGGTTTCTACATGATTCCATGTGTGTTATTTCATAGTGTTGATGTCTTCACTATTATTCTACAATGTAGAAAATAATAAAAATAAAGAAAAACCCTTGAATGAGTTGGTGTTCTATAACTTTTGACCGGTAGTGTACACTGACACGGTGACTGAGTTTGCCAGGAAGTGCATTGGCGATGTTGTTCCCGCTGTGACCATTAAAATCTACCCAACCCAGAAACAGTGGATAGACGGCAACATTTGTGGAAAACTGAAAGCGCGAACCACCCCACTCCATGGCAAGGTGACTGGGAATATGGTTGAATGCAAGCAGTGTAGTTATTCCTTCCATAAAGCAATTAAACAGGCAAAACGTCAGTTCAGAGACTAAGTGGAGTCGCAATTCAATGTCTCAGACACGAGACATATGTGGGAAGGGTCTACAGACAATCACGGATTACAAAGGTAAAACCAGCCACTTCACAGACACTGACGTCTTGCTCCCGGACAAGCTAAACACCGTCTTCACCAGCTTTGAGGATAGCACAGTGCCACCGCCCGCTCCCAAGGACTGTGGGCTCTTGTTCTCCGTGGCCAACGTGACTAAGACATTCAAGTGTGTTAACCCTCACAAGGCTGCCAGCCCAGATGGCATCCAAAGCTGCCTCCGCAGAGCAGCTGGCTGGAGTGTTTACAAACATATTCAATCTCTCCCTATCCCAGTCGGCTGTCCTCACTTGCTTCAAGATGTCCACCATTGTTCCTGTACCCAAGAAAGCAAAGGTAACTGAACTTAATGACTATCGCCGTGTAGCACTCATTGCATTAAGTGCTTTGAGAGGCTAGTAAAGGATCACATCACCTCTACCTTAACTGACACCCAAGACCCACTTCTATTTGCTTCGTGCCCCAATAGATCCACAGACGATGCATTCGCCATCACACTGCCCTATCCCATCTGGACAAGAGGAATACCTATATAAGCATGCTGTTCATTGACAATAGCTCATCTTTCAACAACATAGGACCCTCCAAGCTCATCATTAAGCTCGGGGCTCTGGGTCTGAACCCGACCCGGTGCAACTTGGTCCTGGACTTCCCGACGGGCTGTCCGCAGGTGGTGAAGGTAGGAAACAACACCTCCACTTTGCTGATTCTCAACACAGGGATCCCACAAGGCTGCATACTCAGCCATCTCCTGCACTCCCTGTTGACCCATGACTTTCAGGCAATGCACGCCAACTCAATCATCAAGTTTGCAGACGACAACATCAGTAGGCCTGATTACCAACAACGAGGAGACAGCCCACAGGGAGGAGGTGAGGGCCCTGGCATAGTGGTGTCAGGTAAATTATCTCTCCCTCGATGTCAACAAAACAAAGGACATGATCGTAGACTTCAGAAAACAGCAGAGTGAGCACGCTCCTATCCACATCGACGGGACTGCAGTGGAAAGGGTGGAAAGATTCAAGTTCCTCGGCGTACACATCACTGACAATCTGAAATTGTCTACCAATACAGACAGTGTGGTGAAGAAGGCGCAATAGCGCCTTGGTCCCTAAGAGCCTCACAAACTTTTACAGATGCACAAATGAGAGCATCCTGTCGGGCTGTATCACAGCCTGGTACGGCAACTCCAATGCCCGTAACCACAGGGCTCTCCAGAGGGTGGTGGGGTCTGCCCAACGCATCACTGGGGGCACACTGCCTGCCCACCAGGACATCTACAGCAGCCGTTGTCACAGGAAGGCAAAAAAGATTATCAAGGACATCAACCACCCGAGCCATGGCCTGTTCATCCCGCTACCATCCAGAAGGCGAGGTCAGTACAGGTGCATCACAGTTGGGACCGAGAGACTGAAAAAAGGCCATCACACTTTTAAATAGCCACCACTTGTCACCTACCACCTGATTACTCAACCCTGCACCTTAGAGGCTGCTGCCCTATGTACATAAACGTGGAATCACTGGTCATTTTAATAACGGAACACTAGTCACTTTAATCATGTTTACATACTGCTTTACTCATTTCATATGCATATACTGTAATCTATACTAATCTATTTGTCATTGCCACTCCGACATTGCACATCCTAATATTTCTATATTTCTTAATTCCTTTCATTAACTTTTAGATTTGTGTGTATTGTTGTGAATAGTGAGATACTATTGCACTGTTAGAGCAAGGAACACAAGCATTTCTCTAAACCCGATATAACATCTGCTAAATATGTGTATGTGAACAATACAATTTAATTTGATACATTAGTAGTAATATTCTCTATGTTTTGTTTCAGCTTCTACACAGTGAAAGGAGAGAAGATCTGCTCTGATCCCAAAGCACCCTGGGTCAACAAAAGAAAGCAATGTAAGGAGCTAACTTACACACACACACACACACACACACACACACACACACACACACACACACACACACACACACACACACACACACACACACACACACACACACACACACACACACACACACACACACACACACACACACACACACACACACACACACACACACACACACACACACACACACACACACACACACACACACACACACACACACACACAGTCTTGTACACCTAACCTTGTGGGGATGCAGAATTCAGTCCCATTCAAAATGTTAGCTTCTCTAACTCTAAACCTAACACTAACCTGTACTCTAACCCTAACCTTAAACCCTAAACCTAACATTAGCTCCTAGATCCTAACCCTTAACGTAATTCTAATCTTAACCATAAACCAAACCCTAGCTCCTAACCCTAAACCTAACACTAGCTCCTAACCCTTAATGTAATTCTAACCTTAACTCTTAAACCCCCTACAGATAGCATTTGACCTCGTGGGGACTAACAAAATGTCCCCAGTTGGTCAAATTTTGGTTTGTTTACTATTCTTTTACACACACACACACACACACACACACACACACACACACACACACACACACACACACACACACACACACACACACACACACACACACACACACACACACACACACACACACAGTCTTATCTTTCTGTCTCTCTCTAGATTTGAATGTGATGAAAAAGCAAAGAAGACATGTTTGACCATGACTGGAACCCTCTCCACTGTAAACACGCCTCCTCACCATCTCCTGCATCCTCCTCCCCTCCTCACCATCTCCTGCATCCTCCTCCCCTCCTCACCATCTCCTGCATCCTCCTCACCATCTCCTGCATCCTCCTCACCATCTCCTGCATCCTCCTCCCAAGATCCTCTATCAGCACACTTCACTTTTCTGCTTATTTTTTGTCCATCTGGTCCTTAAGATTATTTTGTTGTGTTTTAAATTGATAGAATTTCATTAAAATACAGTATGTTACAGTCTGTTGTTGTGCTAATGTTGTTCATACATGTGGTTACACTGATCTAAGACAGAGACGAAATTTCCACGGGGGAACATGAACAGGTGTATATTCGTCCCTCCCAATAATGACTTTAAATTCAAACAAAAATGTGAACATGTCATAAGCAAGGGCAAAATGTGTAGAATTGCAGGAAATTAGCTTTAAAGTAACTGTTCAGTGTTTCCAGATTTCTATGAAATATGACCTACAATTAATTACAATATGAGTGAAATGGTTTTCCTTCTAAAAAAATTGAAATTAAGTATGTTATGAGGAAGCATTTATGGTGTTGGCATATACTGGTCAATATAAATATTCAGGCGAGTAGACCGCTGATTGGCCAGCTCATCCCCCTCAGGAGGATGACATCATCCTCTGTGAGGAAATACCAAGCATTTTCTAAACGGTCTGTTTGAGGTTGGGTTTTTGACGTTTTTTTACTTCCAATTTACGCTTCGACCACAAATATGAGAAAAGGAGGAGTCAACGACATTATTTGGGTATGAGTTAACAGAATATTAACTTTTGAAAGTGAGATTTGAACTGGACAGTTACTTTAAAGCTGCAGCAATCTTCCACTTACCCTCCCATTTATACTGTTTTCAAAATACCCCTCCATATACCCCTTAAAATACCCCCCAAGAGAGGCATAATAAGTCATGTCAAACTGTGTAGAATTGCACAACAATTTCGCCCTTGATCGAAGCACACAATAGTGTTCTGAAGTGATATATAGCAGAGCTGAGAGTCTAACCTCTTAGCACCACCTAGTGGCCAATTGGGACTACACAGTGTGTCTGAGGTGGAATAGGACCACAGATTAAGAACAAATTCTTATTTACAATGACCGCCACCAAATGACAAAAGGCCTCCTGCGGGGATGGGGGCCTGGGATTAAAAATAACAAATAAATACTATATAAATATAGGACAAAACACCATGACAAGAGACAACTCGGCACTACATAAAGAGAGACCTAAGACAACAAAATAGCAAGGCAGCAACACATGACAACACAGCATGGTAGCAACAAAACATAACAACAACATGGAAGCAACACAACATGGTAGCAGCACAAAACATGGTACAAACATTATTGGGCACAGACAACAGCACAAAGGGCAAGAAGGTAGAGACAACAATACAACTGTCAGTAAGAGTGTCCATGATTGAGTCTTCAAATGAAGAGATTGAAATAAAATTGTCCAGTTTGAGTGTTTGTTGCAGCTCGTTCCAGTCGCTAACTGCAGCGAACTGAAAAGAGGAGTGACCTAGGGATGTGTGTGCGTTGGGGACCTTTAACAGAATGTGACTCTACAGACCGGTCAGTGAGTACAATGAGGGGATGAGGCCTGCTGTGTGTCACCTTCATACACATGCACTGACCTGGCTGTAGAGAGAGCAGCAGGGGGCCTGTAGATAGTAACAGTGTTTTATTTATGTGATGGCTGCTCCTCTATATATTATTACACCTTAGAAACACACTGACCATTCAGAGAGAGAGAAATTATTATGAGAGAGTGTGGAAAGAGAGGGGGTAGAGACAGAGAGATGATGGGAGAGAAGCGAGAGATGAAGAGAGAGATGAGGGGAGAAGAGAGAGATGAGGAGAGAAAAGAGAGATGAGGGGAGAGAACAGAGAGATGAGGGGAGAAGAGAGAGATGAGGGGAGAGAACAGAGAGATGAGGGGAGAAGAGAGAGATGAGGGGAGAGAACAGAGAGATGAGGGGAGAAGAGAGAGATGAGGGGGAGAACAGAGAAATGAGTGGAGAACAGAGAGATGAGGGGAGAGAACAGAGAGATGAGGGGAGAAAAGAGAGATGAGGGGAGAGAACAGAGAGATGAGGGGAGAAAAGAGAGATGAGGGGAGAACAGAGAGATGAGGGGAGAAGAGAGAGATGAGGAGGGAGAACAGAGAGATGAGGGGAGAAGAGAGAGATGAGGGGGGAGAACAGAGAGATGAGGGGAGAAAAGAGAGATGATGGGAGAAAAGAGAGAGATGAGGGGAGAAAAGAGAGAGATGAGGGGAGAGAACAGAGAGATGAGGGGAGAAAAGAGAGAGATGAGGGGAGAAGAGAGAGATGAGGGGAGAAAAGAGAGAGATGAGGGGAGAAAAGAGAGAGATGAGGGGAGAAGAGAGAGATGAGGGGAGAAAAGAGAGATGAGGGGAGAACCGAGAGATGAGGGGAGAGAACAGAGAGATGAGGGGAGAAGAGAGAGATGAGGGGAGAACAGAGAGATGAGGGGAGAAGAGAGAGATGAGGGGAGAGAACAGAGAGATGAGGGGAGAGAACAGAGAGATGAGGGGAGAGAACAGAGAGATTAGGGGAGAGAACAGAGAGATGAGGGGAGAGAACAGAGAGATGAGGGGAGAGAACAGAGAGATGAGGGGAGAGAACAGAGAGATTAGGAGAGAGAACAGAGAGATGAGGGGAGAGAACAGAGAGATGGGGGCAATATTAGAGACACATATTTCCATTAGATTACACAGTTCCACAAAGAATTCCAAAAAACAAATCCAATTTTGATAAACTCCCATATCTACTGGTTGAAATATCAGTGTGCCATCACAGCAGCAAGATTTGTGACCTGTTGCCACAAGAAAAGGGCAACCAGTGAAGAACAAACACCATTGTAAATACAACCCAGATTTATTTATTTTCCCTTTTGTACTTTAACTATTTGCACATCGTTACAACACTCAGTATATATACATAATATGACATTTGAAATGTCTTTATTATTGTGGAACTTCTGTGAGTGTAATGTTTACTGTTAATTTGTATTGTTTGTTTAACTTTTGTTTATTATCTACTTTCACTTTATTTGGCAATGTTAATGTGTGTGTGTGTGTGTGTGTGTGTATATATATATATATATATAGATATATAATACCTGGAATGCCAAGCCCATTCCAGTGGAAAACAGAAAGCACACACACACACACACACACACACACACACACACACACGCACGCACGCACGCACGCACGCACGCACGCACGCACGCACGCGCGCAAACACGCACGCACGCACGCACGCACGCACACACACACACACACACACACACACACACACACACACACACACACACACACACACACACACGCACGCACGCACGCACACGCACGCACACGCGCGCAACCACACACACATGCACGCACGTACGCACACACACACACACACACACACACACACACACACACACACACACACACACACACACACACACACACACACACACACACACACACACACACACACACACACACACACACACACACACACACACACACACACAGTGGCAGTGTGGACAGCTCCTGAAGACCGGTTGTGGTAAAAGCTGATCAAACGTTGACTGTCTTTTATTGGAGTGTTCCACTACTTTTCAGCTGACCCTCAACTTGTGTTGGTTGATTTACCCCAGCTTCACTTCATGGTCAAAGACAGGGTTAGTTCCACTTCCAGGTTATATTGTGTTAGATCCACTTCCAGGCCACAGAGGTGTAACTACTTCCGGGTCACAGTGAAGTGGTCTCCGTCTGCAGGATGGACTGGGCTCTGGAGTTCCGCTTGAAGTGGGTGGAGTTACGGCTGATTGACGCATTATGTAGAAGGCAGTCCCGCCCGATGTAATGCTTTAATGACACACTCCTCCACATCCTCTTCAGTTCCCCTTGGACCTTACCACACACACACACACACACACACACACACACACACACACACACACACACACACACACACACACACACACACACACACACACACACACACACACACACACACACACACACACACACACACACACACACACACACACACACACACACACACACACACACACACACACACACACACACACACACACACACACACACACACACACACACACACACACACACACACACACTAAGATTCAGAAAGTATGGTTACCGAGAACATGAGGTGAAATGTAAGAGTAGCTCACCTCGGTGTTGAGGAAGCAGTAGAGAGTAGCTATCACCAGACCCTGGAGAACACAACATATGGCAACATCAACTCAGCTTCTAAAACACACTGTACAGTGTATTCAGAAAGTATTCACACCCCTTGACTTTTTCCACCCTTTGTTGTGTTACGGCCTGAATTTAAAATGGATTAAATTGAGATGTTGTGCCACTGATATACACACAATACCACAACATGTCAAAGTGGAGTAATGTTTTTACAAATGTTTTCAAATGAAAAGCTGAAATGTCTTGAGTCAACAATAAGTATTCAACTCTTTTGTTATGGCCTAAATGAGTTCAGTTGTACACACGTGCTTAACAAGTCACATAATAAGTTGCAAGGACTCACTCTGTGTGCAATAATAGTGTTTAACATGAGTTTTAAATTACTACCCCATCTTTGTACCCCACGCATACAATTATCTGTACCTCAGCTCTGTCAAGGTACCTCAGGTGAATGTAAAGCACAGATTCAACCACAAAGATCAGGGAGGTTTTCCGAAGAAGGGCAGCTATTGAACATCCCTTTGAGCATGGTAAAGTTATTATTTACACTTTGGATGGTGTATCAATACACATAGTCACTACAAAGATACAGGCGTCCTTCCTAACTAATTTGATGGAGAGGAAGGTAACCACTCAAGGATTTCACCATGAGGCCAACTAAAACAGGTACAAAGTTTAATGGCTGTGATAGGAGATAACTGAGGATGAATAAACAACATTGTAGTTTTTCCACAATACTAACATAAATTACAGAAATAAAAGATGGAAGCATGTGCAGAATATTCCAAAACACGCATCCGGCAATAAGGCACTAAAGTAATACTGCAAAAAAAGATGGCAAAGAAATGTACTTTTTCTTTCTTAATACAAACCATTATGTTTGAGGCAAGCATGGAGATGACTGCATCATGTTATAGGTATGCTCTTCCTTGCCAATGACAAGCATACCCATAACATGATGCAGCCATAATAAAAATAAATGAAATATAGCTAAGAACAGGCAAACAAAGTTGATGCTTCAACAGACACTGAGATGAATGTTTCTGAGTGGCCTAGTGGCTTGTCCAGCAATGATCAACAACCAACTTGACAGAGCTGATTCTAACAGGTACTGACTAAAGGGTTGAATACTTACAGTGCTGTGAACATTTTTTGCATATTTTTTTAATGTTGAATGTTATCAGATCCTCAACCAAAACATTAGATAAAGGGAACCTGAGTTTACAAATAGCAACAAAAAAAAGACACTTATTTTAATTTAATTAACGAAGTTATGCAACACCCAATTCCCCCATGTGAAAAAGTAATTGTTCCCTTACACTCAATAACTGGTTGTGCCACATTTAGCTGCAATGACTCCAACCAGATACTTTGTGTAGTTGTTGATAAGTCTCGCACATCGCTGTGGAGGAATTTTGGCCCACTCCTGCATGCAGAACTTTGACTAGGCCATTCCAAAACTTCAAATTTGTTGCTTTTTAACCCTTTTCATTTACATTTACATTACATTTAAGTCATTTAGCAGACGCTCTTATCCAGAGCGACTTACAAATTGGTGCATTCACCTTATGACATCCAGTGGAACAGCCACTTTACAATAGTGCATCTAAATCTTTTAGGGGGGGGGGGTGAGAAGGATTACTTATCCTATCCTAGGTATTCCTTAAAGAGGTGGGGTTTCAGGTGTCTCCGGAAGGTGGTGATTGACTCCGCTGTCCTGGCGTCGTGAGGGAGTTTGTTCCACCATTGGGGGGCCAGAGCAGCGACCAGTTTTGACTGGGCTGAGCGGGAACTGTACTTCCTCAGTGGTAGGGAGGCGAGCAGGCCAGAGGTGGATGAACCCAGTGCCCTTGTTTGGGTGTAGGGCCTGATCAGAGCCTGGAGGTACTGAGGTGCCGTTCCCCTCACAGCTCCGTAGGCAAGCACCATGGTCTTGTAGCGGATGCGAGCTTCAACTGGAAGCCAGTGGAGAGAGCGGAGGAGCGGGGTGACGTGAGAGAACTTGGGAAGGTTGAACACCAGACGGGCTGCGGCGTTCTGGATGAGTTGTAGGGGTTTAATGGCACAGGCAGGGAGCCCAGCCAACAGCGAGTTGCAGTAATCCAGACGGGAGATGACAAGTGCCTGGATTAGGACCTGCGCCGCTTCCTGTGTGAGGTCGTACTCTGCGGATGTTGTAGAGCATGAACCTACAGGAACGGGCCACCGCCTTGATGTTAGTTGAGAACGACAGGGTGTTGTCCAGGATCACGCCAAGGTTCTTAGCGCTCTGGGAGGAGGACACAATGGAGTTGTCAACCGTGATGGCGAGATCATGGAACGGGCAGTCCTTCCCCCGGAGGAAGAGCAGCTCCGTCTTGCCGAGGTTCAGCTTGAGGTGGTGATCCGTCATCCACACTGATATGTCTGCCAGACATGCAGAGATGCGATTCGCCACCTGGTCATCAGAAGGGGGAAAGGAGAAGATTAATTGTGTGTCGTCTGCATAGCAATGATAGGAGAGACCATGTGAGGTTATGACAGAGCCAAGTGACTTGGTGTATAGCGAGAATAGGAGAGGGCCTAGAACAGAGCCCTGGGGGACACCAGTGGTGAGAGCGCGTGGTGAGGAGACAGATTCTCACCACGCCACCTGGTAGGAGCGACCTGTCAGGTAGGACGCAATCCAAGCATGGGCCGCGCCGGAGATGCCCAACTCGGAGAGGGTGGAGAGGAGGATCTGATGGTTCACAGTATCGAAGGCAGCCGATAGGTCTAGAAGGATGAGAGCAGAGGAGAGAGAGTTAGCTTTAGCAGTGCAGAGCGCCTCCGTGATACAGAGAAGAGCAGTCTCAGTTGAATGACTAGTCTTGAAACCTGACTGATTTGGATCAAGAAGGTCATTCTGAGAGAGATAGCGGGAGAGCTGGCCAAGGACGGCACGTTCAAGAGTTTTGGAGAGAAAAGAAAGAAGGGATACTGGTCTGTAGTTGTTGACATCGGAGGGATCGAGTGTAGGTTTTTTCAGAAGGGGTGCAACTCTCGCTCTCTTGAAGACGGAAGGGACGTAGCCAGCGGTCAGGGATGAGTTGATGAGCGAGGTGAGGTAAGGGAGAAGGTCTCCGGAAATGGTCTGGAGAAGAGAGGAGGGGATAGGGTCAAGCGGGCAGGTTGTTGGGCGGCCGGCCGTCACAAGATGCAAGATTTCATCTGGAGAGAGAGGGGAGAAAGAGGTCAGAGCACAGGGTAGGGCAGTGTGAGCAGAACCAGCGGTGTCGTTTGACTTAGCAAACGAGGATCGGATGTCGTCGACCTTCTTTTCAAAATGGTTGACGAAGTCATCTGCAGAGAGGGAGGAGGGGGGGGAGGATTCAGGAGGGAGGAGAAGGTGGCAAAGAGCTTCCTAGGGTTAGAGGCAGATGCTTGGAATTTAGAGTGGTAGAAAGTGGCTTTAGCAGCAGAGACAGAGGAGGAAAATGTAGAGAGGAGGGAGTGAAAGGATGCCAGGTCCGCAGGGAGGCGAGTTTTCCTCCATTTCCGCTCGGCTGCCCGAGCCCTGTTCTGTGAGCTCGCAATGAGTCGTCGAGCCACGGAGCGGGAGGGGGAGGACCGAGCAGGCCTGCAGGATAGGGGACATAGAGAGTCAAAGGATGCAGAAAGGGAGGAGAGGAGGGTTGAGGAGGCAGAATCAGGAGATAGGTTGGAGAAGGTTTGAGCAGAGGAAGAGATGATAGGATGGAAGAGGAGAGAGTAGCGGGGGAGAGAGAGCGAAGGTTGGGACGGCGCGATACCATCCGAGTAGGGGCAGTGTGGGAAGTGTTGGATGAGAGAGAGAGGGAAAAGGATACAAGGTAGTGGTCGGAGACTTGGAGGGGAGTTGCAATGAGGTTAGTGGAAGAACAGCATCTAGTAAAGATGAGGTCGAGCGTATTGCCTTCCTTGTGAGTAGGGGGGGAAGGTGAGAGGGTGAGGTCAAAAGAGGAGAGGAGTGGAAAGAAGGAGGCAGAGAGGAATGAGTCAAAGGTAGACGTGGGGAGGTTAAAGTCGCCCAGAACTGTGAGAGGTGAGCCGTCCTCAGGAAAGGAGCTTATCAAGGCATCAAGCTCATTGATGAACTCTCCGAAGGAACCTGGAGGGCGATAAATGATAAGGATGTTAAGCTTGAAAGGGCTGGTAACTGTGACAGCATGGAATTCAAAGGAGGCGATAGACAGATGGGTAAGGGGAGAAAGAGAGAATGACCACTTGGGAGAGATGAGGATCCCGGTGCCACCACCCCGCTGACCAGAAGCTCTCGGGGTGTGCGAGAACACGTGGGCGGACGAGGAGAGAGCAGTAGGAGTAGCAGTGTTATCTGTGGTGATCCATGTTTCCGTCAGTGCCAAGAAGTCGAGGGACTGGAGGGAGGCATAGGCTGAGATGAACTCTGCCTTGTTGGCCGCAGATCGGCAGTTCCAGAGGCTACCGGAGACCTGGAACTCCACGTGGGTCGTGCGCGCTGGGACCACCAGATTAGGGTGGCCGCGGCCACGCGGTGTGGAGCGTTTGTATGGTCTGTTCATGTAGACTTGATTGTGTGTTTTGTATCATTGTCTTTCTGCATGACCCAACTGCACTTCAGCTTCAGCTCACAGATGGATGGCTTGACATTCTCCTGTAGAATTCTCTGATACAAAGCAGAATTCATGGTTCCTATTAAGGCAAGTCGTCCAGGTCCTGAGGCAGCAAAGCATCCCCAAACCATCACACTACCTGAGCTTAAAAGGTACAAATCTGTTGTTCTAGCCCTGAGCAAAGCAGTTCACCTACTGTTCCAGGGGTTGGGTTAAATGCGGAAGACACATTTCAGTTGAATGCATTCAGTTTTACAACTGGCTAGGTCTCCCACTTTCCCTTTATGAGAAAAAACACTATGTAATAAATGTTTGAATAAGGCTGTAGTGCAGCAAAATGTGGGGAGTCTAAATACTTTCTGAATGCACTGTATATATAAAAGTATGTGGACGCCCCTTCAAATGAGTGGATTTGGGTATTTCAGCATAACGCGTTGCTGACAGGTGTATAAAATCGAGCACCCAGCCTTGCAATCTCCATAGACAAACATTAGCAGTATAATCGCCCTACTGAAGACCTCAGTGACTTTCAACGTGGCAACATCATAGGATGCCACCTTTCCAACAAGTCAGTTCATCAAATTACTGCCCTGCTAGAGCTGACCCGACCCATCGAATTGGAATGCCAACTGCGAGCCAGGCCTAATCGCCCAAAATCAGTACCCAGCCTTGCTAATGCCCTCGTAGCTGAATGTATGCAAGTCCCTGCAGCAATGTTCCAACGACTAGTGGAAAGCTTTCCCAGGAGAGTGGAGGCTGTTATAGCAGCAAAAGAGGGGACCAACTCCATATTAATGCCCATGATTTTGGAATGAGATGTTCGACGAGCAGGTGTCCACATACTTTTGGTCACGTAGTGCATGTATATACCTGGAATGACCCCAGTCCCAGGTCAAACTAGATAGGGTTAGGGTTAGGGGGGTAAAAGGTTAAAGATCAGGGGTTAAGGTAGTGGTATACCTGGAATGACCCCAGTCCCAGGTCAAAGATAATCTTGTATTCTGCCATCCTGTCGCTCTCTGTCTCCACCAGGTAGACAAACACCATGTAGTTGACTCCAAATAGAGGAATCAGCAGCAGGGTGGACTTAGCCAGACACCTGCAACACACAGGTATGTAAGAATAATCGAAACAAATGTGATGGGTTGTTGAGAGAATATCTGTATTATGATTGGTTGTTGGAGGGGTACCTGTACTGTGATTGGTTGTTCCCGCCCACGTCAGAGCAGAGTAGTTTCTGGACCAGGATACGGATGATACTGATGAACAGAACAAAGTTGATCTGATGAGACAAGAGACCTCCATTAGAATGAGTAGGACATGAGTAGGGCAGTGGTGGTCATGAAATTTCATCATCCAGTGATTGTAAAGCAATAACTGTCAGTCTCACGGTAATTGACTGTAATTGACCGAGGCTTTTATTAAGAAGTTATTTGGCCAATTTAGTTGTGATACAAATATTATTAAAACATATAGGACTATGGGCTAGGCTACATGAGGTGTGATACTAACCTTATTAAAACATACAGGACTATGGGCTAGGCTACATGAGGTGTGATACTAACCTTATTAAAACATACAGGACTATGGGCTAGGTTACATGAGGTGTGATACTAACCTTATTAAAACATATAGGACTATGGGCTAGGCTACATGAGGTGTGATACTAACCTTATTAAAACATACAGGACTATGGGCTAGGCTACATGAGGTGTGATACTAACCTTATTAAAACATAGAGGACTATGGGCTAGGCTACATGAGGTGTGATACTAACCTTATTAAAACATACAGGACTATGGACTAGGCTACATGAGGTGTGATACTAACCTTATTAAAACATACAGGACTATGGGCTAGGCTACATGAGGTGTGATACTAACCTTATTAAAACATAGAGGACTATGGGCTAGGCTACATGAGGTGTGATACTAACTGTATTAAAACATACAGGACTATGGGCTAGGCTACATGAGGTGTGATACTAACCTTATTAAAACATACAGGACTATGGACTAGGCTACATGAGGTGTGATACTAACCGTATTAAAACATACAGGACTATGGACTAGGCTACATGAGGTGTGATACTAACCGTATTAAAACATACAGGACTATGGGCTAGGCTACATGAGGTGTGATACTAACCTTATTAAAACATACAGGACTATGGACTAGGCTACATGAGGTGTGATACTAACCTTATTAAAACATACAGGACTATGGGCTAGGCTACATGAGGTGTGATACTAACCTTATTAAAACATATAGGACTATGGGTTAGGCTACATGAGGTGTGATACTAACCTTATTAAAACATATAGGACTATGGGCTAGGCTACATGAGGTGTGATACTAACCTTATTAAAACATACAGGACTATGGGCTAGGCTACATGAGGTGTGATACTAACCTTATTAAAACATAGAGGACTATGGGTTAGGCTACATGAGGTGTGATACTAACCTTATTAAAACATATAGACCTA
>NC_068424.1:16136412-16213738 GCF_023373465.1 Oncorhynchus keta
CGAGAGCAATAATTGAGAGGCTGTGGCCCAGAGTGTACAGAGTCTTCACCACTGAGTAGAACAGCAGCTGGTTGAGTCAAACAAACACACACACACACACACACACACACACACACACACACACACACACACACACACACACACACACACACACACACACACACACACACACACACACACACACACACACACACACACACACACACACACGCATACACACACTCTGTCATGTACACACACACATATTGCAACGCACCAGCTACTGCAAGGACCACACACACACTGGCACACATAGGAGTACATTCTGGATTCCCAGTAAAAATCATTACTGTCGTCAAAATAGTCTGTGTCTCCTCAATAACTTATTTCCCAACCAGTTTGGGATGCAACAGATACATGGTTGCAACTGCGATGCTTTGCTTACATTTACATTTACATTTACGTCATTTAGCAGACGCTCTTATCCAGAGCGACTTACAAATTGGTGCTTCAACCCTGCATGAATTCCTCCTGCCCTCTCATAGATGTTATAATCACAAGAGGTTGGGGAATAACAGCAGCTAGTGTGTGTGTGTGAGTGTGTGTTTGTATGTGTATCAGTCTGTCTACTCTTCATCATTCTCCTCCCCATCACCCTCTCATTCTTATAAACAACATTCCCCTAGTCTGAGACACCATCAGACTCAGACACACACACACACACACACACACACACACACACACACACACACACACACACACACACACACACACACACACACACACACACACACACACACACACACACACACACACACACACAATAATAAACTGTTCTAACCCTAACTATGTGCTTTGTATTTTATCCCAAAAAGTGAGCACTTAACTTTCACATCTGACCCCTGACCTTGACCCCGGAACCTCCTCTGGGAGAGAGACAGTCCAGACTCTTCTCTACAGAGATGGAAGGAATGGAACCCAGACAGAATCCTCTCCTCTGACTGTGGAATCTCAATGGAACACGTGAGAGGGTCTGGACTCACTCAACCATAGAGGCTGTCATACAACAGAGACACACCACCTGGACAGGCCAAGTATGCCCTATGACTCTCTACTCTGGCACACAGGGAACAATCAGAGGTAGGGGATGAGAAACATGAAATGTTTAGTGGGTTTCGAAAAGTACTTTTCCTTGGCTCCTTTACCCAATAACCCAAGCAGACAAAGGAGAAGATTCCATCTGAGGCACAACTGACTGAATAACCTGTTCCAGCTCAGTGCAGTGTCTGACTCTGTAGTGATTTAGTGGAGTCCGTTCTGGTTCAGCGGTCACAGTTCCTGCACCATGTTGGGTTACTAACTTTGGAGTTGCTGTGGCAGAACTACCTTGTTAGGTTTGTTGTCGCTGGACCAGCAGACCGTGCTGATGCTGGGGTAGATGTCAGACCAGCCAGCCTCAGTACAGTTCCTACTAAAGGTACCTAACAGAGAGAATAAACAGCAATATAAGGACGATGTAAAGTATGGTCAATGGAATGATGGAGGGATGGATGTGTGTTTACCATGTCGTCCGAAGAGGTGTGTGAGAGCAGGGGGGCAGGAGAGAGTCACCTCTTCCCCTACTGCTGCTGGGGCCCAGCATGAGATGTTGTCCCATAGACCACCACATCCTACACACACACACACACACACACACACACACACACACACACACACACACACACACACACAAGCATGCATGTCTGACTTGTGTACGTTTGTTTAAGTGTGTGTGTGTGTGTGTGTGTGTGTGTGTGTGTGTGTGTGTGTGTGTGTGTGTGTGTGTGTGTGTGTGTGTGTGTGTGTGTGTGTGTGTGTGTATGATAAGTTCTGTTTGACATTAAGGGAATGTTATCCAAACTTTAAAACATAGTAGTTCCCCTAAATAACAGAAAACTGGACACTCAAACATTAAGGGAAAATAAATCTTCACATATGGGTAACATTACAAAAATGTTCTTTCTCCCTAGAATTGTTAGCTGGGTATTTTGTTGGCTCTACAGTCAGAAAAATCAGGGGAATTCTGTCTGTGTTGCTGAGCATCTATAGGAAATGGGTCAGGTTTCTGTGTGTGTGTGTGTGTGTGTGTGTGTGTGTGTGTGTGTGTGTGTGTGTGTGTGTGTGTGTGTGTGTGTGTGTGTGTGTGTGTGTGTGTGTGTGTGTGTGTGTGTGTGTGTGTGTGTACTTGTGTGCGTGCGTGCATGCATGTCTACCGGGAGGCTCTAGGGATTGTTTCTCCAGCTGATTGTGACACTCTAGCTCCGCCCTCTGCAGCTCCCAGATGAAGTGACATGTGGGATTTCTCCCGCTGACTTCCTGGACAGAGAGGAAGTAGAAAAACAGTCAGTGTCTCAACGGTCTTTACTGCCTCCTCTCCTCGTCTCCTCTCCTCATCCCCTCTCCATATTGTCTGTACAATTAGGAATATTGGAACAGAGGAGAAACACTGTGAGAGATGGAGAGAGACAGGAGGGTGGAAAGAGAGAGGGGCGGTATAGGGAGGTGGAAATATACAAAGAAAGAGGGAGACAGAGAGAGATTCTTTCATTCCGTTAGATATAGCTCACTATTTGTAGAGCAGGTATTCCCAAACTGGGGTACGCTCAATGCCGTCGGGGGTACGCCAAATAAAAGTGTGATTCACTTTTTAAAATAAATAAAATAATAAAAAACGTTTAAAAATAAATCTTCACATTTTCAAACAGTCCATTTATATTTACCAATGGGGGCTATACATTTGGGTGAGTTTTTTTCTCTCACCTGAGTAGCCTCATTTCACTGCCCAAAATAAAATTAAACCATCAAGTGTTCAGCGATATAACAACACATTATCAAATACAGGTAGCCTAGTCAAATAATTAACATCCAATCACATTAACCGCTACTCTCTCGCGGGAAACCTTCACTCTTGCGCAGACATTTAGTAACATAATGACCATTTGAAAAATAAGCTACAGGAGTTTTTTGAGCGAGAAAAAAGGCACATTTCAAGTAGTAAGACATGTATAAAAGCAACAGATACCATTAATAAGGGGCTAGAAGCATCTTATGGTGAGCTACCGAGTGGCTAGGACAGACAAGCCCCATACTATTGTGGAGGACTTAATTATTCCTGCTGCCGTGGATATGGCTGGAACAATGCTGGGGGGAAAGGCCCAAAAAACTACACAGACAATGACTTCATCAAACAACACTGTTTCACGACGCATCAGTGACATGGCAGGAGATGTTTTGAAACAATTGCTGCTTCGCATAAAAGCCAGTGAATTAATATGCGTTACATCTGGATGAGTCAACAGACGTGGGGGGCCTGGCACAGCTCCTGGTATATGTCCGTTACGTTTATAGGGGGTCAATGAAGGAAGACATCCTCTTCAGTAAACCACTGGAAACCAGGACAACATGAGAGGATATTATTAAAGTACTGGACAGCAGGGCCTCCCGGGTGGCGCAGTGGTCTAAGGCATTGCATCGTAGTACTAGCTGTGCCACCAGAGATTCTGGGTTCGAGTCCAGGCTCCCGGCCGCGACCAGGAGGTCCATGGGGCAACGCACAATTGGCCCAGCGTTGTCTGGATTAGGGAGGGTTTGGCCAGCAGGGATATTGTTGTCTCATTGTGACTCCTGTGGCGGGCCGGGCGCAGTGCACGCTGACCAGGTCGTTCGGTGTAAGGTGTTTCCTCTGACACATTGGTGCGGCTGGCTTCCGGGTTGGATGTGCGTTGTGTCAAGAAGCAGTGCAGCTTGGTTGGGTTGTGTTTCAGAGGACGCATGGCTCTTGACCTTCGCCTCTCCCGAGCCCGTACGGGAGTTGCAGTGATGAGACAAGAGGAGAAAAAATTGTTTTAAAAAAAGGTACTGGACAGCTTTGTGACAACAAATTGACTTTGGTGGTCAAGATGTGTTGGTATCTGTACTGATGGTGTAAAAGCCATGACATAGTGGAGTGGTAATGTGCGTGCAAGCAGTTGCTCATGACGCCACTTGAGTACACTGCAGCATCCAATGAGAGGCTATTGCTGCCAAGGGAATGCCTGACAGCTTGAAAGATGTTTTGTACGCTACAGTGAAAATGGTTGACTGCCCCTGAACTCTCGTGTATTTTCTGCATTATGCAATGATATGGGCAGCGACCATGTAACGCTTTTACAACTGGTTATCAAGGGGCAAAATATTGACACGTTTTTATAATTGAGAGACGAGCTTAAATTTATTGACCAAAATTTTCACTTGCCTGACCGGTTGCCTGATGATGAGTTTCTCACATGACTGGCCTATCTGGGTGATGTTTTTTCTCGCCTGAATGATCTGAATCTAGGATTACAGGGACTCTTCCACAACAATATTCAATGTGCGGGACAAAATTGAGGCTATGATTCAGACGTTGGAGCTCTTTTCTGTCTGCATTAATAAGGACAACACACAGGTCTTTCCATAATTGTATGATTTGTTTGTGTGCAAATGAACTCATGCTTATGGACAATGTCAAATAAGATATAGCGAAGCACCTGAGTGAGTTGGGTGCACTATTACACAGGTACTTTTGTAAGTCGCTCTGGATAAGAGCGTCTGCTAAATGACTTAAATGTAAATGTAAATGTAATGTAAATGTACTTTCTCGAAACGGACGACTCAAACAACTGGATTCTCGTTATCCCTTTCATGCCCTGCCTCCAGTCCACTTACCAATGTCTGAACAAGAGAGCCTCCTCGAAATTGCAACAAGCAGTTCTGTGAAAATTGAATTGAATCAGAAGCCACTGCCAGATTTCTGGATAGGGCTGCGCTCAGAGTATCCTGCCTTGGCAAATCGTGCTGTTAAGACACTGATGCCCTTTGTGACCACGTACCTATGTGAGAGTGGGTTCTCAGCCCTCACTAGCATAAATAAATACAGGCACAGACTGTGTGTGGAAAATTATTTAAGACTGAGATGCTCTCCAATACAACCCAACATTGCAGTTATGTGCATCCTTTCAAGCACACCCTTCTCATTAACCTGTGGTAAGTTATTCACAATTTTTGATGAACAAAATGTTTTATATGTAAGATGGCTAGATAAAGAGCAAAATTATTGATTATTATTATATTATTATTTGTGCCCTGGTCTTATAAGAGCTCTTTGTCACTTCCCATGAGCCGGGATGTGTCAAAAACTAACACTCATTCTTATGTTTAATGAATGCAATGTATAGTGTTTGTGTGGCAGGCTTACAATGATGGCAAAAAACAACATTTGAGAGTGGGCTGACCCTGGTGCTAGAGGGGGTACGCAGCTGGAGGTTGAATGTTTGAAGGGGAACGGGACTATAAAAACTTTGGGAACTACTGGTGCAGAGGGTTAAAGACATTGGGTACTAATCATGATCCCCCCCCCACCCTCCTTCACACAGACACTACATATGTCTTCTGACCTGCAGGCTTTAGGATATTTACTCACAGACCAGCAGAAACTGTGTGTGGTGTTTATATGCTTGTATTGTGTGTGTGCGTGCGTATGTCATGCGTGTGTGTGTGAGTGAGGTTCAGCTGGGTGGTCTGTTTTGTTTCTATTGTGAAATAGCAGCTTCGCTTGGCCACAGTTCAGGACTGTCACTGTGTTTATACTCCTCAACCCCTCCCCAGCATCGTCCACATCCTCAGAGGAGCTGTGTTCCTTTTGGAGCTAAGAACACAAACAACCAATAATACATCGCCTCATGACCGTCTCAATCAACCACACACTTCCTTGTTACCGTCTCAATCAATCACACATCATCTCACCACTGCCAATTAGACCTGGAGACACTTAACACCCTATAATATGACACGTCTTTATGATATATATTTACATCCAGTTCTCAATGTCCCGATGCTGTGTGTGAGAGAGAGAAAGAGAAAGATCCAGTGGGTACCAGTTATCTCTGGTGCTCCTCCTGGGACCTTTTATAGAGAGGAAGGAAGCCCTCAGGCACAACACCTGTAAAACATTTTTTTAAATTAAATAATCATTAAAAAAATATAGATTAAAAAAATAAGGAAAAATATAACACACACACACACACACACACACACACACACACACAACCAAGATGGCATAGCAGTTCAGACGTCTTTTGTCCTCGTCTTGTCGTGTCCTGTATATATATATATTTACAACTTTTTTCACATACACTTTATTTTTATTTTCCATCAACTCATCTTCAAAACACTCTCCTGCAACCCGCCTCACCAATTTATATTTATAAAAAAAGTATTATTTACCTCAAATCTGTAATCCTCCAAGAATCTAGCCAGAAGCTAGCCAGGAGCTAGCCAGAAGCTAGCCAGGAGCTAGCCAGAAGCTAGCCCAGAAGCTAATCAGAAGCTAGTTCAGAAGCTAGTTAGCTTCTTTACTGGCAAATCGTTAGTATTCAGCTAAGCACGGTTTGTGGTCATCAGCTATCCTTTAGCTCGAAAATCTATCCGGCTGGCTCCTCCCTCGCGACGTTACCTGAACGCCCATCTGTGGCCTGCTAACCGTTAGCTGTCATACCAGCTGCTATCTGAATAGACAATCGGACAATTTATTAATTTTTATTATTATTATGTTTTCTTCTTGGGCCTCTAAAACTATATCTATTGTTTTTATTTGTGTTGTTGTTGTGTGATTTGGATTAATCCCCTCTACCACACGGAATCCCACTAATCTACTGACGGAACGCAAGAGGTGGCTAACAACAGACCTCCATCCTATGCTAGCTTGCTACCGATGGCCTGGCTAGCTGTCTAAATCGCCGTGACCCCCAACCAACCTCTCCACTCACTGGACCCTTTGATCACTCGACTAAGCATGCCTCTCCTTAATGTCAATATGTCTTGTCCATTGCTGTTCTGGCTAGTGTTTATTGGCTTATTTCACTGTAGAGCCTCTAGTCCTGCTCACTATACCTTATCCAACCTATTAGTTCCACCACCCACACATGCAATGACATCTCCTGGTTTCAATGATGTTTCTAGAGACAATATCTCTCTCTTCATCACTCAATACCTAGGTTTACATGCACTGTATTCACATCCTACCATACCTTTGTCTGTACATTATACCTTGATGCTATTTTATCGCCCCCAGAAACCTCCTTTTACTCTCTGTACCAGACGTTCTAGACGACCAATTCTTATTGCTTTTAGCCGCACCCTTATTCTACTCCTCGTATGTTCCTCTGGCGATGTAGAGGTGAATCCAGGCCCTGCAGTGCCTAGCTCCACTCCTATTCCCCAGGCGCTCTCTTTTGACGACTTCTGTAACCGTAATAGCCTTGGTTTCATGCATGTTAACATTAGAAGCCTCCTCCCTAAGTTAGTTCTATTCACTGCTTTAGCACACTATGCCAACCCGGATGTTCTAGCTGTGTCTGAATCCTGGCTTAGGAAGACCACCAAAAATTCAGAAATTTTAATTCCAAACTACAACATTTTCAGACAAGATAGAACTGCCAAAGGGGGCGGTGTTGCAATCTACTGCAAAGATAGCCTGCAGAGTTCTGTCCTACTATCCAGGTCTGTACCCAAACAATTTGAACTTCTACTTTTAAAAATCCACCTCTCTAAAAACAAGTCTCTTGACGTTGCCGCCTGCTATAGACCACCCTCTGCCCCCAACTGTGCTCTGGACACCATATGTGAACTGATTGCCCCCCATCTATCTTCAGAGCTCGTGCTGCTAGGCGACCTAAACTGGAACATGCTTAACACCCCAGCCATCCTACAATCTAAACTTGATGCCCTCAATCTCACACAAATGATCAATGAACCTACCAGGTACCTCCCCAAAGCCTTAAACACGGGCACCCTCATAGATATCATCCTAACCAACTTCCCCTCTAAATACACCTCTGCTGTCTTCAACCAAGATCTCAGAGATCACTGCCTCATTGCCTTAATCCGTAATGGGTCAGCGGTCAAACGACCTCCACTCATCACTGTAAAACGCTCCCTGAAACACTTCAGCGAGCAGGCCTTTCTAATCGACCTGGCCGGGGTATCCTGGAAGGATATTGATCTCATCCCGTCAGTAGAGGATGCCTGGATATTTTTTTTAAATGCCTTCCTAACCATCTTAAATAAACATGCCCCATTCAAGAAATTTAGAACCAGGAACAGATATAGCCCTTGGTTCTCCCCAGACCTGACTGCCCTTAACCAACACAAAAACATCCTATGGTGTTCTGCATTAGCATCGAACAGCCCCCGTGATATGCAGCTGTTCAGGGAAGCTAGAAACCATTATACACAGGCAGTTAGAAAAGCCAAGGCTAGCTTTTTCAAGCAGAAATTTGCTTCCTGCAACACTAACTCAAAAAAGTTCTGGGACACTGTAAAGTCCATGGAGAATAAGAACACCTCCTCCCAGCTGCCCACTGCACTGAAGATAGGAAACACTGTCACCACTGATAAATCCACCATAATTGAGAATTTCAATAAGCATTTTTCTACGGCTGGCCATGCTTTCCACCTGGGTACTCCTACCCCGGTCAACAGCACTGCACCCCCAACAGCAACTCGCCCAAGCCTTCCCCATTTCTCCTTCTCCCAAATCCATTCAGCTGATGTTCTGAAAGAGCTGCAAAATCTGGACCCCTACAAATCAGCCGGGCTAGACAATCTGGACCCTTTCTTTCTAAAATTATCTGCCGAAATTGTTGCCACCCCTATTACTAGCCTGTTCAACCTCTCTTTCGTGTCGTCTGAGATTCCCAAAGATTGGAAAGCAGCTGCGGTCATCCCCTCTTCAAAGGGGGACACTCTTGACCCAAACTGCTACAGACCTATATCTATCCTACCATGCCTTTCTAAGGTCTTCGAAAGCCAAGTCAACAAACAGATTATCGACCATTTCGAATCTCACCATACCTTCTCTGCTATGCAATCTGGTTTCAGAGCTGGTCATGGGTGCACCTCAGCCACGCTCAAGGTCCTAAACGATATCTTAACCGCCATCGATAAGAATCATTACTGTGCAGCCGCATTCATTGATCTGGCCAAGGCTTTCGACTCTGTCAATCACCACATCCTCATCGGCAGACTCGACAGCCTTGGTTTCTCAAATGATTGCCTCGCCTGGTTCACCAACTACTTCTCTGATAGAGTTCAGTGTGTCACCTACCTGCCTGTCCAACATCACTACTCTGGACGGCTCTGACTTAGAATACGTGGACAACTACAAATACTTAGGTGTCTGGTTAGACTGTAAACTCTCCTTCCAGACCCATATCAAACATCTCCAATCCAAAGTTAAATCTAGAATTGGCTTCCTATTTCGCAACAAAGCATCCTTCACTCACGCTGCCAAACATACCCTTGTAAAACTGACCATCCAACAAATCTTCGACTTTGACCATGTCATTTACAAAATAGCCTCCAATACCCTACTCAACAAATTGGATGCAGTCTATCACAGTGCAATCCGTTTTGTCACCAAAGCCCCATATACTACCCACCATTGCGACCTGTACGCTCTCGTTGGCTGGCCCTCGCTTCATACTCGTCACCAAACCCACTGGCTCCATGTCATCTACAAGACCCTGCTAGGTAAAGTTCCCCCTTATCTCAGCTCGCTGGTCACCATAGCATCTCCCACCTGTAGCACACGCTCCAGCAGGTATATCTCTCTAGTCACCCCCAAAACCAATTCTTTCTTTGGCTGCCTCTCCTTCCAGTTCTCTGCTGCCAATGACTGGAACGAACTACAAAAATCTCTGAAACTGGAAACACTTATCTCCCTCACTAGCTTTAAGCACCAAGCACAAATTACTGCACCTGTACATAGCCCACCTATAATTTAGCCCAAACAACTACCTCTTTCCCAACTGTATTTAATTCATTCATTTATTTTGCTCCTTTGCACCCCATTGTTTTTATTTCTACTATTCTTCCATTGCAAAACTACCATTCCAGTGTTTTACTTGCTATATTGTATTTACTTTGCCACCATGGCCTTTTTTGCCTTTACCTCCCTTCTCACCTCATTTGCTCACATTGTATATAGACTTGTTTATACTGTATTATTGACTGTATGTTTGTTTTACTCCAGATGTAACTCTGTGTTGTTGTATGTGTCGAACTGCTTTGCTTTATCTTGGCCAGGTCGCAATTGTAAATGAGAACTTGTTCTCAACTTGCCTACCTGGTTAAATAAAGGTGAAATAAATAAATAAATACACACACACACACACACACACACACACACACACACACACACACACACACACACACACACACACACACACACACACACACACACACACACACACACACACACACACACACACACACACACACACACACACACACACACACACACCTGACCCATTTCCCATGGATGCTCAGCAACACACAGACAGGATTCACCTGATTCTTGTTCCCTGTTTGACTGTTTTCCTCCGTTAGTTCGGGTAATTTTTTTATTTGATTTATTTAACCTTTATTTATTTAGATAAGTCAGTTAAGAACAAATTCTTATTTACAATGACGGCCTCCCCCGGCCAAACCCCTAACAAGGACGACGCTGTGCCTGTTATGCGCCGCCCTATGTTTTACTTTGTAAAACAATATTTGGAAGTTGATTAAATATTTTGGTAGCCTACAGCACAGTCTTTTCAGCAGGAGCCATTTCCTTTCCAACCTGTGTTTTCTCTTGATTGAAAAAGGCCTGTTTTGTCTGCATGCTGTTTTTTCACTGACAGATTTGCCATGTGTTCCCGATTGTAGGCTATTCCTTGTTATTGGGCTACAATCCACAGCTAGGCTATTTAAAAAATAAGCTAACGATCCTCTGTGTCTAAATTATAGGCCTTCTCATGGTGTAGTAGGCTATTCTGAATTATTTAATTTATTTAACAGACAGCAGTAATTATATAACTTTGGCAAATGCATATCAATGTATCAGGGTTGCTGCAGTTCCTCCAGAACCCTTCAAACAGCTATGACTCTATAAGGAAATAAATGATGAAGTGCAACTCTGGAGAGATGAGAGTTGCCGGCTCATGTCTATCAGAGCAGAGGGAGAGAGATCATAGAAAGTGAATCTCATTCTGTTCTGTCAGGATCCAGCTGAAATGAAGCACTGCATATACCATGTAGAACAAATGTGTCACTGATAAGGAATCACATCTGCTCTCTTCATTGGATTTCCATCTGGAACATCTTGGAAAAAATGTGGAAAAAAATACTAATTGCAACAGAACCCCTTGGGACGAGTAACGGAGTAATACTGTCTTCAAATATAGTAATATTATTACATTTACCTTGTCAAGTAAGCTGTATATTACTTTAATATAATATAATATATGCCATTTAGCAGACGCTTTTATCCAAAGCGACTTACAGTCATGTGTGCATACATTCTACGTATGGGTGGTCCCGGGAATCGAACCCACTACCCTGGCGTTACAAGCGCCATGCTCTACCAACTGAGCTACAGAAGGACCAGAAGCATATCTCTACCGGTGTGTTTAAAGCTTTTTCTCATGCTAATGGCATTCATGCTGTAGGTTAACTCGCTTCCAATAGGCTATTTTAAAGTCCAAAATCATGTTACCCCGCTTAACCTTTCTGAGTGGAAATGCTCCCATTATTTTGAGTTAATTGAGGAGACAGAGAAATGCAAACACCACATCAAACCTGAAAAAGCATCTGGGGGTCGTGCTCAATGGCACATAGTCAAAGTTCCAGAAATGTATGAAGGAGGAGAAATCTTTAGACATTATGATAATAAAGATGGATAAATCATATTTACATGTTCTGTGTATGTTTGGTGGGACGTTGATGGAATATTCTCCCAACCCACAGAAAACAGGACACATGGATGTTCTTGCAGCGTTCTCATTTAACATGTCTAGAACATTCATATCCTACGTTCTTAGGAACATGGCAACCATGTTCTATGTATGTTTGGTGGGACGTTGGACACATGAAACTGGACACATGAAATGTGTCTAGAACATTTGTTTCTTTAGTGCTGAGAACATGGTAACCACATTCTGGGTAAGTTATATTTGACATTAAGGGAATGGTCTCTTGGAAACATTCCTTGCACATTGCTGGAACATTCCTATGACCTAATGCGACTCTTAAGGGAACATTCTCTAAAGTTGTGGGAACGTTTGTTGTTAGCTGGGTATCAACTATTCTAAGAGACCAGTCTTGATTTGAAATTTAAATCATATTTGGGATTATTTGAGAAAGATCGATAAACCACAGTTTGTCTACATCTAGTCTCATACTTACACATACAATTCTGAATGAGCCTCCAGCTCTCTAGGAATATGAAGGTCTGTCTCACACACACAACCGTAAACCCACACACACTTATAAACATGCATGATTACTGAAAGGTTATAGATGACAAGTGTTGCCTGTTCAATTAGTCTACTCACCGTAAGTAAAAGGCAGAGCGGGAGGAGCAGCAGACCGACCCATGACCGCTCCATGGTAGCAGGCAGCACATGAGCTGGTAGTAGGCTACTCCGATGTGCACCGTGGGGGTCTTGTCTCACCCAGCTGAACTCATGTGGTCACTCTTACGGTTAGCGCGAGGGCAGAGCCCCGAGAATATTTCACCCTGAAAAACTCACATCCATAATGTTTATAAAGCTGTTGGTGTTGGCGAAGAAAATAACAACAGTTTGTAAATGCAAAAATAAAACATCCAAACAGCTGTTGGTCGGCTACAGGTATGGAGAGAAAGAGGGAAAAAGAGAAAAGCAGGGAGACTAAGAAAAATAAGGAGATGACTGGAAAGGTGGAGAGGCAGTTGGGGCCAAAGAAGCTGTGAGGGCGGTTTGTGACAACAGATCTCTCTTCCCCATTAACTTATAGCACTGGGTGCGGCTTCCATCACCTCTGTCCATCAGCCTCGATCCACACCTTTCTGCTAAATTAAATACAATTAGAGTTGGATAAATGTAGATGAACGTAGATTCTTTTTCACCAGGATTTATACAACCTCTACATCAAAATCTTCAATCCAAATCCCATTCCTAAAACCTTGATTTTGGACGAATTACCTGAATGGATTCTTACTACCAAGGACTAGCAAGAAAAAACTTCTAACAAACCAAAACCTGCATAAGAAACACAGCGGAAACCTGGAAACACCATCAAAACAAAACTGACTGAGTGACGTTCAATAATCTCTAGGTCATTTTCTTATATAAAGCGAAGTAAATAGTCTACTAAACTACCAAGCTGCTAGGACAGAACTGACCTGGCTGCAACTTCAATTAGCACTGAAGTGTGAAGTGAGATGTGTGAAATCTCTGGCAAGAGAGTTTCACAGCCTCCCAGAACCAAATGCAGAGGCCTTTGATGTCAGTCCCCTGCTCCATGGCATATCCCTGTGCAGATGTCATCACAGTACAGTACCCCCCAAAATGCAGAGGCCTTTGATGTCAGTCCCCTGCTCCATGGCATATCCCTGTGCAGGTGTCAACACAGTACAGCACCCCTTCGATATAAAACATGTCCCTGTGCAGATGTCATCACAGTACAGTACCCCCCAAAATGCAGAGGCCTTTGATGTCAGTCCCCTGCTCCATGGCATATCCCTGTGCAGATGTCATCACAGTGTAACTGACAGTTAGACTTACAAGTTATGTCGTTGTCTTTTGTTTGAATTGTTTATGTGTCCGCTGTGCGGGGAAATGATAATACAAGCGGAACTACGTAGCTAATACTGTTGTAACGGGGATCCTTATTGTAGCAACACACCTTTGGAGGGAAGGCAATCCTGCGCTGCGTTAGCTAAGTTTTCATGTCATCGGGTGTAGTTCATAAAGGTTGAAGAGTGTATGTTAGGATGAAGTGTGAATTCATGCCAGGAATAATAAGTGTGAAGTTTGATTTCCTCCCTTCTGTAATAAGCAGCCAATGAGGTATTTGTTCCTTTATTCATGTGTTAATCTGAACCTGTTATAACGCCGGTTAAACTGTTATGTATGTAAGCACTTCAGAGTTATACCAAGCTAATAAGTCACTCGTAAGATAAGGTTGTAAGAGTGTGCTTAACTGTATTTTTCATTTACTTTATAGTTCTCACGGAAGGTGATAATTCTGACTAAAACTACAGAATAAAGCCGCCAGTTAAAATCAAGGAACGGTTGTGCTCGTGGTTACTGAAGGGAGCTATAGTGAGAACTCAATGCTCTTCACGAGCAAGAGAGAAAGAAGAATCTCATCCAGCTGTAAAACGTCTACAAGATTCCCAAATCCTGGTAGACCCTGTCATCTGCCAGATAAGAGTTTTGCATCTACCTGCAAACTTAGAAGAAAATCTCCACATAAGGAAGCATCGTGAGGCAACATAAGGTCAAGACTAACAGGAAAGTCAGACACGCAAGTACATGTCAAGGTGTTTGAAGGTGGTCCTAGCCTTCTGAACAGCTAATAAGAGACTTTAAGATTACAATTCGTAAGGACTGGAGATAGTTGTCTATTTCATAAAGACTCTGGTATTATGCATTTGCTCTTTCTATCTTAATGTGTCGCTGGTATGTGTATTACTGAAAAATATTATTTGATACTTACTAAATATATATATATATAGTCACAAACATTAAGGGTCAGCGTACACCTATTAATTCTATTTTCACCTGTAAGTTAATAGTGTAATTGTTTGGTAAGGTGTTTGTTCAAGCCTTTGTTTCAAGCATTATACATGTTTATACCACGTACTGAGGTATAAATTACAGTGAATTAGAGTATAAATTACCTACTCACTTATCCAAACCTTAGCTAGAATTGATTTGACTTGATTTAGAATGTCAGAAAGAGGTAGTTTCACTAAAGGTGATAGAGATGGGGTGGGTCAAGTTGAGCAGCTGCAGCAACATCTCGCAAACTTCGAGCCTTCATCAGAACAAACAGAGCAGCAGGAAGAGGTAGCACAACAAGAGCCACGAAAAGGTGAGAGGGTCCGCAGGTTAACTGAAAAGGGCAGAGAACTGCGTGACGAAAGGTGGAGACAGCTCGAACAACGTTTCAGGGTCAGCTATGAGAAGTGGAAGGCTCTGGTAAAGGAAGCAAAACTGTCACTGACAGGTTGTTGCTCTGAAGACCTACTAGAAGACCTCTTAAACAAGATTAGCCATACCTCTACAGAGCTAAACCGTGTCTATGTAAATTTGCGTCAAATCGACATTCCCGACAACGATATACGACGCAGAGTTGATACTTGTGAAGCAGTTACAATGTCTATTATCAAGACTGTAAGGTGTCATTTAAAAGGCAGGGAGAAGGTCAAAGTAACCAGATAGAGTTGCACTGGAAGGACAGCAATTCCTTGTGCATGTCCGAACTCTCACATAAGTCAAGTCTCAACTATCAGCCCTCAAGTGCTTCCTCCCAGTCTCAAAACAACTCAAAGGTCAACTCCAGATGCTCAAGCGTGTCATCTGTCAAGAGACAAGAGGCTGCGGCGGAAGTTGCTGCTAACCAAACAGCTTTAGAAGTAATGGTTAAGCAAGAACGCCAACTAGAAGAGCTTCAGCGACTCGAAGATGAAGATAAGAAGAGGACAGCGGAGCAAGAAGCTGAGGCTGTGAAACGCAGCTTAGAAGAAGCTAGGCTGCGAGTCAAGTTAGAGGTAGAAAATGCTGCCAGACGAAGGACACTAGAAGACAAGCGTAGAGAGTTAGAGCACCTAGAAGTGCTCAAGAAACTAAATGCTGCCAAGGCGCAAATGCAAGTGTATGAGCAAGATGAAAACTCAGAGGACGAGAAGAGAGAACTACTCTCTAACTGCAAATCTATGAAAGAAGTCACGCACAGAAGTGGCTCATTTCACAGTCTCTCACCACAACATGTTGTGACAAGCACACAGCAAGAAGATGGCACCAAGACCATGTTCAGGTTACTAGCGGAATCAATCAGTGAAAGCCACCTCCCCATACCAGAACCAGTAACATTCAATGGAGAGCCTCTCTCGTACACTGACTGGAAGGTCTCTTTTCAGACTCTGATAGACAGGAAGAACATACCAACAACTGAGAAGATATATTACTTAAGAAAATATGTCGGTGGGCCTGCCAAGAAAGCCATCGAAAGTTACTTTATGTTAGGAACAGAATCAGCCTACCATGCTGCTTGGACCATTCTTGAAGAAAGGTACGGAAACAAATTCTTCATCGCCAAGTCTTTCAGAGATAAGCTCAATGCATGGCCTACGATAGGATCCAAGGACAGTCTTGAACTTAGAGACCTTGTAGACTTTCTTCGCAGCTGTGAAGCTGCTATGTCTCAGAATAAGGGCCTGGAGGTGCTTAATGACTGTAATGAAAACCAAAAGATCCTCGCTAAACTTCCAGATTGGCTAACTTCAAGATGGAATAGAAAGGTCACAGACATCTTAGAAGAAACGGAGATCTTTCCTAGCTTCAGTCAGTTTGTGAAGTTTCTCACAAGAGAAGCCAAGATTGCTTGCAATCCTGTAACATCCCTTCATGCTTTGAAACCAAGTGAAGATGGGAAACTTAAGACGCCAAGGATTCAAAACCCCGGAGCAAGGGTATTAGCAACTAACTCTGATGAGAAAGATACTGTTACTAGTTGTGTCTTCTGTGAGAAGTCAGGTCACAGTCTCCACAAATGCTGGAAGTTCATGGATAAGCCCACCGCAGAGCGACAGAAGTTTGTTCAAGAGAATAAATTGTGCTTTGGCTGTTTAAGGCCTGGGCATCGATCGAAAGATTGTGATAACAGGAACACCTGCGACACGTGTCAGAGGAGGCATCCATCCTGCCTGCACGAAGATCGTACTAAAGAAAGGTTAAGGGATAGGAAGACCTCACAAGATAAGGGGACAAGAGCGTCAAGTGAGGCCATATCTAACAGAGTCGTAAGGGACATTCACACTCACACCTCCACAATCATTCCAGTATGGGTGTCAACCACAAGTGAGCCAGATCGTGAAGTTCTTGTGTATGCACTTCTTGACACCCAGAGCGACACCACTTTTATCCTTGAAGAGACAACAAAGGCTCTCAATACAAGGAAGGAGCCAGTCCAACTGAAACTCTCTACAATGGCTTCAAGAAATACCACTGTGCCCTGCCAGAAGCTGTCTGGTTTGCAGGTTAGAGGGTTTTACTTGGAGAAGAAAATCCCTCTGCCAACGACCTACTCGAGAGAGTTTATTCCTGCAAACAGAGATCATATTCCTACTCCAGAGACTGCAAGAGCATGGTCTCATCTTGAACACATTGCAGAGGAGATTGCTCCTCAACAGAGCTGTGATGTCGGTCTCTTAATTGGCTACAACTGCTCCCAGGCTCTCCTTCCAAGAGAAATTGTGTCTGGTAAGGGAAATCAGCCTTTGCTCAGAGAACAGATCTTGGCTGGAGCATAGTCGGCTATGGAAATCCATGTATCGACTATGGCGACCCTATTGGAGTGAGTCATCGGGTTATCTTTAGACAGGTGATGCCAAGCCTTCAATCTTCTTCCAACCTCACAAATCAAGTACACTATGTTTGTAGAACAAGTGTAAGAGAGGTAATCACAACACTGGACATTATCAAGACGCTTGAATCTGACTTCAAAGAGAGACCTGCAGAAGAGGACCTCATATCTCAAGAGGATATCCGGTTCCTGAAGAAAATGAAAGAGGGCATCAGACGTAAGGACAATGGACATTATGAGATGCCGCTGCCGTTTAAGGAAGAAAGACCCAATCTGCCGAACAATAAAACATGTGCAGTTCACCGACTCAAGTGCCTGGAAAGGAGCCTAAGGAGAGACAAGCAGTACTACAAGGACTACACAGCATTCATGGAAGAGACTATAGCTTGTGGAGATGCTGAGAAGGTCTCTAAAGAGGAAATTAACAAGCATCCAGCATGGTATATCCCGCACCATGGAGTTTATCACCCACAAAAGCCTGGGAAGATACGAGTCGTCTTTGACTGCTCAGCTAAGTTTCGAGAGACGTCCTTGAATGATCATCTCCTTACCGGTCCAGAGTTGACAAACACATTGCTGGGCATCCTTTGTCGTTTTCGTAAGGGTCCAGTTGCAATCATGTGTGACGTAGAGTGCATGTTCCACCAGTTTCATGTGAAAGCAGAAGACCAAGATTATCTACGGTTCCTTTGGTGGGAGAACGGAGATCTAGAGTCTCAACCCTCAGCGTATCGTATGAAGGTCCACTTGTTCGGCGCAGCTTCATCTCCTGGTTGCGCCAACTATGGTCTCAAACATCTTACTGCCGAAGGACGAGGAAGCTTCAGCGAGAAGTCTATCCAGTTCATAGAAAGGAACTTTTATGTTGATGATGGGTTGACGAGCGTATCGTCTGAAGCTGAAGCGGCCCAGCTGGGGAAAGAAGCAAGAGAGCTTTGCAGCATCGGCAAACTTCGGTTGCACAAGTTTATCTCTAACAGCAAGGAAGTTATAGCCACAATTCCCAAGGAAGAACGTGCCAAGGGTGCCAAAGACCTGGATATGGCTCTGGGTGAACCACACATGGAGAGAGCGCTTGGTGTACTGTGGTGTGTCGCATCAGACGAGTTCCAGTTTAGAGTAGTTGTCAAGGAACGCCCACTCACAAGAAGAGGAGTGTTGTCTACAGTAGCCTCTGTATATGATCCGCTTGGGTTTGTGGCACCCTTTGTCCTGGTGGGGAAGCAGATCTTGCAGCGGATGTGTCGTGACAGAATCGACTGGGATGACCCCCTTCCAGATGACCTACGTTCCCAGTGGGAATTCTGGCTCCAAGGTCTACAAAACTTGTCTGAAGTAAGGATCCAACGAAGCTACTTGCCATCAAGTTTCAAGGAGGTGCAGAGTTATGAGCTCCATCACTTCTCCGACGCTAGTACCTCAGGTTATGGAGAGTGCTCATACCTCAGAACAATCAGCACCGCAGGAGAAGTTCATTGCTCCCTAGTTATGGCAAAGTCGAGAGTCGCCCCTTCCAAGGTTACGACCATACCACGACTGGAACTTTCAGCAGCGGTGGTAGCTGTTCGAACAAGTGACATGCTCAAAAAGGAGTTAGAGATACAAGGTCTACAGGAATACTTCTGGACAGAGTCGAAGGTAGTTCTTGGCTACATCAACAATGAAGCCAGAAGATTCCACGTCTTTGTAGCTAACCGTATTCAACGCATTAAACCTCCAACACAGACAGAAATGGAGTAAAGACAGAAGAAACGCAAGGATTAATGACATTGTCATTTTGCAAGATGATACTGCACCACGCAACCAGTGGAAATTGGCAAAGGTTACAGAAGTGTACCCGGGACAGGATGGCCGGGTGAGAAGATTCAAGTTACTGATCAGCGACTCAACCGAAGATGAGAGAGGTAAACGCATCACCAAACCCACCTATCTGGAGAGGCCCATCCATAAGACAGTCACCCTCCTGGAAGCCGATCAAGAAACCTGCAGACCCCTTTCACAGAAATCACTGGTGATTGGTGGGAGTGTAACTGACAGTTAGACTTACAAGTTATGTCGTTGTCTTTTGTTTGAATTGTTTATGTGTCCGCTGTGCGGGGGAAATGATAATACAAGCGGAACTACGTAGCTAATACTGTTGTAACGGGATCCTTATTGTAGCAACACACCTTTGGAGGGAAGGCAATCCTGCGCTGCGTTAGCTAAGTTTTCATGTCATCGGGTGTAGTTCATAAAGGTTGAAGAGTGTATGTTAGGATGAAGTGTGAATTCATGCCAGGAATAATAAGTGTGAAGTTTGATTTCCTCCCTTCTGTAATAAGCAGCCAATGAGGTATTTGTTCCTTTATTCATGTGTTAATCTGAACCTGTTATAACGCCGGTTAAACTGTTATGTATGTAAGCACTTCAGAGTTATACCAAGCTAATAAGTCACTCGTAAGATAAGGTCGTAAGAGTGTGCTTAACTGTATTTTTCATTTACTTTATAGTTCTCACGGAAGGTGATAATTCTGACTAAAACTACAGAATAAAGCCGCCAGTTAAAATCAAGGAACGGTTGTGCTCGTGGTTACTGAAGGGAGCTATACACAGTACAGTACCCCTTCGATATATAAAACATATCCCTGGGCAGATGTCATCACAGTACAGTACCCCTTCGATATATAAAACATATCCCTGTGCAGATGTCATCACAGTACAGTACCCCTTCGATATATAAAACATATCCCTGGGCAGATGTCATCACAGTACAGTACCCCTTCTATATAAAACATATCCCTGGGTAGATGTCATCACAGTACAGTACCCCTTCTATATAAAACATATCCCTGTGCAGATGTCATCACAGTACAGTACCCCTTCGATATATAAAACATATCCCTGGGCAGATGTCATCACAGTACAGTACCCCTTCGATATAAAACATATCCCTGTGCAGATGTCATCACAGTCCAGTACCCCTTCGATATAAAACATATCCCTGGGCAGATGTCATCACAGTACAGTACCCCTTCTATATAAAACATATCCCTGGGCAGATGTCATCACAGTAAAGTACCCCTTCGATATAAAACATATCCCTGGGCAGATGTCATCACAGTACAGTACCCCTTCTATATAAAACATATCCCTGGGCAGATGTCATCACAGTACAGTACCCCTTCGATATAAAACATATCCCTGTGCAGATGTCATCACAGTACAGTACCCCTTCGATATATAAAACATATCCCTGGGCAGATGTCATCACAGTAAAGTACCCCTTCGATATAAAACATATCCCTGGGCAGATGTCATCACAGTACAGTACCCCTTCTATATAAAACATATCCCTGTGCAGATGTCATCACAGTACAGTACCCCTTCGATATAAAACATATCCCTGTGCAGATGTCATCACAGTACAGTACCCCTTCTATATAAAACATATCCCTGGGCAGATGTCATCACAGTACAGTACCCCTTCGATATAAAACATATCCCTGGGCAGATGTCATCACAGTACAGTACCCCTTCGATATAAAACATATCCCTGTGCAGATGTCATCACAGTACAGTACCCCTTCGATATAAAACATATCCCTGTGCAGATGTCATCACAGTACAGTACCCCTTCTATATAAAACATATCCCTGGGCAGATGTCATCACAGTACAGTACCCCTTCGATATAAAACATATCCCTGGGCAGATGTCATCACAGTACAGTACCCCTTCGATATAAAACATATCCCTGGGCAGATGTCATCACAGTACAGTACCCCTTCGATATAAAACATATCCCTGGGCAGATGTCATCACAGTACAGTACCCCTTCTATATAAAACATATCCCTGGGCAGATGTCATCACAGTACAGTACCCCTTCTATATAAAACATATCCCTGGGCAGATGTCATCACAGTACAGTACCCCTTCGATATAAAACATATCCCTGGGCAGATGTCATCACAGTACAGTACCCCTTCTATATAAAACATATCCCTGGGCAGATGTCATCACAGTACAGTACCCCTTCTATATAAAACATATCCCTGGGCAGATGTCATCACAGTACAGTACCCCTTCGATATAAAACATATCCCTGGGCAGATGTCATCACAGTACAGTTCCCCTTCGATATAAAACATATCCCTGGGCAGATGTCATCACAGTACAGTACCCCTTCGATATAAAACATATCCCTGGGCAGATGTCATCACAGTACAGTACCCCTTCTATATAAAACATATCCCTGGGCAGATGTCATCACAGTACAGTACCCCTTCGATATAAAACATATCCCTGGGCAGAATAAGTACAAAACAAGCTCCTCAAGGACAATCCAGAGGCCCTATTTGCTGACTGCTAAAAAGAGGGGAACGTAAGCAACGTAATTTTCCACACAGACCCTCCCCTGGGCACAGTGCTATATTAACACAGACCCTCCCCTGGGCAGAGCGCTATATTAACACAGACCCTCCCCTGGGCACAGCGCTATATTAACACAGACCCTCCCCTGGGCAGAGCGCTATATTAACACAGACCCTCCCCTGGGCACAGCGCTATATTAACACAGACCCTCCCCTGGGCACAGCGCTATATTAACACAGACCCTCCCCTGGGCACAGCGCTATATTAACACAGACCCTCCCCTGGGCACAGTGCTATATTAACACAGACCCTCCCCTGGGCACAGTGCTATATAAACCAGACCCTCCCCTGGGCACAGTGCTATATTAACACAGACCCTCCCCTGGGCACAGTGCTATATTAACACAGACCCTCCCCTGGGCACAGTGCTATATTAACACAGACCCTCCCCTGGGCACAGTGCTATATTAACACAGACCCTCCCCTGGGCACAGTGCTATATTAACACAGACCCTCCCCTGGGCACAGTGCTATATTAACACAGACCCTCCCCTGGGCACAGTGCTATATTAACACAGACCTTACCTGGGCACAGTGCTATATTAACACAGGCCCTCCCCTGGGCACAGCTCTATATTAACACAGACCCTCCCCTGGGCACAGCGCTATATTAACACAGACCCTCCCCTGGGCACAGTGCTATATTAACACAGACCCTCCCCTGCGCACAGTGCTATATAAACCAGACCCTCCCCTGGGCACAGTGCTATATTAACACAGACCCTCCCCTGGGCACAGTGCTATATTAACACAGACCCTCCCTGGGCACAGTGCTATATTAACACAGACCCTCCCTGGGCACAGTGCTATATTAACACAGACCCTCCCCTGGGCACAGTGCTATATTAACACAGACCCTCCCCTGGGCACAGTGCTATATTAACACAGACCCTCCCCTGGGCACAGTGCTATATTAACACAGACCTTCCCTGGGCACAGTGCTATATTAACACAGGCCCTCCCCTGGGCACAGCGCTATATTAACACAGACCCTCCCCTGGGCACAGCGCTATATTAACACAGACCCTCCCCTGGGCACAGTGCTATATTAACACAGACCCTCCCCTGGGCACAGTGCTATATTAACACAGACCCTCCCCTGGGCACAGTGCTATATTAACACAGACCCGCCCCTGGGCACAGTGCTATATTAACACAGACCCTCCCCTGGGCACAGTGCTATATTAACACAGACCCTCCCCTGGGCACAGTGCTATATTAACACAGACCCTCCCCTGGGCACAGTGCTATATTAACACAGACCCTCCCCTGGGCACAGTACTATATTAACACAGACCCTCCCCTGGGCACGGCACAGTGCTATATTAACACAGACCCTCCCCTGGGCACGGCACAGTGCTATATTAACACAGACCCTCCCCTGGGCACAGTACTATATTAACACAGACCCTCCCCTGGGCACAGTGCTATATTAACACAGACCCTCCCCTGGGCACAGCACAGTGCTATATTAACACAGACCCTCCCCTGGGCATGGCACAGTGCTATATTAACACAGACCCTCCCCTGGGCACAGTGCTATATTAACACAGACCCTCCCCTGGGCACAGTGCTATATAAACCAGACCCTCCCCTGGGCACAGTGCTATATTAACACAGACCCTCCCCTGGGCACAGTGCTATATTAACACAGACCCTCCCCTGGGCACAGTGCTATATTAACACAGACCCTCCCCTGGGCACAGTGCTATATTAACACAGACCCTCCCCTGGGCACAGTGCTATATTAACACAGACCCTCCCCTGGGCACAGGGCTATATTAACACAGACCCTCCCCTGGGCACAGTGCTATATTAACACAGACCTTCCCTGGGCACAGTGCTATATTAACACAGGCCCTCCCCTGGGCACAGCGCTATATTAACACAGACCCTCCCCTGGGCACAGCGCTATATTAACACAGACCCTCCCCTGGGCACAGTGCTATATTAACACAGACCCTCCCCTGGGCACAGTGCTATATTAACACAGACCCTCCCCTGGGCACAGTGCTATATTAACACAGACCCTCCCCTGGGCACAGTGCTATATTAACACAGACCCTCCCCTGGGCACAGTGCTATATTAACACAGACCCTCCCCTGGGCACAGTGCTATATTAACACAGACCCTCCCCTGGGCACAGTGCTATATTAACACAGACCCTCCCCTGGGCACAGTACTATATTAACACAGACCCTCCCCTGGGCACGGCACAGTGCTATATTAACACAGACCCTCCCCTGGGCACGGCACAGTGCTATATTAACACAGACCCTCCCCTGGGCACAGTACTATATTAACACAGACCCTCCCCTGGGCACAGTGCTATATTAACACAGACCCTCCCCTGGGCACAGCACAGTGCTATATTAACACAGACCCTCCCCTGGGCATGGCACAGTGCTATATTAACACAGACCCTCCCCTGGGCACAGTGCTATATTAACACAGACCCTCCCCTGGGCACAGTGCTATATTAACACAGACCCTCCCCTGGGCACAGTGCTATATTAACACAGACCCTCCCCTGGGCACAGTGCTATATTAACACAGACCCTCCCCTGGGCACAGTGCTATATTAACACAGACCCTCCCCTGGGCACAGTGCTATATTAACACAGACCCTCCCCTGGGCACAGTGCTATATTAACACAGACCCTCCCCAGGGCACAGTGCTATATTAACACAGACCCTCCCCTGGGCACAGTGCTATATTAACACAGACCCTCCCCTGGGCACGGCACAGTGCTATATTAACACAGACCCTCCCCTGGGCATGGCACAGTGCTATATTAACACAGACCTTCCCCTGGGCACAGTGCTATATTAACACAGACCCTCCCCTGGGCACAGTGCTATATTAACACAGACCCTCCCCTGGGCATGGCACAGTGCTATATTAACACATACCCTCCCCTGGGCACAGTGCTATATTAACACAGACCCTCCCCTGGGCACGGCACAGTGCTATATTAACACAGACCCTCCCCTGGGCATGGCACAGTGCTATAAGAGCACACTTCCCCAATGTCAATAGAGAGGGTATTGGCCCAAGGTGGAAACAGGAATTTTACGTGATTAAAGAGAGAGCACATCAGGAAAAGGTCTCTCTCTGTGACGACTCCCCCATCCTGAGTGTGTCTGGTCACACCTCATCCTCAAACTGCCCTGCAAATTCACAGAGCTGGAGAGAGATATGGTGGAGCTCAGAGACCTAGTCCACACACTCCGACGTAGTGAGGGAGAAGGGAGAGGAACACATGGCACAGCTAAATGTAGTGAAGGAAAGGGGAGAGGAACACATGGCACAGCTAAATGTAGTGAAGGAGAAGGGAGAGGAACACAGGGCCCAGCTAAATGTAGTGAAGGAGAAGGGAGAGGAACACATGGCACAGCTAAATGTGGTGAAGGAAAGGGGAGAGGAACACATGGCACAGCGAAATGTAGTGAAGGAAAGGGGAGAGGAACACATGGCACAGCTAAATGTAGTGAAGGAAAGGGGAGAGGAACACATGGCACAGCTAAATGTAGTGAAGGAAAGGGGAGAGGAACACATGTCACAGCTAACAGCAGAGAGGGAGGAGAGGCAGAAACGCATGGCACAGCTAACAGCAGAGAGGGAGGAGAGACAGAAACACATGGCACAGCTAACAGCAGAGAGGGAGGAGAGGCAGAAACACATGGCACAACTAACAGCAGAGAGGGAGGAGAGACAGAAACACATGGCACAGCTAACAGCAGAGAGGGAGGAGAGGCAGAAACACATGGCACAACTAACAGCAGAGAGGGAGGAGAGGCAGAAACACATGGCACAGCTAACAGCAGAGAGGGAGGAGAGACAGAAACACATGGCACAGCTAACAGCAGAGAGGGAGAAGAGACAGAAACACATGGCACAGCTAACAGCAGAGAGGGAGGAGAGACAGAAACACATGGCACAGCTAACAGCAGAGAGGGAGAAGAGACAGAAACACATGACACAGCTAACAGCAGAGAGGGAGAAGAGACAGAAACACATGGCACAGCTAACAGCAGAGAGGGAGGAGAGGCAGACACACATGGCACAGCTAACAGCAGAGAGGGAGAAGAGACAGAAACACATGACACAGCTAACAGCAGAGAGGGAGGAGAGACAGAAACACATGGCACAGCTAACAGCAGAGAGGGAGGAGAGACAGAAACACATGGCACAGCTAACAGCAGAGAGGGAGAAGAGACAGAAACACATGGCACAGCTAACAGCAGAGAGGGAGAAGAGACAGAAACACATGGCACAGCTAACAGCAGAGAGGGAGGAGAGACAGAAACACATGGCACAGCTAACAGCAGAGAGGGAGGAGAGACAGAAACACATGGCACAGCTAACAGCAGAGAGGGAGGAGAGACAGAAACACATGGCACAACTAACAGCAGAGAGGGAGGAGAGACAGAAACACATGGCACAGCTAACAGCAGAGAGGGAGGAGAGACAGAAACACATGGCACAGCTAACAGCAGAGAGGGAGAAGAGACAGAAACACATGGCACAGCTAACAGCAGAGAGGGAGAAGAGACAGAAACACATGGCACAGCTAACAGCAGAGAGGGAGGAGAGGCAGAAACACATGGCACAGCTAACAGCAGAGAGGGAGGAGAGACAGAAACACATGGCACAGCTAACAGCAGAGAGGGAGAAGAGACAGAAACACATGGCACAGCTAACAGCAGAGAGGGAGGAGAGACAGAAACACATGGCACAGCTAACAGCAGAGAGGGAGAAGAGACAGAAACACATGGCACAGCTAACAGCAGAGAGGGAGAAGAGACAGAAACACATGGCACAGCTAACAGCAGAGAGGGAGGAGAGACAGAAACACATGGCACAGCTAACAGCAGAGAGGGAGGAGAGACAGAAACACATGGCACAGCTAACAGCAGAGAGGGAGAAGAGACAGAAACACATGACACAGCTAACAGCAGAGAGGGAGAAGAGACAGAAACACATGGCACAGCTAACAGCAGAGAGGGAGGAGAGGCAGAAACACATGGCACAGCTAACAGCAGAGAGGGAGAAGAGACAGAAACACATGACACAGCTAACAGCAGAGAGGGAGGAGAGACAGAAACACATGGCACAGCTAACAGCAGAGAGGGAGGAGAGGCAGAAACACATGGCACAGCTAACAGCAGAGAGGGAGAAGAGACAGAAACACATGGCACAGCTAACAGCAGAGAGGGAGAAGAGACAGAAACACATGGCACAGCTAACAGCAGAGAGGGAGGAGAGACAGAAACACATGGCACAGCTAACAGCAGAGAGGGAGGAGAGACAGAAACACATGGCACAGCTAACAGCAGAGAGGGAGGAGAGGCAGAAACACATGGCACAGCTAACAGCAGAGAGGGAGGAGAGACAGAAACACATGGCACAGCTAACAGCAGAGAGGGAGGAGAGACAGAAACACATGGCACAGCTAACAGCAGAGAGGGAGGAGAGGCAGAAACACATGGCACAGCTAACAGCAGAGAGGGAGGAGAGACAGAAACACATGGCACAGCTAACAGCAGAGAGGGAGGAGAGACAGAAACACATGGCACAGCTAACAGCATGCTAATTTAGTATAGTTAGTATAGAGCAGACCTTACCCACTCTATTAAAATAGTCAAAACAGGAACATTTTACATCTGGCTAGAAATTAACAAGAAATTATCTCAACAGAAAAACATGTCCTTGTCCAGTACTGTATAATACTCCAATAGAATCCCCATACTGAAATGAGTACGTCACAACTTCTGCCGAAGTCGGTTCCTCTCCTTTTTCGGGCGGTGTTCGACGTCACCGGTCTTCTAGCCATCGCCAATCCATTTTTCATTTTCCATTTGTTTTGTCTTGATTTCACACAAACCTGGTTTTCATTTCCCTCGTTATGTGTTGTGTATTTAACCCTCTGTTCCCCCCATGTCTTTGTGTGGTATTGTTCGTTTGTAAATGCTTGTGCACGTGTTGACTGGTGCGCGTCAGGTTTTGTACCCAAATTGTTATTTTCTTGATGCCGTTGGTTTTGATATTAAACTGCTCCGGCTATTACCTAGTTCTGCTCTCCTGCGTCTGACTTCCCTGCCTCCAGTTACGCACCCAGTACAGGACAGCTTCTCCATTCTACTGTATATCCCTCCAATAGTATCCCCATACCTTAACGAGGACAGCTTCTTCATCCTAGAGGGGGAGATCAACCATTTCCAGGTCCAGGTACTAGTTTATGGCGACCTAAATGCCAGAACTGGATAAGAACCTGACACTCTCAGCACACAGGGGGACAAACACCTACCTGGCGGTGACAGTATTCCCTCTCAAATATGCCCCCCTAGACACAGCTATGACGAAACAACCAACAAAAACAGGTCACAACTCCGGCAGTTCTGTCGCACTCTGGGTCTGTACATAGTCAATGGTAGGCTTCCAGGAGACTCCTATGGTAGGTACACCTACAACTCCTCCCTTGGCACTAGTACTGTAGATTACTTTATCACTGACTTCAACCCAGAGTCTCCCAGAGCATTCACAGTCAGCCCACTAACACCCCTGTCAGATCACAGCAAATTCACAATCTACTTGAACAGAGCAATACTCAATCATGAGACATCAAAACCAAAGGAACTGCACAATATTAAGAAATACTATAGATGGAAGGAAAGTAGCGTAGAAACCAAAAAACGTAGAAACCAGAAGCGTAGAAACCAGAAACCAAAAAACAATTAGGCAACAACAAAGTCAATCCTTTTTAGACAACTTCCTGGACAAAACCTTTCACTGTAATAGTGAAGGTGTAAACGTGATAGTAGTTGATAAAGGCAAAAAAATGTCAAACAAACAACCTAAGAAAATGATAAACAACAACAAATGGTTGTTTGTTGTTGTTGTTCAATCAGCCTGACTAACCGTTGTCTGTATATAGCCTCGCTACTGTTATAGCCTCAATACTCTATATAGCCTCACTACTGTTATTTTTCACTGTCTTTTTTACTGTTGTTTTTATTTGTTTACTTACCTACTGTCACCTAATACCTTTCTTGCACTGTTGGTTAGAGCCTGTAAGTAAGCATTTCACTGTAAGGTCTACCTACACCTGTTGTATTCGGCGCACGTGACATAAAAACTTTGATTTGATTTGAAATGGTTTGATGAATAATGCAAAAACCTAAGAAAGAAATTGAGAACAAAGAGACCCAGAAAAGAAAGTCCCAGAAAACCTGAGTCAACTTCACTATGGTGAAACACTAATACAATACAGAAATACACGACAGAAAAATAACTCCAATTACATTGAATGAACTACAGGACAAAATAAAAACCCTCCAACCCAAAAAGGCCTGTGGTGTTGATGGTGTCCTCAATGAAATGATCAAATATACAGACAACAAATTCCAATTGGCTATACTAAAACTCTTTAACATCATCCTTAGCTCTGGCATCTTCCCAAATATTGGGAACCAAGGACTGATCAGCCCAATCCACAAAAGTGGAGACAAATTTGACCCCAATAACTACCGTGGAATATGCGTCAACAGTAACCTTGGGAAAATCCTCAATCCTGCATTATCATTAACAGCAGACTCGTACATTTCCTCAATGAAAACAATGTACTGAGCAAATGTCAAATTGGCTTTTTACCAAATTACCGTACAACAGACCATGTATTCACCCTGCACACCCTAATTGACAACCAAACAAACCAAAATAAAGGCAAAGTCTTCTCATGCTTTGTTGATTTCAAAAAAGCCTTCGACTCAATTTGGCATGAGGGTCTGCTATATAAACTGATGGAAAGTGGTGTTGGGGGTAAAACATACGACATTATAAAATCCATGTACACAAACAACAAGTGTGCGGTTAAAATTGGCAAAAAACACACATTTCTTCACACAGGGTCGTGGGGTGAGACAGGGATGCAGCTTAAGCCCCACCCTCTTCAACATATACAGTGCCTTGCGAAAGTATTCGGCCCCCTTGAACTTTGCGACCTTTTGCCACATTTCAAACATAAAGATATAAAACTGTATTTTTTTGTGAAGAATCAACAACAAGTGATACACAATCATGAAGTGGAACGACATTTATTGGATATTTCAAACTTATTTAACAAATCAAAAACTGAATAATTTTGCACGCCCAATTTTTCAGTTTTTGATTTGTTAAAAAAGTTTGAAATATCCAATAAATGTTTTTCCACTTCATGATTGTGTCCCACTTGTTGTTGATTCTTCACAAAAAAATACAGTTTTATATCTTTATGTTTGAAGCCTGAAATGTGGCAAAAGGTCGCAAAGTTCAAGGGGGCCGAATACTTTCGCAAGGCACTGTATATCAACGAATTGGCGCGGGCACTAGAAAAGTCTGCAGCACCCGGCCTCACCCTACTACAATCCGAAATCAAATGCCTGCTGTTTGCTGATGATCTGGTGCTTCTGTCACCAACTAAGGAGGGCCTACAGCAGCACCTAGATCTTATGCACAGATTCTGTCAGACCTGGGCCCTAACAGTAAATCTCAGTAAGACCAAAATAATGGTGTTCCAAAAAAGGTCCAGTCACCAGGACCACAAATACAAATTCCATCTTGACACTGTTGCCCTAGAGACACAAAAAACTATACATACCTTGGCCTAAACATCAGCGCCACAGGTAACTTCCACAAAGCTGTGAACGATCTGAGAGACAAGGCAAGAAGGGCATTCTATGCCATCAAAAGGAACATAAACTTCAACATACCAATTAGGATTTGGCTAAAAATATTTGAATCAGTCATAGAGCCCATTGCCCTTTATGGTTGTGAGGTCTGGGGTCCGCTCACCCACCAAGACTTCACAAAATGGGACAAACACCAAATTGAGACTCTGCACGCAGAATTCTGCATAAATATCCTCTGTGTACAACGTAGAACACCAAATAATGCATGCAGAGCAGAATTAGGCCGATACCCACTAATTATCAAAATCCAGAAAAGAGCCGTTAAATTCTATAACCACTTAAAAGGAAGCGATTCCCAAACCTTCCACAACAAAGCCATCACCTACAGAGAGATGAACCTGGAGAAGAGTCCCCTAAGCAAGCTGGTCCTGGGGCTCTGTTCACAAACACAAACACACCCTACAGAGCCCCAGGACAGCAGCACAATTAGACCCAACCAAATCATGAGAAAACAAAAAGATAATTACTTGACACATTGGAAAGAATTAACAAAAAAACAGAGCAAACTAGAATGCTATTTGGCCCTACACAGAGAGTACACAGCGGCAGAATACCTGACCACTGTGACTGACCCAAAATTAAGGAAAGCTTTGACTATGTACAGACTCAGTGAGCATAGCCTTGCTATTGAGAAAGGCCGCCGTAGGCAGACATGGCTCTCAAGAGAAGACAGGCTATGTGCTCACTGCCCACAAAATGAGGTGGAAACTGAGCTGCACTTCCTAACCTCCTGCCCAATGTATGACCATATTAGAGAGACATATTTCCCTCAAATTACACAGATCCACAAAGAATTCGAAAACAAATCCAATTTTGATAAACTCCCATATCTACTGGGTGAAATTCCACAGTGTGCCATCACAGCAGCAAGATTTGTGACCTGTTGCCACGAGAAAAGGGCAACCAGTGAAGAACACACACCATTGTAAATACAACCCATATTTATGCTTATTTATTTTATCTTGTGTCCTTTACCATTTGTACATTGTTAAAACACTGTATATATATATAATATGACATTTGTAATGTCTTTATTGTTTTGAAACTTCTGTATGTGTAATGTTTACTGTTAATTTTTATTGTTTATTTCACTTTATATATTATCTACCTCACTTGCTTTGGCAATTTTAACACGTTTCCCATGCCAATAAAGCCCTTGAATTAAATTGAATTGAGAGAGAGAGAGAGAGAGAGAGAGAGAGAGAGAGAGAGAGAGAGAGAGAGAGAGAGAGAGAGAGAGAGAGAGAGAGAGAGAGTCAGATCTGAAAACTCTAAAAGTTATTTTGTTTGTTAGGACTAGTACTAAGAGGTATGAGTTGAGTGTCAGATTGAAGGACATGAAGCCTAAGCCTATACTTCCTGGGCGATCATTTCGCCCTCTACCCCCTTCAGCTCACAGCACCATCACAGTGAACTCTAGTGGCCTTCACCTGAACTACACTCTACATGCTTGTAGCCTTATAAACCAGATATATCCCAGCACAGGTACTCTGATGAATTCCTGTAAGGAGAAGAGAGGAGAGAGAAGGAGGAGAGGATAGAGGAGAGGGAGAGAAAGATAGAAGAGGGGGTGAAGAGAAGCGCAAAGAAAGGGAGAGGGGAAGAGAGTAGATAACAGGATAGAGTGAAAATAGAAGAAGAGAGGAGAGGAGAAAGGGGAAAAGGAAGAGAGGTGGACATTCCAGTGATAAACCCATCTCAGCCGTGCTCTGTCAACCTCACATATAATTCAGTCTTTTTAGAGTTTAATGTGATGAGGAAGAATGATTTTATACCATAACAACATTTGTATCAAATCAAATCAAATCAAATCAAATGTATTTATATAGCCCTTCGTACATCAGCTGATATCTCAAAGTGCTGTACAGAAACCCAGCCTAAAACCCCAAACAGCAAACAATGCAGGTGTAGAAGCATGACTTTGAGAGAGAGGAGAGAGAGAGAGAGAGAGAGAGAGAGAGAGAGAGAGAGAGAGAGAGAGAGAGAGAGAGAGAGAGAGAGAGAGAGAGAGAGAGAGAGAGAGAGAGAGAGAGAGAGAGAGAGAGAAAGAGAAAGAGAAAGAGAAAGAGAAAGAGAAAGAGTAAGAGTAAGAGTAAGAGAAAGAGAAAGAGAAAGAGAAAGAGAAAGAGAAAGAGTAAGAGTAAGAGAAAGAGAAAGAGAAAGAGAAAGAGATTGAGAATAAGGCTGGGGTTAGGGTTAAGGGCAATTATTCTGTCTTAGGCAAGGTTACCCATTACACAACCACTTTTGTCCCTGGAGGGTTTAACGACCTGAGAGGGTGAAAAAAGGAGTCATGGTATTATCTATGAAGGGAGAGTGGATAAAAGGAGACAGAGAAAGAGAGAGAGAGAGAAAGGAAGAGAAAGACAAGATGGAGAGTGTCGTGACCCGACTTTAACATTAATCAGTAGAATGCTATTTATCTAATTAACTAACTGTTTTTAATTGTTACCTGATAGGATCTGGGGGCACCACGAGAGCGGTTCATTAAAGAGTTACCATCTCTTGAATTAAACTCTAAAAGGTCTTTATAATCAGTCAACTTATTAACCATAACCTCGTAACATATTAGCATTCTGAACAGTGGTAACCTCCTTGGATTTACAAAAAATAGGACTTTACTTATGATTCAATACTATCATGTCGCAGAGCTCTCATGTCCATGTACACTGTAGTAGGGTCTGGTCCGGAGGTGCCGTGTAACCAATCACAGGACAGGGTGACGATGTTATCTCCACGCACGCACACACGCACACACACACACACACGCAGTAACAGGATAGTCCTACTTAAATTAGCTTTCAAAGATACTTTACTTAACGGCTAATCAGCAGTTCCAGTAAATGTCCGGGAGGTGAGTGTATTGTCTCCTCCTCATGTTGAGATCCAAAGTTCAAACCATTTTAAAAGTGTAGCTGCTGCTTCACGCTTAATTCTGGTCTAATGTGTTAACTTCTTCACACATCATTTATACCTTTTGCTCGAAAGGGGCAGTTCTGGCAGGCTGACGCACTCTCTGACCTCACTCCAGGGCGGTGATTACTCACTGTGCATTGTTACGGAAAACAATTATCTCTTATTGCTTCTCACTTCACATCCTTCTCATAACAATAACATCATTTTTCATATTACATGCACAACCCATAGTATGGAAACTTCATCTACGTAGTGGGTATACTTTCCAAGTTACGGTATTTCCATTGTAACATTTTTAATGGCATCACAAAATAACAAACAAAATGATATTAGTGTTCTATAGATCGCCTCTGACCATTCCCCATGTTCTACGTTAAAAATATTGTTCCAGTATTCGCTTTGAACGTGTTAGAGTTTCAGCAGGATCTGTTGAGGTCTGTTGAGACAAAGGACATTCCTTTGGTGAATTGTGAGAGCACAGGCCTGGATCTTCTCAGTTGATTTACTACAGGACGTGAGTTGTTAACCCCCACTAGTTCTTTCCTTTCCCATCTGTGGGTGAGAGGGGGTCTGATTGAAGTTATTCATTGCAAACTGATGTGACCTATTTAAATTATCATAGAAAGTCATGACAAGAGTGATAGTCTCAGAGCTTTGGAAGTGCCCGTCCAATGAGAATCACATAATTCAAACTCATATTCTATCAACTCATTCCCAAATTATTGCCTGAATTGGACCATTTTCCTGTCCTGCTCAGCATTCAAAATGTAACAAGTACTTTTGGGTGTCAGGGAAAATGTATGGAGTAAAAGTTGCTAAAAAAATAAATAGTAAAGTACAGATACCTCAAAAAACGACTTAAGTAGTACTTTAAAGTATTTTTACTTAAGTACTTTACACCACTGGTCCTTTACTTGAAGTTGTAGCCAAAGCATAAATTAGACAAACCACTCGGTTTGGAGATATTGTAAAGATGTTTCCTAATTTATGACGTCCCATTAGATTTTCTGTTTTCACAGTTCCAGGTGAAAGTTATGAGCCTTTATTGATGTCATTTGTTAAATCCACCTCAATCAGTGCCTTTGAACGGGGTATGGTAGTAGGTGACAGGCGCACCGGTTTGAGTGTGTCAAGAACTACAACGCTGCTGGGTTTTTCACGCTCAACAGTTTCCTGTGTGTATCAAGAATGGTCCACCATCCAAAGGTTATCCAGTCAACTTGACACAACTGTGGGAAGCATTGGGTTCAACATGGGCCAGCATCCCTGTGAAACATTTTTGACACCTTGTAGCGTCCATGCCCAGACAAATTGAGAATGTTCTGAGGGCAAAAGGGGGTGTGCAACTCAATATTAGGAAGACGTTCCTAATGTTTTGTGGACTGTGTATGTGATTGTATACAAATGTAAGCAAAGTTTGGAATTAGGTTTTAGTCCAATATCTATTTGGGCTTCTTGTGGTAAATTTGCAGTCTACAAGTTATATGTAATTATGCTCCAGTCCGTTGACTAACCACTCAATAACAACCTGCCCTACTACTTCAGGTAAGGATTGGTAAAGGGAACTGATCCTAGAACTTGTGCAACTCCTTTCTCTTTCCACTGAGCACCACTCAAAGTATTAGAAGCAATAACAGCACACCAGACACAGCTTAACCAATCAAAGCACTTTATTGCACTGTATAGTGTGATGTGGAGCCAATGGCAGGTTCTTATAAAAGTGTCATTTTTATATTTTCATCATGTGTACAAAACAATCACACACACCTGTACCGTACAAAATCAACACTATTTGCACACAATACACGCACGCACGCGCACATGCACAAAATGCAGTCTCTCTCACCTCTCTAGTTTCTGTACCAGGCTTAACCCTACCTACAAGACTCCTCTCTCTCTAACACACAGTCAGGGGGCTCCCGAGAGGCGCAGCGGTCTAAGGCACCGCATCTCAGTGCTAGAGTAGTCACTACAGACCCTGGTTCAATTCCAGGCTGTATCACAACCGGCCGTGATTGGGAGTCCCATAGGGTGGCGCACAATTGACCCAGCATCGTCCGCGTTAGGGTTTGGCCGGGTTAGGGTTTGGCCCGGGGTAGGGTTTGGCCGGGTTAGGGTTTGGCCCGGGGTAGGGTTTGGCCGGGGTAGTGTTTGGCCGGGGTAGACTGTCAACGTAATTAAGAATTTGTTCTTAACTGACATGCCTAGTTAAATAAAGGTGAAATAAAAACATGTAAAATAGTACCATCACCATCATCTCTAGTACAGAATAATAAGCAAATAAATACATCATGATATGTATGTTTTTCATACATGGCATTATATTATAATAAATGAATTAAAATGAGATGTGTTGTGGTTATGATGATAAAATAAACTCAGGAGTCTGAATGTAAACAAATAGGTGCATTAGGTGCACCCCTACCTACACGTACGAATTGCCTCGACCTGCCTGTGCCCCCGCACATTGACTCGGTGCCGGTACCCCCTGTATATAGCCTTGTTATTGTTATGTCATTGTATTGTGTTACTAAATAAAATGTCATGTGATTTGATTAAAATTAGCAGGTTGGCATTTATTATCATGAGTCTTGCCCTAGAGGCAGCTCTGCAGAGTGGTCACGAGCTGGAATCAAATCAGATTTTAAACCTTAACTCAAATCTTAACCACACTGCTAACCCTAATGCCTAACCTTCGCCTTAAATTAAAGCCAAAAAAAAGCACATTTTTGATTTCATGAATTTTTACATTATAGCCAATTTTGACTTCGCAGCTGGCCCATCTAGCAAAAACCACTCAGTTCTGCCTCTAGGACAATACTCATAGCAATAAACATTAACATGAAATTATGTTTTTCACAGAAAAGTTGATAACATAGACGATGCCATAAGTGATAATTTTATGACTGATAAATAAATGTATTCTAAACTCTTTTGTTTCCACACTTCACTGTGGATGCGTCCCAAACGGGGGATTATTTTGTATATAGTGTCCAATTTATGACCATAGTCCCAAAAGTGCACTTCAAGGGAATAGGCTACCATTTAGAATGTCTCTTGTGTTTCTGGTCCAGAGCTGGGCTTAACAACTCCTATTTCCCTCTGCTACTTACTGGGCTCTCTTAGTAGAATCACATATTACCATAATAAAATGCTTACAACGGTCAAACATTGTTGGATAGAAACAATTGTGTACTTCTAACAGGTTAACTTGGCATTTAGGAATAAATTGTCTTTAGGAAACAAATCGTTAAGGATGTATGTGATTCTTATAAGAGGAGTGAACACATTCATTCACACACGCACACACACACACACACACACACACACACACACACACACACACACACACACACACACACACACACACACACACACACACACACACACACACACACACACACACACACACACACACACACACACACACACACGCACGCACACACACACACACACACACACACACACACACACACACACACACACACCACACGCACACACACACACACACACACACACACACACACACACACACACGCACACACGCACACACACCACACACACACACGCACACACGCACACACACACACACGCAGACACACACACACACACACACACGCACACCCACACGCACACACACACACAGACGCACACCCACACAGATGCACACACACACACACACACACACACACACACACACACACACACACACACACACACACACACACACACACACACACACACACACACACACACACACACACACACACACACGCACACACGCACACACAAACACACAAACACACACACACACAAACACACAAACACACGCACACACACACGCAGACACGCACACACACACACACACACACACACACACACACACACACACCCACACGCACACCCACACACAGACGCACACCCACACACACACGCACACGCACACACACACACACACGCACGCACACGCACACACAAACACCCACACGCACACACAAACACATGCACACACACATGCACACACAAACACACGCACACACACACACGCACACACACCGCAGGTGGAGAAAGCTGTATAACAGGTCCTCAGTGTGTTTCAGTTCTCGCCGTATAGATCATTTTGTTTATGTACAATATTTATATTTATACACTAATCTGAACCCCCTGTCTTTTTCTGACAATATACTTGAATAACTCAATTTTTCATGTCTATTTCATTAAGAAAACAGATATGTTCAGAGATATTTTCTCTCTCTCCTAACGGGTAACAACCAGTGGTGTAGTCTAAGTACCTCTGTTCCTCTAAGGCTTTGAACAGCGACTTCCTGTCTAGGTGTCAGGTTTAACTGGGGGTGTGGAAACAGCCATACCTCCACCACAGCACAACTAAAGGAACAGACAACTGCCACCACACCATATGACCATGTGCAGATTCAAAAATACAGTACGTCTTGATTTGCAATGAACAACACCAGCGATATACACGCACGTACGCATACACATGCTAACACACACATCCCCCTCTCTTACATCTACCCACACCCCCACACCCCCCCGGATGGGCGGCTGGGTTACATGTTATAAGCCACGTAGATGGGGTCTAGCTGGTCCTGTAGGAAGCCGTCTCGGAGATGCATGCGCTGCTTCTCCCCGCGAGAGTTGATGGGGATCACCCCGATGTCCGTTACCACGACGACACCAACGATGAGGTAATGCTCTTCCAGCACCGCCTTGGTCACCATGGGAACCAGGTCCAGGGCTTCCTGCTCCGAGCCTTCTAGTTCCACCACAACTACCAGCAGGTTAGTCCAGGGAAACACAGCACTGTGGCACAACACACACACACACACACACACACACACACAGAGATCATACAGATCATACATACAGATGAGTCATTTGGAACTATAGTGGTTCTACCTATATAAAGAAGAAAAATAGGAACAGCTTTTGTGTTGTTTCAGATGTTTAGTGACGTACCATTCCATGATGCTCTGGTGCGTCCTGATAACGGAGGTCTCGATGTCTATAGGATGATACCTCATCCCCCTCAGCTCCATGGCCTCCTCCAACGCGCCCACCACATACAGCGCATCGTGTCTCTCTGGGGACGGAACACAGAGAAAGGTGTGTGTGTATGTCTGTGCGTGAACAATATTCGTCTGTACATGTTTTTATGTGTGTTTTTGTGTGTGTGTATACCTCCGCTGGCATCAGTGAGTTCAGTACGTCGTAAGAAGCCCAGGTATCCGGTGCGAGCCCAGACGGTGGACGTGTCTCCGAAGCTGAGTCTGGAGGTGAAATGATCAGACTGAAGGACCTCCTCTCCATAACCACTGTAATATCCACTGCCATTATGGGCACTGTGCACCCAGATCTAGAGAGGGGAGGGGAAGAGAGAGAGATTGAAATTAATTTAAAATGATCTCTCTCTATCTCTCTAGCATCTTTACTGGGGTAACATAAAATCATGAAACAAGTTTATTAAATCAGTCAGTTTGTGTGTGTATGCTGACCTCTCCTAGGTGGGAGTCTCCCAGGGGTCCCTTGGTCTCTGGGTTGGCGATGATGATGCGGACACCAGGTAGGATCTGAAACAGTAACCATAATTACGCTACAATGCTTCCTTCTCCACGTAAAGCATATATGAGATATTCTGGTCTATCTGTAGAGAGCTGCAGCCGAACAACACAGTCAGGAGATCTAGAAGCAGAGTCTTACTGAACAACACAGTCAGGAGATCTAGAAGCTGAGTCTTACTGAACAACACAGTCAGGAGATCTAGAAGCAGAGTCTTACCGAACAACACAGTCAGGAGATCTAGAAGCTGAGTCTTACTGAACAACACAGTCAGGAGATCTAGAAGCAGAGTCTTACCGAACAACACAGTCAGGAGATCTAGAAGCTGAGTCTTACTGAACAACACAGTCAGGAGATCTAGAAGCAGAGTCTTACTGAACCACACAGTCAGGAGATCTAGAAGCTGAGTCTTACTGAACAACACAGTCAGGAGATCTAGAAGCAGAGTCTTACTGAACAACACAGTCAGGAGATCTAGAAGCAGAGTCTTACTGAACCACACAGTCAGGAGATCTAGAAGCTGAGTCTTACTGAACCACACAGTCAGGAGATCTAGAAGCAGAGTCTTACTGAACCACACAGTCAGGAGATCTAGAAGCTGAGTCTTACTGAACCACACAGTCAGGAGATCTAGAAGCTGAGTCTTACTGAACCACACAGTCAGGAGATCTAGAAGCTGAGTCTTACTGAACCACACAGTCAGGAGATCTAGAAGCTGAGTCTTACTGAACCACACAGTCAGGAGATCTAGAAGCTGAGTCTTACTGAACCACACAGTCAGGAGATCTAGAAGCTGAGTCTTACTGAACCACACAGTCAGGAGATCTAGAAGCTGAGTCTTACTGAACCACACAGTCATTAGCTCTAGAAGCTGAGTCTTACTGAACCACACAGTCAGGAGATCTAGAAGCAGAGTCTTACTGAACCACACAGTCAGGAGATCTAGAAGCTGAGTCTTACTGAACCACACAGTCAGGAGATCTAGAAGCAGAGTCTTACTGAACAACACAGTCAGGAGATCTAGAAGCTGAGTCTTACTGAACAACACAGTCAGGAGATCTAGAAGCAGAGTCTTACTGAACCACACAGTCAGGAGATCTAGAAGCTGAGTCTTACTGAACCACACAGTCATTAGCTCTAGAAGCTGAGTCTTACTGAACCACACAGTCAGGAGATCTAGAAGCTGAGTCTTACTGAACCACACAGTCGGGAGCTATAGAAGCTGAGTCTTACTGAACCACACAGTCAGGAGCCATAGAAGCTGAGTCTTACTGAACCACACAGTCAGGAGCCATAGAAGCTGAGTCTTACTGAACCACACAGTCAGGAGATCTAGAAGCTGAGTCTTACTGAACCACACAGTCAGGAGATCTAGAAGCTGAGTCTTACTGAACCACACAGTCAGGAGATCTAGAAGCTGAGTCTTACTGAACCACACAGTCAGGAGATCTAGAAGCAGAGTCTTACTGAACCACACAGTCAGGAGATCTAGAAGCAGAGTCATACTGAACCACACAGTCATTAGCTCTAGAAGCTGAGTATTACTGAACCACAAATTCAGGAGCTCTAGAAAAAGAGTCTTACTAAACAACACAGCCAAAAATTCTAGAAGCTGAGTGTTACTGAACCAAAGAGTCAGGATCTCTGGAAGCGGAGTCTTACTGAACCATACAGTCAGGAGCTCTAGAAGCGGTCTTCCTGAACCACACAGTCAGGAGCCATAGAAGCTGAGTCTTACTGAACCACACAGTCAGGAGATCTATAAGCTGAGTCTTACTGAACCACACATGCATAAGCTCTAGAAGCTGAGTCTTAGTGAACCACACAGTTAGGAGCTCTAGAAGTTGAGTCTTACTCAGTCTTAGTACACTTCAGTCATGAAACCTTCTGACGCAAAATGTTAAAACATAACACAGGACCCACCTTTCCTGACTCCATGAGAGGGAGACTGTGAGGAGAACCTCTCTCCACCAACCGAACCCTGAGAGACAAACAAACTGTTATTCAAGTTAATTGGTTGATCTGATTGGTTGTTGCTGTGACTGATAGGCAGACATACCTATCATGTCGCAGAGCTCTCATGTCCACGTAAACTGTAGTAGGGTCTGGTCCGGAGGTGCCCTGTAACCAATCACAGGGCAGGGTGACCATGTTGTCACGCACGCACGCACGCGCGCGCACGCACGCACACACACACACACACACACACACACACACACACACACACACACACACACACACACACACACACACACACACACACACACACACACACACACACACAGCCTTACCTGCAGACAGATAGCCAGGTTGACCCTACAGCCAAATGCTGTGCTGACAGATCGGGGGTGCAGGCCCAGGTCTTTAAACAGCTTGGAGAAGGAGTGTGTTAGAGACATCCTGGGTCTCTCCTCTGCTACCACAACACACGCCCTCACACGGGACAGGTCCAGGCCTCGCGCCTGGAGAGGAAGAGGAGGAGAGAGAGGGAAGAGAAGAGAGGGAGGAAGAGAGGGGGAAGAGAAGAGAGGGAGGAGAGAGGGGGAAGAGAAGAGAAGAGAGGGGAAGGAGAGGGGGAGAGAGGGGGAAGAGAAGAGAGGGGAAGGAGAGGGGGAGAGAGGGGGAAGAGAAGAGAAGAGAGGGGAAGGAGAGGGGGAAGAGAAGAGAGGGAGGAGAGAGGGGGAAGAGAAGAGAGGGGAAGGAGAGGGGGAAGAGAAGAGAGGGGCAAGAGAAGAGGGAGGAGAGAGGGGGAAGACAAGAGGGAGGAGACAGGGGGAAGAGAAGAGAGGGAGGAGAGAGGGGTGAAGAGAAGAGAGGGGAAAAGAGGAGAGGGAAAGAGGAGAGAGAGGGAAAAGAGGAGAGGAAAGAGAGGAAGAGAGAGAGGAGGGGAAAGAGGAGAGGGGGAAAAGAGGAGAGGGGAAAGAGGAGGAGGGAAAGAGGAGAGAGGAAAAGAGGAGAGGAAAAGAGGAGAGGGAAAGAGGAGGAGGAGAGAGGGAAAGAGGGGGAAAGAGGAGAGAGGGGGAGGAGAGAAAAAGAGGAGAGGGGGAAAGAGGAAAGAGGAGAGAGAGAAAGAGGGAGGGAGGAGAAGGGGAAAGAGGAGAAAAGAGAGGAGAGAGAGGAGAGAGGGAGGAAAGAGGAGAGAGGGAAAGAGAGGGGGGAAAGAGGAGGGAAAGAGGAGGGGGAAAGAGGAGAGAGAGGGGAAAGAGGAGAGAGGGGAAAGAAGAGAGGAAAGAGGAGAGAGAGGGGGAAAAGAGGAGGGAAAAGAGGAGAGAGGGGGAAGAGAAGAAAGGAGAGGGGGAAGGAGAGAGGGAGGAGAGAGGGAGAGAGGGGAAAGAGGGGAAAAGAGGAAAAGGAGAGAGAGGGGGAGGAAAAGAGAGAGGAAAAGAGGAGAGAGGGGGAAAGAGGGAGAGGAGAGGGGGGAAAAGAGAGAGAAAAGGGGAAAAGAAGAGAGGGAAGAAGAGGAGAGAGGGGGAAAGAGGAGAGGAAAGAGGAGAGAGGGAAAGAGGAGAGAGGGGGAAAGAGGAGAGAGGGGGAAAGAAGAGAGGGGGAAAAGAGGAGAGGGAGGGGGAAAAGAGGAGAGAGAGAGGGGGAAAGAGGAAGAGAGGGAGGGAAAGAGGAGAGGGGGAAAGAGGAGAGGAAAAGAGGAGAGGGAAAGAGGAGAGAGGGGGGAAAAGAGGAGAGAGGGAAAGAAGAGAGGGAAAGAGGAGAGGGGGGAAAAGAGGAGGAGGGAAAGAAGAGAGGGAAAGAGGAGAGGGAGAGGGGGAAAGGAGAGGAGAGGAAAAGAGGAGAGGGAAAGAGGAGAGAAAGAGGAGGAAAAAGAGGAGAGGGAAAGAAGAGAGGGGAGAAAAAAGAGGAGAGAGGGGAAAAAGAGGAGAGGAAAAGAGGAGAGGGAAAGAGGAGAGAGGGGGAAAAGAGGAGAGAGGGGAAAGAAGAGAGGGAAAGAGGAGAGAGGGTATTACATATAAGTACACAACATTTCAATCATTACCTCCCTCTCATCCGCCCTCTCATCTATCATCCTACCTCCGCCCTCTCATCTATCATCCTACCTCCTCCCTCTCATCATACTCATCCTCCCGCTCATTCTCCCTCTCAGTCCACCTGCTGATGACTATATAAAGCTGCAGTTTGTTCCTTGATCTGTTCCTTGTGTGTGTCTCAGTCAGCTTCCAGTTTCCATGGCGATTTCCATGGCGAAAGTTAATCTCTTAAAATAAACTCTGTCTGTCCATCAGCAATCAATTACACAACACCTCAGGCCACAAACACACCGTTTACTGAGTCAATTCAAAGACATTACAAAGAGCACTTTTAGTACTCCCTGCAGTTGAATTGTGTGTGTTTGTGGATGTGTGTAAGAGTTCTCATTCTCAGCCCAAACCCGATGGGGCCCGGCCGGGCCTCAAATTATTTGAATTGATTCATGCCGGGCGGGTTTCAAGCTTGTCGTGTTACGAAATGAAAACTGTCTATCTGCGCACCTATTACTACTGCTCTCTGTCTCAGTAGCAGACTCAAGCAGCGCCAAGACTGCAATATTGGCTGGGCCAGAGAAATTAGTGGCCATGACTAAACTTATTTTACTGATCATTGAAATGTTTCAAATTGCAATACGAATAGAATAGAGTGCATCCTGTGGAGAATGATGATCCACAAGACCCGACAGCCAGCACATTTCAGAAAGGCATCTGTTAAAGCAGATAAAAAAACAAATGAAATGCACCCAATATGACTGCCCTGCTAATATGCATTTGCTGGACCTTTGAAAGTAGACCTATAACTGATCCAAATGTCATTTCGGAATAAAACGTGCATCGAATTGATTGGGTCATGCACCGATCATTGACCACACACGGCTATTGCTTTAATAACGGTTGAATATGAATTTGGGAGTTTCAGTATAAGCAACCATTGTCATCATTTAGTTGATGATAACGAAGGTGAGTTTTCCTCTCTCTGTTTCCTCACTTCGCATTGTTCTCAACACCAGTTTATATTAATATACTGTTTTCTAGAAATCAGGCTTTCTTTCCAAGTTCAGTCTCATTGCATTTCTGTGATGTCAGACTGGTCTTGGACTCGGGCTTTAATGGGGCTTTGGTAAGACTGGGCTCAAATTTTCAGGCCAGACGAGAACTCTAGCGTGTGTATGATGGGAACTCTAGAGTGTGTATGTGCGATGGGAACTCTAGGTCGTGTACGATGGGAACTCTAGCGCGTGTACGATGGGAACTCTAGCGCGTGTAGGATGGGAACTCTAGCTCGTGTGTGGTGAGAACTCTAGCGTGTGTGTGATGAGAACTCTAGCGTGTGTGTGATGAGAACTCTAGCGTGTGTGCAATGGCAACTGTAGCGCGTGTGTGATGAGAACTCTAGCGTGTGTGTGGTGAGAACTCTAGCGCGTGTGTGGTGAGAACTCTAGCGTGTGTTTGAAGGGAACTCTAGCGTGTGTGCAATGGGAACTCTAGCGTGTGTGCGATGGGAACTCTAGCGTGTGTGGTGAGAACTCTATGGTGTGTGTGGTGAGAACTCTAGCGTGTGTGTGATGAGAACTCTAGCGTGTGTGTGATGAGAACTCTAGCGTGTGTGCAATGGCAACTGTAGCGCGTGTGTGATGAGAACTCTAGCGTGTGTGTGGTGAGAACTCTAGCGCGTGTGTGGTTAGAACTCTAGCGTGTGTTTGAAGGGAACTCTAGCGTGTGTGCGATGGGAACTCTAGCGTGTGTGGTGAGAACTCTATGGTGTGTGTGGTGAGAACTCTAGCGTGTGTTTGATGAGAACTCTAGCATGTGTGCAATGGGAACTCTAGCGTGTGTGCGGTGAGAACTCTAGCGTGTGTGTGGTGAGAACTCTAGCGTGTGTGCAATGGGAACTCTAGCGTGTGTGCGGTGAGAACTCTAGCGTGTGTGTGGTGAGAACTCTAGCGTGTGTGCAATGGGAACTCTAGCGTGTGTGGTGAGAACTCTAGCGTGCGTGTGGTGAGAACTCTAGCATGTGTGCAATGGGAAACTCTAGCGTGTGTGTGGTGAGAACTCTAGCGTGTGTTTGATGAGAACTCTAGCGTGTGTGCAATGGGAACTCTAGCGTGTGTGCGGTGAGAACTCTAGCGTGTGTGTGGTGAGAACTCTAGCGTGTGTGCAATGGGAACTCTAGCGTGTGTGGTGAGAACTCTAGCGTGTGTGTGGTGAGAACTCTAGCGTGTGTTTGATGAGAACTCTAGCGTGTGTGCAATGGGAACTCTAGCGTGTGTGCAATGAGAACTCTAGCGTGTGTGGTGAGAACTCTAGCGTGTGTGTGGTGAGAACTCTTGCGTGTGTGCAATGGGAACTCTAGCGTGTGTGGTGAGAACTCTAGCGTGTGTGTGGTGAGAACTCTTGTGTGTGTGCAATGGGAACTCTAGCGTGCGTGTGGTGAGAACTCTAGCGTGTGTTTGATGAGAACACTAGCGTGTGTGTACCTTCAGTGCCTCTGTCTGCAGGCCCAGTCCTTTAGTGCAAAGCTCCATGACGCTGTAGGAACAGAAGGTGTCTCTGACTCGGAGCTGGCTGACAGCGAGCAGCCACAGGGCTGGGTTAGACTCCAACTCTACTGGAGGGATAAGGATCGACTGATGGCCACTGTACACACTGAAGAGAGAGTTAAAGTTTAGAAAGGGAAGTCAGTTGTTGGATATTGAAACTGTTGTTGAATTGGTGTGTGTGTATGTGTTCGTGCATGCGTGTCTCTGTGCATGTGTTACGGTTGTGTGTGTGTGTACCTGCAGAGACACCAGAGGACGAAGCCCAGGCCACAGTAGGGGTCGAGACAGATTGCTACCTCTCTGGAGGGATACAGTTCACACTGCAGCTTCACTGACCGACAGAACGCTCCCACTGCATTATGGGATATCTACACACACACACACACACACACACACACACACACACACACACACACACACACACACACACACACACACACACACACACACACACACACACACACACACACACACACACACACACACACACACACACACACACACACACCATGTTAGCAACCAGAAAAAAGCAGGGGATAAAAGTCAGGGATGGAGGTCAGAGGTTAGGGCTTAATGTTACCTGTACTCCAGCCAGCATGCCAGTAGTGGACACACTGAAGTCCAGGTAGGGTTAAAGCTCAGAACAGGGGTTAGGGGTCAGAGGTTAGGGCTTAATGTTACCTGTACTCCAGCCAGCATGCCAGAAGTGGACACACTGAAGTCCAGGTAGGGTTAAAGGTCAGAACAGGGGTTAGGGGTCAGAGGTTAGGGCTTAATGTTACCTGTACTCCAGCCAGCATGCCAGTAGTGGACACACTGAAGTCCAGGTAGGGTTAAAGGTCAGAACAGGGGTTAGGGGTCAGAGGTTAGGGCTTAATGTTACCTGTACTCCAGCCAGCATGCCAGTAGTGGACACACTGAAGTCCAGGTAGGCCAGGGCATCAGGGTTACAGGGCTTATACAGCGCTGGAGACTTCTTCTTTGGCAGGTCATCTGATAACACAATAATATTCAGTTAGATACAGACTCTCTAGAGACAGCAGGAGAAGTAGAGATACTCTGAATGATCGGCTATGAAGATCCAATTGACATTTACTCCAGAGGTGCTGACCTGTTGCACCCTCTACAACCACTGTAATTATTATTATTTGACCCTGCTGGTCATCTATGAACGTTTGAACATCTTGGCCATGTTCTGTTATAATCTCCACCTGGCACAGTCAGAAGAGGACTGGCCACCCCTTTTGCCTGGTTCCTCTCTAGGTTTCATCCTAGGTCCCAGCCTTTCAAGGGAGTTTTTCCTAGCCACCGTGCTTCTACACCTGCATTGCTTGCTGTTTGGAGTTTTAGGCTGAGTTTCTGTACAGCACTGAGATATCAGCTGATATAAGAAGGGCTTTATAAATACATTTGATTGATTGATTTATACACCAGTACAAACATCCAGCTATCTGCCTGACAGATACAGAACAAACATCCAGCTAACATTCTGACAGATACAGAACAAACATCCAGCTATCTGCCTGACAGATACAGTACAAACATGCAGCTAACATTCTGACAGATACAGTACAAACATGCAGCTAACATTCTGATAGATACAGTACAAACATCCAGCTAACACTCTGACAGATACAGTACAAACATCCAGCTAACATTCTGACAGATACAGTACAAACATCCAGCTAACATTCTGACAGATACAGTACAAACATCCAGCTAACATTCTGACAGATACAGTACAAACATGCAGCTAACATTGACAGATACAGTACAAACATCCAGCTAACATTCTGACAGATACAAAAACATCCAGCTAACATTCTGACAGATACAGTACAAACATCCAGCTAACACTCTGACAGATACAGTACAAACATGCAGCTAACATTCTGACAGATACAGTACAAACATCCAGCTAACATTCTGACAGATACAGTACAAACATGCAGCTAACATTCTGACAGATACAGTACAAACATGCAGCTAACACTCTGACAGATACAGTACAAACATCCAGCTAACATTCTGAGATACAGTACAAACATGCAGCTAACATTCTGACAGATACAGTACAAACATCCAGCTAACATTCTGACAGATACAGTACAAACATCCAGCTAACATTCTGACAGATACAGTACAAACATCCAGCTAACATTCTGACAGATACAGTACAAACATCCAGCTATCACAGATACAGTACAAACATTCACTGACAGATACAGTACAAACATGCAGCTAACACTCTGACAGATACAGTACAAACATCCAGCTCATTCTGAGCTAAAACATCCATTCTGACAGATACAGTACAAACATCCAGCTAACACTCTGACAGATACAGTACAAACATCCAGCTAACATTCTGACAGATACAGTACAAACATCCAGCTAACATTCTGACAGATACAGTACAAACATGCAGCTAACACTCTGACAGATACAGTACAAACATCCAGCTAACATTCTGACAGATACAGTACAAACATGCAGCTAACACTCTGACAGATACAGTACAAACATCCAGCTAACATTCTGACAGATACAGTACAAACATCCAGCTAACATTCTGACAGATACAGTACAAACATCCAGCTAACATTCTGACAGATACAGTACAAACATCCAGCTAACATTCTGACAGATACAGTACAAACATCCAGCTAACACTCTGACAGATACAGTACAAACATCCAGCTAAGATACAGTATTCCAGCTGACAGATACAGTACAAACATCCAGCTAACATTCTGACAGATACAGAACAAACATCCAGCTAACATTCTGACAGATACAGAACAAACATCCAGCTAACATTCTGACAGATACAGAACAAACATCCAGCTAACATTCTGACAGATACAGTACAAACATCCAGCTAACATTCTGACAGATACAGTACAAACATGCAGCTAACATTCTGACAGATACAGTACAAACATGCAGCTAACACTCTGACAGATACAGTACAAACATCCAGCTAACATTCTGACAGATACAGTACAAACATGCAGCTAACACTCTGACAGATACAGTACAAACATCCAGCTAACATTCTGACAGATACAGTACAAACATCCAGCTAACATTCTGACAGATACAGTACAAACATCCAGCTAACATTGACTGTACAAACATCCAGATACAGTACAAACATCTGACAGCTAACATCTCATGACAGATACAGTACAAACATGCAGCTAACACTCTGACAGATACAGTACAAACATCCAGCTAACATTCTGACAGATACAGTACAAACATCCAGCTAACATTCTGACAGATACAGTACAAACATGCAAACATTCTGATACAGTACAAACATCCAGCTAACATTCTGACAGATACAGTACAAACATGCAGCTAACATTCTGACAGATACAGTACAAACATCCAGCTAACATTCTGACAGATACAGTACAAACATGCAGCTAACATTCTGACAGATACAGTACAAACATGCATAACCAGCTAACATCCAGCTCTGACAGATACAGTACAAACATCCAGCAAACATACAAACATGCAGCTAACACTCTGACAGATACAGTACAAACATCCAGCTAACATTCTGACAGATACAGTACAAACATCCAGCTAACATTCTGACAGATACAGTACAAACATCCAGCTAACACTCTGACAGATACAGTACAAACATCCAGCTAACATTCTGACAGATACAGTACAAACATGCAGCTAACATTCTGACAGATACAGTACAAACATCCAGCTAACATTCTGACAGATACAGTACAAACATCCAGCTAACATTCTGACAGATACAGTACAAACATCCAGCTAACATTCTGACAGATACAGTACAAACATCCAGCTAACATTCTGACAGATACAGTACAAACATCCAGCTAACATTCTGACAGATACAGTACAAACATCCAGCTAACATTCTGACAGATGACAGATACAGTACAAACATCCAGCTAACATTCTGACAGATACAGTACAAACATCATTCAGCTAAAACATCCAGCTAACATTCTGACAGATAGATACAGTACAAACATCCAGCTAACATTCTGACAGATACAGTACAAACATCCAGCTAACACTCTGACTACAGTACAAACATCCAGCTATACAGTACAAACATCCAGCTAACATTCTGACAGATACAGTACAAACATCCAGCTAACATTCTGACAGATACAGTACAAACATCCAGCTAACACTCTGACAGATACAGTACAAACATCCAGCTAACATTCTGACAGATACAGTACAAACATCCAGCTAACATTCTGACAGATACAGTACAAACATCCAGCTAACATTCTGACAGATACAGTACAAACATGCAGCTAACACTCTGACAGATACAGTACAAACATCCAGCTAACATTCTGACAGATACAGTACAAACATCCAGCTAACATTCTGACAGATACAGTACAAACATCCAGCTAACATTCTGACAGATACAGTACAAACATCCAGCTAACATTCTGACAGATACAGTACAAACATCCAGCTAACAGCCTGACAGATTCAGTACATGTGGTCAGGGCTGACCTGTGTCCAGGACGGGAGGCCAGTTCCTGATGTCAACTGTAGCGACCGCCTCCTTGGACCGCAGCAGCTTACAGATGACCGCTGTGGTCATCACACAGGCCGAACGACTGACCTGGAGGGAGAGAGCGATAGATGAAGGGAGAGAGAAAATAGATGCAGAGAGAGAGAGATACGTAGATGAAGGGAGAGAAAGAAATTGATGAAGAGAGAGAGAGAGAGATGAGAGAGATAGATGAAGAGAGAGAGAGAGAGAGAGAGATGAAGGAAGAGAGAGATGACAGGAGAGAGGTAGATGAAGAGAGAAATAGATAGATGAAGAGAGAGAGGTAGATGAAGAGAGAGATAGATGAGAGAGATAGATGAGAGAGAGATAGATGGAGAGGGAGAGAGAGAGAGAGAGAGAGAGAGAGAGAGAGAGAGAGAGAGAGAGGGTGAGGGAGATGAAGGGAGAGAGGGATATAGATGAAGAGAGAGAGGGAGATGAAGGGATAGAGGGAGATAAATGTAGAGAGAGAGATAGATGAAGAGAAAGAGAGAGATGCTACTACATTCTCTTATTCTTCTACCTCCTCTCTACCAGTTGCCTGGGCAGTATTGACCTCTATTTTACCACAGTCGTTGACCTCTCACCTCTACGATCATCTTGACCGTGGGCAGCGTGGTTGAGATGTTCTGTGGGTGGGGCGGTCGGACCGTGATAGGAACACAGCCAGCATACAGACAACCGTAGAACGCTGCAATTAGGTCTATACCTGAAACACACATAGGAGAGAGAAGTGAAAAGTGTATTTGGGTGTACACATATGCTGTGTGTGTGTGTGTGTGTGTGTGTGTGTGTGTGTGTGTGTGTGCGCGCGTTCGCGCGTGCGTGTGTGTTACCTGGTGGGTAGACCAGTGCTATGTGGTCTCCCTCCTGTAGTCCTCCTCTCTCCAGCAGCAGAGCAGCAACTCTCTCTGCCCTCTTATGGAGCTGAAGACACGTAAGAGAACTAGACACCGCTCCCTAGAGAAAGATGGAGTGATAGAGGGCAATCAGATTCCAATCAGAGTCCGTAACAATCAGAGTCCATAACAATCAGTCCAATCAGAGTCCGTAACAATCAGAGTCCTTAAAAATCTGAGTCTGTAACAATCAGAGTCCGTAACAATCTGAGTCTGTAACAATCTGAGTCCAATCAGAGACCGTAAAAATCAGAGTCTGTAACAATCTGAGTCTGTAACAATCAGAGTCCAATCAGAGTCCTAAACAATCAGAGTCCTTAACATTCTGAGTCTGTAACAATCAGAGTCCGTAACAATCTGAGTCTGTAACAATCTGAGTCCAATCAGAGACCGTAAAAATCAGAGTCCGTAACAATCTGAGTCTGTAACAATCAGAGTCCGTAACAATCAGTCCAATCAGAGTCCGTAAACAATCAGAGTCCGTAACAATCAGAGTCCTTAACAATCAGATTCCAATCAGAGTCCGTAACAATCAGTCCAATCAGAGTCCGTAAACAATCAGAGTCCGTAACAATCAGAGTCCTTAACAATCAGATTCCAATCAGAGTCCGTAACAATCTGAGTCTGTAAAAATCAGAGTCCAATCAGAGTCCTTAACAATCAGATTCCAATAAGAGTTCGTAAACATTCAGAGTCCTTCACAATCAGAGTCCAATCAGAGTCCGTAACAATCAGATTCCAATCAGAATCCTTAACAATCAGAGTCCAAGACAATCAGAGTCCTTAAAAAATCCATGGCATAAGTGTGTGTGTGTGTGTGTGTGTGTGTCAGTGGAGGCTGGTGGGAGGAGCTATAGGAGGACAGGCTCATTGTAAAGACTGGAATGGAATTCATGGAACGGTATCAAACACATCAAACATATAGAAACCACATATTTGACTCTGTTCCTTTTACTCCATTTCAGCCATTAAAATGAGCCTGTCATCCTATAGCTCCTCCCACCAGCCTCCACTGCTGTGTATGTGTGCGCGCGCGCGTGTGTGTGTGTGTGTGTGTTACCCGGGAGCTAAGCAGTGTGTAGAGGATGTGTTCAGGCGTAGTCTGAGATCTCCACTGCAGAACCTCTGACAGGAACAGGAACTACATAACAGACAACATGATATGCCATCACAGACTGTGTAACAACTATAATCCATCACAGTTTAAAACACATGATAAAATCCAGTGTGTATGTCAGGAGGAAGAAATACACAAACAATGTGTTACCTGGTCATTGTCATCAGTTTGTCCCAGGTCTCTGCCACTGGCCATAGCGATCCTCTTCCCAGACACCAGGTTCCCCACCATCACAGAGGCAGGGCCAATCTCTACAACACACACACAACACACACACACGAGGTCAGGACACATCCAAAACATGATTTGAATGACCAGATACAACAAGCAGCTTGAGAGCTATAAGAGCAAACAATGTTCTTCAGGTTTCCGGCAAAGTTGCTCCTCATCGTTCACTAAATTCTAAATTCATTTTCATTCCAAATGGTGTAGCAGTCAGGCGTCTTTTGTCTTTGTCTTTGTCTTGTCGTGTCCTGTGTATATATCTTTTTCTTCACTTATTTTAAAAAATATTTTTCTTAACCCCAACCTCAACATACTCTCCTGCAACCCACTTCACCCAATGTGGTATTTATCTGCTATTATCTTTACTCTAGAACCGGAACCCCCAACAGAAGCTAGCCAGCTAACTAGCTACTAGCTAGTAGTCAGCTAGCCACTGCTAGCAGTCATCAGTTAACCTTTAGCCCGGACAACTCCTGCCAGTCTGCACAACGCGATTCAACCCAGAGCTTATCGGACATATTTTTCTCCAAATCCCTGAATACCTACCGCAAGCTCTGAACCTCTTCACCTGGATCATCGCAGCTAGATAGCTGCTATCCGATTGGGTTCTCCTGGCTAACGTCTCTGTCCCGAAGCAAGCACCAATTAGCCTGGAGCTAGCCTATGCTAGGCCCATCTCCCGGCTAGCCGAAGAGGTCCATCAGCCACTCCTTGGGCTACAATATCTATTTTGACAATTGGCCTGGACCCCTTTTATTGCCGATACGGAGCCCCGCCGATCCATCACGACTGGACTACCGACATAATCCGCTGAGGTTTTTTTTCAACAGGCTCCTCTGTCCCGATGTCCCCGGAATGCCAATCTGCTAGCCTGCTAGCCACGGCCCGCTAGGTATCTAGAGCATACTGGACTGTTCGCTTAAGAGGTCCATCAGCCAATTTTTTGGGCTACAATACGTGTTTTTTTCAATTGGCCTGGACCCTTTAACTACACGGACCCCTGCTGATCCATCACAACTGGTCTGCTGACGTAACCGCACGAAGGGGCTACAACAGACTTCTCCTGTTGTGATGTCCCTCTAAGGCCCTTCTACTATCCCCGGCCCGCTAGCAGTCTGAATCGCCGTGTCTCCAGCCCACCCAGCTACTCACTGGACCCAATGATCACTCTTCTACGCATGCCTCTCCCTAATGTCAATATGCCTTGTCCATTGCTGTTCTGGTTAGTGATTATTGTCTTATTTCACTGTAGAGCCTCAAATCCCCGCTCAATATGCCTCAGCTAACCCTCTTGTCCCACCTCCCACACATGCAGTGACCTCACCTGGTTTAATTAATGTCTCGAGAGACAATACCTCTCTCATCGTCACTCAATGCCCAGGTTCACCTCCACTGTACTCACATCCTACCATAACTTTGTCTGTATATTATGCATTGTATCTATTCTACCGCGCCCAGCAACCTGCTTCTTTTACTCTCTGTTCTGAACATACGAGACAACCAGTTCTTATAGCCTTTAGCCGTACCCTTATCCTACTCCTCCTCTGCTCCTCTGGTGATGTAGAGGTTAATCCAGGCCCTGCAGTCCCTAGCTCCACTACCATGCCCCAGGCGCTCTCAGTTGTTGACTTCTCTAACCGTAAAAGCCTTGGTTTCATGCATGTTAACATTAGAAGCCTCCTCCCTAAGTTTGTTTTATTCACTGCTTTAGCACACTCTGCCAACCCAGATGTCCAAGTCGTGTCTAAATCCTGGCTTAGGAAGGCCACCAAAAACCCTGAATTTCCATCCCTAACTATAACATTTTAGAACAAGATAGAACTGCGAAAGGGTGCGAAGTTGCAATCTGCTGCAGAGACAGCCTGCAGAGTTCTGTCTTACTATCCAGGTCTGTGCCCAAACAAGTTGAGCTTATACTTTTAAAAATCCACCTTTCCAGAAACAAGTCTCTCACCGTTGCCACTTGCTATAGACCACCTTCTGCCCCAGCTGTGCCCTGGACACCATATGTGAATTGATTGCCCCCCATCTATCTTCAGAGCTCGTGCTGTTAGGTGACATAAACTGGGACATGCTTAAGACCCCGGCCATCCTACAATCTAAGCTAGATGCCCTCAATCTCACACAAATCATCAATGAACCTACCAGGTAAAACCCCAAATCCGTAAACACAGGCACCCTCATAGATATCCTAACCAACCCGCCCTCCAAATACACCTCTGTCCTCAACCAGGATCTTAGAGATCACTGCCTCATTGCTTGCATCCATTTTGGGTCTGCGGTCAAACAACCACCCATCATCATTGTCAAACGCTCCCAAAAACACTTCAACCAGCAGGCCTTTCTAATCGACCTGGCCCGGGTATCCTGGAAGGATATTGACCTCAATCCGTCAGTAGAAGATGCCTGGTTATTCTTTAAAGCGCTTTCCTCACCATCTTCAATAAGCATTCAAAAAATGTAGAACTAAGAACAGATATAGCCCGTGGTTCACTCCAGACCTGACTGACCAGCACAAAAACATCCTATGGTGTACTGCATTTGAATCGAGTAGCCCCCGCGATATGCAACTTTTCAGGGAAAATAAGCACCAATATACACAGGCAGTTAGGAAAGCCTTTTTCAAACAGAAACTCCAAAAAGTTCTGGGACACTGTAAAGTCCATGGAGAATAAGAGCACCTCCTCCCAGCTGCCCACTGCACTTTCAATAACCATTTTTCTACAGCTGGCCATGCTTTCCACCTGGCCTCCCCTACCCTGGTGAACAGCACTGCACCACCCACAGCAACTTGCAAAAGCCTCCCCCATTTCACCTTCACCCAAATCCAGATAGCTGATGTTCTAAAAGAGTTGCTAGACAATCTGGACCATCTCTTTATAAAATTATCAGCCAAAATTGTTGCAGCCCTTTTTACTCGCCTGTTCAACCTCACTTTCGTATCATCTGAGATCCCCAAAGATTGGAAAGCTGTCGTGGTCATCCCCCTCTTCAAAGGGGGAGACACTCTAGACCCAAACTGCTACAGACCTATATCAAAATCTAAAAAAAGCCAAGTTAACAAACAGATCACCGACCATTTCGAATCTCACCGTACCTTCTCCGCTATGCAATCTGGTTTCAGAGCTGGTCATGGGTATACCTCAGCCATGCTCAAGGTCCTAAACGATATCATAACCTCCATCGATAAGAGACAATACTGTGCAGCTGTATTCATCGACCTGTCCAAGGCTTTCGACTCTGTCAATCACCACATTTTTATCGGCAGACTCAACAGCCTTTGTTTCTCAAATGACTGCCTCGCCTGGTTCACCAACTACTTCTCAGACAGAGTTCAGTGTGTCAAATCGGAGGGCCTGTTGTCTAGACCTCTGGCAGTCTCTATGGGGGTGCCACAGGGTTCAATTCTCATGCCGACTCTTATCTCTGTATACGATGTATATGATGTCGCTTTTGCTGCTGGTGATTATTTGATCCACCTCTAAGCAGACCATACCATCCTGTATACCTCTGGCCCTTCTTTGGACACTGTGTTAACCTGTTGAAGCTATGGGGGCGCTATTTCATTATTGGATAAAAAAACGTGCCCGTTTTAAGCGCAATATTTTGTCACAAAAAGATGACTAATCGACTATGCATATAATCGTCAGCTTTGGAAGGAAAACACTCTGACGTTTCCAAAACTGCAAAGATATTATCTGTGAGTGCCACAGAACTGATGCTACAGGCGAAACCAAGATGAAGCTTCAAACAGGAAATGAGCAGGATTTTTGAGGCTCTGTTTTCCATTGTCTCCTTATATGGCTGTGAATGTGCCCTGAACGAACCTACGCTTTCTGCCGTTTGGCCAAGGTGTCTGCAGCATTGTGACGTATTTGTAGGCATCATTGGAAGATTGGCCATAAGAGACTACATTTACCAGGTGTCCACCCGGTGTCCTTTGTCGAAATTGCTGCGTAATCTACAAGCTGCACGCATTCATCAATGTGATTCAGGGGAGAGAGGAGACTTCCACGAACTATATATCATCAAAGAGATATGTGAGAAACACCTTGAGGATTGATTCTAAACAACGTTTACCATGTTTCAGTCGATAGAGTTCATTTGGAAAAAAGTTCGGCGTTTTGATGACTGAATTTTTGTTTTTTTTTGGTAGCCAAACGTGACGCAGAAAACGGCGAGATTTCTCCTAAACAAATAATCTTTCAGGAAAAACTGAACATGTGCTATCTAACTGAGAGTCTCCTCATTGAAAACATCCGAAGTTCTTCAAAGTTAAATTATTTTATTTGAATGCTTTTCTAGTTTTTGTGAAAATGTTGCCTGCTGAATGCTAACGCTAAATGCTACGCTAGCTATCAATGCTGTTACACAAATGCTTGTTTTGCTATGGTTGAGAAGCATATTTTGAAAATCTGAGATGACAGTGTTGTTAACAAAAGGCTAAGCTTGAGAGCTAGCATATTGATTTCATTTCATTTGCGATTTTCATGAATAGTTAACGTTGTGTTATGCTAATGAGCTTGCGGATAGATTTACACAATCCTGGATACAGGTTTTTTCCGTAGCTAAATGTGATGAACAAAACGGAGCGATTTCTCCTCAACAAATAATCTTTCAGGAAAAACTGAACATTTGCTATCTAACTGAGAGTCTCCTCATTGAAAACATCCAAAGTTCTTCAAAGGTAAATGATTTTATTTGAATGCTTTTCTGGTTTTTGTGAAAATGTTGCCTGCTGAATGCTAATGCTAAATGCTACGCTAGCTATCAATGCTGTTACACAAATGCTTGTTTTGCTATGGTTGAGAAGCATATTTTGAAAATCTGAGATGACAGTGTTGTTAACAAAAGGCTAAGCTTGAGAGCTAGCATATTGATTTCATTTCATTTGCGATTTTCATGAATAGTTAACGTTGCGTTATGGTAATGGGCTTGAGGCTGTAGTCACGATCCTGGATCCGGGATGGCTCAACGCAAGAAGTTAACTAACCTCCAGATGAGCTTCAATGCCATACAACTCTCCTTCCGTGGCCTCCAACTGCTCTTAAATGCAAGTCAAACTAAATGCATGCTCTTCAACCGATTGCTACCAGCACCTGCCCGCCTGTCCAGCGCTTCTGACTTAGAATATGTGGACATCTACAAATACCTAGGTGTCTGGTTAGACTAAACTCTCCTTCCAGACTCACAATAAGCATCTCCAATCCAAAATTAAATCTAGAATCGGCTTCCAATTCCGCAACAAAGCATCCTTCACTCTGCTGCCAAACATACTCTTGTAAAACTGACTATCCTACCGATCCTTGACTTTGGCGATGTCATTTGCAAAATAGCCTCCATCACTCTACTCAGCAAATTGGATGCAGTCTATCACAGTGCCATCCATTTTGTCACCAAAGCCCCATATACTACCCACCACTGCGACCTGTATGCTCTCGTCGGCTGGCCCTCACTTCATATTCATCGCAAAACCCACTGGCTCCAGGTCATCTATAAGTCTTTGCCAGGTAAAGCCCCACCTTATCTCAGCTCACAGGTCACCATAGCAGCACCCACCTGTAGCACGTGCTCCAGCAGGTATATTTCACTGGTCACCCCCAAAGCCAATTCTTCCTTTGGCCGCCTTTCCTTCCAGTTCTCTGCTGCCAATGACTGGAACGAATTGCAAAAATCACTGAAGCTGGAGTCTCATATCTCCCTCACTAACTTTAAGCATCAACTGTCAGAGCAGCTCACAGATCACTGCACCTGTACATAGCCCATCTGTTAATACCCCATCCAGCTACCTCATCCCCATACTGTTATTAATTTTAATTTTTTTGCTCCTTTGCACCCCAGTATCTCTACTTGCACATTCAGCTTCTACACATCTATCACTCCAGTCTCTATCACTCCAGTGTTTATTGCTAAATTGTAATTATTTCACCAGTATGGCCTATTTATTGCCTTACCTCCCTTATCTTAATTAATTTGCACACACTGTATATAGACTCTTTTTTCTATTGTGTTATGGACTGTATGTTTTGTTTATTCCATGTGTAACTCTGTGTTGTTGTTTGTGTCGCACTGCTTTGCTTTATCTTGGCCAGGTCGCAGTTGTAAATGAGAACTTGTTCTCAACTAGCCTACCTGGTTAAATAAAGGTGAAATAAATCAATAAAATCAGCTCTGCTAAACACGCGCACACTCTCTCTCTCTCTCTCTCTCTCTCTCTCTCTCTCTCTCTCTCTCTCTCTCTGTCTCTCTCTCTGTCTCTCTCTCTGTCTCTCTCCCTCTGTCTCTCTCCCTCTCTCTCTCTCTCTCACCTGGTTGTTTCTGTCGTGGTTTGGGCAGGTTGGTAACACAGGTGTGAGGACACATGAGGACGTTACAGGGGTGCAGCCCCCCCTCCAGGTACAGCTGTTTGGTCTCAGACAGGTGTAGACCCCCAAGGGGGGTTTTAGGGAGGGTGTTGGCTGGAACTAACCCCAGGCAGAACACACCCACACCATGGATACTGTCTATCGCCTGTCAATTAAACACACAAGCACACACACACACAGACGGATGGACGGACACACACACACACACACACACACACACACACACACACACACACACACACACACACACACACACACACACACACACACACACACACACACACACACACACACACACACACACACACACACACACACACACACACAGTGGAAGATACAAGAGATCATGAAAAACCTCTAACAATTTCCCAGGTGCAAGGTAGAAAAAAGTAGTTTGAATTGACTCTAAATAAAATACACTGTTTCGCTTATTCACACATTTTGTCTGGTCTGGTTGCATTATGGTTGTACTGTGGTTGTGCTGAGGTAGCGTTACCTGCATTAAGTTCGTACTGTGGTCGTGTTGCGGTACTGTTACCTGTATTATGGTCGTACGGTAGGGTGATGTTGTGGTGGTGTTACCTGTATTATGGTCATACTGTAGGGTGATGTTGTGGTGGTGTTACCTGTATTATGGTCATACTGTAGGGTGATGTTGTGGTGGTGATACCTGTATTATGGTCATACTGTAGGGTGATGTTGTGGTGGTGTTACCTGTATTATGGTCATGTTGTGGTGGTGTTACCTGTATTATGGTCATACTGTAGGGTGATGTTGTGGTGGTGATACCTGTATTATGGTCATACTGTGGTCATGTTGCGGTACTGTTACCTGTATTATGGTCGTACGGTAGGGTGATGTTGTGGTGGTGTTACCTGTATTATGGTCATACTGAAGGGTGATGTTGTGGTGGTGATACCTGTATTATGGTCATACTGTAGGGTGATGTTGTGGTGGTGTTACCTGTATTATGGTCATGTTGTGGTGGTGTTACCTGTATTATGGTCATACTGTAGGGTGATGTTGTGGTGGTGTTACCTGTATTATGGTCATACTGTAGGGTGATGTTGTGGTGGTGTTACCTGTATTATGGTCATACTGTAGGGTGATGTTGTGGTGGTGATACCTGTATTATGGTCATACTGTGGTCGTGTTGCGGTACTGTTACCTGTATTATGGTCGTACGGTAAGGTGATGTTGTGGTGGTGTTACCTGTATTATGGTCATACTGTAGGGTGATGTTGTGGTGGTGATACCTGTATTATGGTCGTACGGTAAGGTGATGTTGCGGTACTGTTACCTGTATTATGGTCGTACGGTAGGGTGATGTTGTGGTGGTGTTACCTGTATTATGGTCATACTGTAGGGTGATGTTGTGGTGGTGTTACCTGTATTATGGTCATACTGTAGGGTGATGTTGTGGTGGTGTTACCTGTATTATGGTCGTACTGTAGGGTGATGTTGTGGTGGTGATACCTGTATTATGGTCATACAGTAAGGGGATGTTGTGGTGATGATACCTGTATTATGGTCATACTGTAGGGTGATGTTGTGGTGGTGATACCTGTATTATGGTCATACTGTAGGGTGATGTTGTGGTGATGATACCTGTATTATGGTCGTACTGTAGGGTGATGTTGTGGTGGTGATACCTGTATTATGGTCATACTGTAGGGTGATGTTGTGGTGGTGTTACCTGTATTATGGTCATACTGTAGGGTGATGTTGTGGTGGTGTTACCTGTATTATGGTCATACTGTAGGGTGATGTTGTGGTGGTGATACCTGTATTATGGTCATACTGTAGGGTGATGTTGTGGTGGTGATACCTGTATTATGGTCATACTGTAGGGTGATGTTGTGGTGGTGTTACCTGTATTATGGTCATACTGTAGGGTGATGTTGTGGTGGTGATACCTGTATTATGGTCATACAGTAAGGGGATGTTGTGGTGGTGATACCTGTATTATGGTCATACTGTAGGGTGATGTTGTGGTGGTGATACCTGTATTATGGTCATACTGTAGGGTGATGTTGTGGTGGTGATACCTGTATTATGGTCATACTGTAGGGTGATGTTGTGGTGGTGATACCTGTATTATGGTCATACTGTAGGGTGATGTTGTGGTGGTGTTACCTGTATTATGGTCGTACGGTAGGGTGATGTTGTGGTGGTGTTACCTGTATTATGGTCGTACTGTAGGGTGATGTTGTGGTGGTGATACCTGTATTATGGTCATACTGTAGGGTGATGTTGTGGTGGTGTTACCTGTATTATGGTCGTACGGTAGGGTGATGTTGTGGTGGTGTTACCTGTATTATGGTCGTACTGTAGGGTGATGTTGTGGTGGTGATACCTGTATTATGGTCATACTGTAGGGTGATGTTGTGGTGGTGTTACCTGTATTAAGGTCGTACTGTAGGGTGATGTTGCGGTACTGTTACCTGTATTATGGTCATACTGTAGGGTGATGTTGTGGTGGTGTTACCTGTATTATGGTCGTACTGTAGGGTGATGTTGTGGTGGTGTTACCTGTATTATGGTCATACTGTAGGGTGATGTTGTGGTGGTGTTACCTGTATTATGGTCATACTGTAGGGTGATGTTGTGGTGGTGTTACCTGTATTATGGTCATACTGTAGGGTGATGTTGTGGTAGTGTTACCTGTATTATGGTCATACTGTAGGGTGATGTTGTGGTGGTGATACCTGTATTATGGTCATACTGTAGGGTGATGTTGTGGTGGTGATACCTGTATTATGGTCATACTGTAGGGGGATGTTGTGGTGGTGTTACCTGTATTATGGTCATACTGTAGGGTGATGTTGTGGTGGTGATACCTGTATTATGGTCGTACGGTAAGGTGATGTTGTGGTGGTGTTACCTGTATTATGGTCATACAGTAAGGGGATGTTGTGGTGATGATACCTGTATTATGGTCATACTGTAGGGTGATGTTGTGGTGGTGATACCTGTATTATGGTCATACTGTAGGGTGATGTTGTGGTGGTGATACCTGTATTATGGTCATACAGTAAGGGGATGTTGTGGTAGTGATACCTGTATTATGGTCGTACTGTAGGGTGATGTTGTGGTGGTGATACCTGTATTATGGTCGACGGTAAGGTGATGTTGTGGTGGTGTTACCTGTATTATGGTCATACTGTAGGGTGATGTTGTGGTGGTGTTACCTGTATTATGGTCATACTGTAGGGTGATGTCGTGGTGGTGTTACCTGTATTATGGTCGTACGGTAAGGTGATGTTGTGGTGGTGTTACCTGTATTATGGTCGTACTGTAGGGTGATGTTGTGGTGGTGATACCTGTATTATGGTCATACTGTAGGGTGATGTTGTGGTGGTGTTACCTGTATTATGGTCATACTGTAGGGTGATGTTGTGGTGGTGATACCTGTATTATGGTCGTACTGTAGGGTGATGTTGTGGTGGTGATACCTGTATTATGGTCGTACGGTAAGGTGATGTTGTGGTGGTGTTACCTGTATTAAGTTCGTACTGTGGTCGTGTTGCGGTACTGTTACCTGTATTATGGTCGTACGGTAGGGTGATGTTGTGGTGGTGTTACCTGTATTATGGTCATACTGTAGGGTGATGTTGTGGTGGTGTTACCTGTATTATGGTCATACTGTAGGGTGATGTTGTGGTGGTGATACCTGTATTATGGTCATACTGTAGGGTGATGTTGTGGTGGTGTTACCTGTATTATGGTCATGTTGTGGTGGTGTTACCTGTATTATGGTCATACTGTAGGGTGATGTTGTGGTGGTGATACCTGTATTATGGTCATACTGTGGTCATGTTGCGGTACTGTTACCTGTATTATGGTCGTACGGTAGGGTGATGTTGTGGTGGTGTTACCTGTATTATGGTCATACTGAAGGGTGATGTTGTGGTGGTGATACCTGTATTATGGTCATACTGTAGGGTGATGTTGTGGTGGTGTTACCTGTATTATGGTCATGTTGTGGTGGTGTTACCTGTATTATGGTCATACTGTAGGGTGATGTTGTGGTGGTGTTACCTGTATTATGGTCATACTGTAGGGTGATGTTGTGGTGGTGTTACCTGTATTATGGTCATACTGTAGGGTGATGTTGTGGTGGTGATACCTGTATTATGGTCATACTGTGGTCGTGTTGCGGTACTGTTACCTGTATTATGGTCGTACGGTAAGGTGATGTTGTGGTGGTGTTACCTGTATTATGGTCATACTGTAGGGTGATGTTGTGGTGGTGATACCTGTATTATGGTCGTACGGTAAGGTGATGTTGCGGTACTGTTACCTGTATTATGGTCGTACGGTAGGGTGATGTTGTGGTGGTGTTACCTGTATTATGGTCATACTGTAGGGTGATGTTGTGGTGGTGTTACCTGTATTATGGTCATACTGTAGGGTGATGTTGTGGTGGTGATACCTGTATTATGGTCGTACGGTAGGGTGATGTTGTGGTGGTGTTACCTGTATTATGGTCATACAGTAAGGGGATGTTGTGGTGATGATACCTGTATTATGGTCATACTGTAGGGTGATGTTGTGGTGGTGATACCTGTATTATGGTCATACTGTAGGGTGATGTTGTGGTGATGATACCTGTATTATGGTCGTACTGTAGGGTGATGTTGTGGTGGTGATACCTGTATTATGGTCATACTGTAGGGTGATGTTGTGGTGGTGTTACCTGTATTATGGTCATACTGTAGGGTGATGTTGTGGTAGTGTTACCTGTATTATGGTCATACTGTAGGGTGATGTTGTGGTGGTGATACCTGTATTATGGTCATACTGTAGGGTGATGTTGTGGTGGTGATACCTGTATTATGGTCATACTGTAGGGGGATGTTGTGGTGGTGTTACCTGTATTATGGTCATACTGTAGGGTGATGTTGTGGTGGTGATACCTGTATTATGGTCGTACAGTAAGGGGATGTTGTGGTGATGATACCTGTATTATGGTCATACTGTAGGGTGATGTTGTGGTGGTGATACCTGTATTATGGTCATACTGTAGGGTGATGTTGTGGTGATGATACCTGTATTATGGTCGTACTGTAGGGTGATGTTGTGGTGGTGATACCTGTATTATGGTCATACTGTAGGGTGATGTTGTGGTGGTGTTACCTGTATTATGGTCGTACGGTAGGGTGATGTTGTGGTGGTGTTACCTGTATTATGGTCGTACTGTAGGGTGATGTTGTGGTGGTGATACCTGTATTATGGTCATACTGTAGGGTGATGTTGTGGTGGTGTTACCTGTATTATGGTCGTACGGTAGGGTGATGTTGTGGTGGTGTTACCTGTATTATGGTCGTACTGTAGGGTGATGTTGTGGTGGTGATACCTGTATTATGGTCATACTGTAGGGTGATGTTGTGGTGGTGTTACCTGTATTAAGGTCGTACTGTAGGGTGATGTTGCGGTACTGTTACCTGTATTATGGTCATACTGTAGGGTGATGTTGTGGTGGTGTTACCTGTATTATGGTCATACTGTAGGGTGATGTTGTGGTGGTGTTACCTGTATTATGGTCATACTGTAGGGTGATGTTGTGGTGGTGTTACCTGTATTATGGTCATACTGTAGGGTGATGTTGTGGTGGTGTTACCTGTATTATGGTCATACTGTAGGGTGATGTTGTGGTAGTGTTACCTGTATTATGGTCATACTGTAGGGTGATGTTGTGGTGGTGATACCTGTATTATGGTCATACTGTAGGGTGATGTTGTGGTGGTGATACCTGTATTATGGTCATACTGTAGGGGGATGTTGTGGTGGTGTTACCTGTATTATGGTCATACTGTAGGGTGATGTTGTGGTGGTGATACCTGTATTATGGTCGTACGGTAAGGTGATGTTGTTGTGGTGTTACCTGTATTATGGTCATACAGTAAGGGGTGTTGTGGTGATGATACCTGTATTATGGTCATACTGTAGGGTGATGTTGTGGTAGTGTTACCTGTATTATGGTCATACTGTAGGGTGATGTTGTGGTGGTGATACCTGTATTATGGTCATACAGTAAGGGGATGTTGTGGTGGTGATACCTGTATTATGGTCGTACTGTAGGGTGATGTTGTGGTGGTGATACCTGTATTATGGTCGTACGGTAAGGTGATGTTGTGGTGGTGTTACCTGTATTATGGTCATACTGTAGGGTGATGTTGTGGTGGTGTTACCTGTATTATGGTCATACTGTAGGGTGATGTTGTGGTGGTGTTACCTGTATTATGGTCGTACGGTAAGGTGATGTTGTGGTGGTGTTACCTGTATTATGGTCGTACTGTAGGGTGATGTTGTGGTGGTGATACCTGTATTATGGTCATACTGTAGGGTGATGTTGTGGTGGTGTTACCTGTATTATGGTCATACTGTAGGGTGATGTTGTGGTGGTGATACCTGTATTATGGTCGTACTGTAGGGTGATGTTGTGGTGGTGTTACCTGTATTATGGTCGTACGGTAAGGTGATGTTGTGGTGGTGTTACCTGTATTAAGTTCGTACTGTAGGGTGATGTTGTGGTGGTGTTACCTGTATTATGGTCATACTGTAGGGTGATGTTGTGGTGGTGTTACCTGTATTATGGTCGTACTGTAGGGTGATGTTGTGGTGGTGATACCTGTATTATGGTCGTACTGTAGGTGATGTTGTGGTGGTGATACCTGTATTATGGTCGTACTGTAGGGTGATGTTGTGGTGGTGATACCTGTATTATGGTCGTACTGTAGGGTGATGTTGTGGTAGTGATACCTGTATTATGGTCATACTGTAAGGTGATGTTGTGGTGGTGATACCTGTATTATGGTCATACTGTAAGGTGATGTTGTGGTGGTGATACCTGTATTATGGTCATACTGTAGGGTGATGTTGTGGTGGTGATACCTGTATTATGGTCATACTGTAGGGTGATGTTGTGGTAGTGATACCTGTATTATGGTCATACTGTAAGGTGATGTTGTGGTGGTGATACCTGTATTATGGTCGTACTGTAGGGTGATGTTGTGGTAGTGATACCTGTATTATGGTCATACTGTAAGGTGATGTTGTGGTAGTGATACCTGTATTATGGTCATACTGTAAGGTGATGTTGTGGTGGTGATACCTGTATTATGGTCGTACTGTAGGGTGATGTTGTGGTGGTGATACCTGTATTATGGTCATACTGTAGGGTGATGTTGTGGTGGTGTTACCTGTATTAAGTTCGTACTGTAGGGTGATGTTGTGGTGGTGATACCTGTATTATGGTCATACTGTAGGGTGATGTTGTGGTGGTGATACCTGTATTATGGTCATACTGTAGGGTGATGTTGTGGTAGTGATACCTGTATTATGGTCATACTGTAAGGTGATGTTGTGGTGGTGATACCTGTATTATGGTCATACTGTAAGGTGATGTTGTGGTGGTGATACCTGTATTATGGTCATACAGTAAGGGGATGTTGTGGTGGTGTTACCTGTATTAAGTTCGTACTGTAGGGTGATGTTGTGGTGGTGATACCTGTATTATGGTCGTACTGTAGGGTGATGTTGTGGTGGTGATACCTGTATTATGGTCATACTGTAGGGTGATGTTGTGGTAGTGATACCTGTATTATGGTCATACTGTAAGGTGATGTTGTGGTGGTGATACCTGTATTATGGTCATACAGTAAGGGGATGTTGTGGTGGTGATACCTGTATTATGGTCATACAGTAAGGGGATGTTGTGGTGGTGATACCTGTATTATGGTCATACAGTAAGGGGATGTTGTGGTGGTGATACCTGTATTATGGTCGTACTGTAGGGTGATGTTGTGGTAGTGATACCTGTATTATGGTCATACTGTAAGGTGATGTTGTGGTGGTGATACCTGTATTATGGTCGTACTGTAGGGTGATGTTGTGGTAGTGATACCTGTATTATGGTCATACTGTAAGGTGATGTTGTGGTGGTGATACCTGTATTATGGTCATACTGTAGGGTGATGTTGTGGTGGTGATACCTGTATTATGGTCATACTGTAGGGTGATGTTGTGGTGGTGATACCTGTATTATGGTCATACTGTAGGGTGATGTTGTGGTGGTGATACCTGTATTATGGTCATACTGTAAGGTGATGTTGTGGTGGTGATACCTGTATTATGGTCATACTGTAGGGTGATGTTGTGGTGGTGATACCTGTATTATGGTCATACAGTAAGGGGATGTTGTGGTGGTGATACCTGTATTATGGTCATACTGTAGGGTGATGTTGTGGTGGTGATACCTGTATTATGGTCATACAGTAAGGGGATGTTGTGGTGGTGTTACCTGTATTAAGTTCGTACTGTAGGGTGATGTTGTGGTGGTGATACCTGTATTATGGTCGTACTGTAGGGTGATGTTGTGGTGGTGATACCTGTATTATGGTCATACTGTAGGGTGATGTTGTGGTAGTGATACCTGTATTATGGTCATACTGTAAGGTGATGTTGTGGTGGTGATACCTGTATTATGGTCATACAGTAAGGGGATGTTGTGGTGGTGATACCTGTATTATGGTCATACAGTAAGGTGATGTTGTGGTGGTGATACCTGTATTATGGTCATACAGTAAGGTGATGTTGTGGTGGTGATACCTGTATTATGGTCATACAGTAGGGTGATGTTGTGGTGGTGATACCTGTATTATGGTCATACAGTAAGGTGATGTTGTGGTGGTGATACCTGTATTATGGTCATACAGTAAGGTGATGTTGTGGTGGTGATACCTGTATTATGGTCATACAGTAAGGTGATGTTGTGGTGGTGATACCTGTATTATGGTCATACTGTATTTGATGTTGTGGTAGTGATACCTGTATTATGGTCATACAGTAGGGTGATGTTGTGGTGGTGATACCTGTATTATGGTCATACAGTAAGGTGATGTTGTGGTGGTGATACCTGTATTATGGTCATACTGTAGGGTGATGTTGTGGTGGTGATACCTGTATTATGGTCATACTGTAGGGTGATGTTGTGGTGGTGATACCTGTATTATGGTCATACTGTAGGGTGATGTTGTGGTGGTGATACCTGTATTATGGTCATACTGTAGGGTGATGTTGTGGTGGTGATACCTGTATTATGGTCATACTGTAGGGTGATGTTGTGGTGGTGTTACCTGTATTATGGTCGTACGGTAAGGGTGATGTTGTGGTAGTGATACCTGTATTATGGTCATACTGTAGGGTGATGTTGTGGTAGTGATACCTGTATTATGGTCATACTGTAAGGTGATGTTGTGGTGGTGATACCTGTATTATGGTCGTACTGTAGGGTGATGTTGTGGTGGTGTTACCTGTATTATGGTCGTACTGTAGGGTGATGTTGTGGTGGTGATACCTGTATTATGGTCATACTGTAAGGTGATGTTGTGGTGGTGATACCTGTATTATGGTCATACAGTAAGGGGATGTTGTGGTGGTGATACCTGTATTATGGTCATACAGTAGGGTGATGTTGTGGTGGTGATACCTGTATTATGGTCGTACTGTAGGGTGATGTTGTGGTGGTGATACCTGTATTATGGTCATACTGTAAGGTGATGTTGTGGTGGTGTTACCTGTATTATGGTCATACTGTAAGGTGATGTTGTGGTGGTGATACCTGTATTATGGTCATACAGTAAGGGGATGTTGTGGTGGTGATACCTGTATTATGGTCATACAGTAAGGTGATGTTGTGGTGGTGATACCTGTATTATGGTCATACAGTAAGGGGATGTTGTGGTAGTGATACCTGTATTATGGTCATACAGTAAGGGGATGTTGTGGTAGTGATACCTGTATTATGGTCATACAGTAAGGTGATGTTGTGGTGGTGATACCTGTATTATGGTCGTACTGTAGGGTGATGTTGTGGTAGTGATACCTGTATTATGGTCATACAGTAAGGGGATGTTGTGGTGGTGATACCTGTATTATGGTCATACAGTAAGGGGATGTTGTGGTGGTGATACCTGAAGAACGCGGCTCATCCACTGGAAGCTGTCCTCCTCAGTAGAGTCTGGTCTCTGCTCTGCTACCACCACGATACGCTCATCATGCAGCACGGTCACACTGAACACTGCTATCCTGGAGGGAGGGAGGGAGGGAGGGAGGGAGGGAGGGAGGGAGGGAGGCAGGCAGGCAGGCAGGCAGGCAGGCAGGCAGGCAGGCAGGCAGACAGATGGTTAGGGTAGTATCAGTATGTTCTCTAACTGACATTTTTTACATGGAGAGTACAGTGAGTACAGACAGAGAATAGTATTCCCTATGTAGTTGTCTTTGTCCAAAACAATACTGCACGGTTGCATACCTCCCTCTGTAGATGAATTTCATTGGCTCCACGGCCAGTGCGGTGGCTATGATGTCATCAGCATTATGTCTGCGTCCGCTGACCACAATGAGGCCGTCCATCTTGCCGGAGATAAACACCAGACCACCGGGACCCACGAAGCCCAGCAGCCCCGTACGGACAAACGCATACTCACTGACCAGACCTCCACCGGATGCTACTGGAAACACCTACACACACACACACACACACACACACACACACACACACACACACACACACACACACACACACACACACACACACACACACACACACACACACACACACACACACACACACACACACACACACACACACACACACACACACACACACACACACACATATTGTGTCATGAACATACACCCACACCAATGTTGTACATGCTATACACACAGTACAAATGGCCATTATATGTAAGTTACACACACAAACCCTACTGTCCTCACCTCAAAGGTGTTCTTGGTCATGCCTGTCAGTCCGTAGTACGATGTTCCCGTGGCAACGGAACACACGCACAACTCCCCGATCTCATCTGTCTTACACAGGAGAGGCACACCGTCTGGCTTCACCACACACACCAGGGCTGGAGACAGAACACACACACTGCACAACTGGAGCTGAAGAAGAGAGCAGGCCTAACCACACACCCACACACACACACCCCTACCTCCAGGCATGACAGTGCCCACATCCTGCACAGTGAGGACTGACAGGCGTTCCTCCGTGTCGACACGGACCACACTGTAACTCAGACCCTGCATGGAGAGAACCCCTCGGCCTGGTGGCTGGCTACTGTCCTCCACTGGCCTGGATCAGAGAGAGAGACAGATATAAAGGACTGATCTCACTGATGATGATGATGATGGTAGTGTCCCCTCAGCCACTTAACTTTGACAGAATCATTTTCCAAACCAACAAAATATTAAGCCTGTTACTCTAGGATCGACCAAGAATGAATGCTGCTGCTGATGATGGTGTGCGTGTGTGTTTGTGTGCTTAGTCAGGGGATAGTGTAGACGGAGCCTACCTTCTGATGGCAACAGTCAGTGCCTCGGGGGAGCTGGCACAGGGACAGATGACCTCTGACCTTAAGCCTTTACTCTGGAACACGTTGAGGAAGGCATCACAGGACGAGATAGACCCTGGAGAAGGAAAGGACAGAAGGAAAGGACAGAAGGAAAGAGAGGACTAAGAGAAAAATAGAGAGGACTAAGACAAAAATAGAGAGGACTAAGAGAAAAATAGAGAGGACTAAGAGAAAAATAGAGAGGACTAAGAGAAAAATAGAGAGGACTAAGAGAAAAATAGAGAGGACTAAGAGAAAAATAGAGAGGACTAAGAGAAAAATATCTCCATAGATAGGAAGTGAGAGTTACAAGGGTTAGATCCGTCGGCGACCAGCAGCATCCGGAGGGAACTCAGGCTGATGTCCTTCTGCTCTCTGTGGGCCACCAGAGCCCAGTGCATGTCCCTGGACTTTACACACGCTACCTTGGCTGGAGAGAAACACACAGTGTCGACATCAGTGTTAACGCAAAGATCAAATACTTCCTGAATGATTGACAAATGACTTAATAACAATATCTTGTAGATTGACATATGAATTTACTATTGAGTGGTTGATTGACAGGTGGGTGTGTCTGACCTTTAAAGTGATAGACCTTTTGTATCCAGGACAACGGGTTAACCTTCATCAGAGAGTAGGGAACGCTGATCACATGCATCATATTCATCACGCTCTGGAGATAGGACATACACATAACCTTTAACCTCTAACCCTTAATCATACTTTCCCTGACAACCTGACCTGTAGCAGCAGGTCTTACCGTGAGGATGCCGTGCCACAGTCCCACGTCCTTCTTAAAGTCTAGAACATTCACTATGGTCTCCGCTGCAGAGAGAGAGGGGAGACGGGTTAGGAGGGAGTGGGGGAGCAAGAGAGGGAGGGAGACAAAGAGAGAGACAGACATCAAGAGATCACTGAAGCGAAATAAAGCGTTAGAGAGATTACCTGGCAGAGTATGTTTGTGTTTGTTTGTGTGTGTGTGTGAGAGCGAGAGTGTTGTGTGTGTAGAGTGTGTGTCTTACAGTACCTTCTGTGTAGCCACAGGACTGTGTGAGGGCTTGGCAGTGAGTCAGCAGAGCGATCCTCATCACCGTGACTCCCAGAACACTTCCATCCTTACAGGTCTTGTACTGGGGGGGATAGAGAGAGAGAGAGATAGAGACAGAGACAGAGACGGAGACAGAGACAGAGACAGAGACAGAGACAGAGACAGAGACAGAGACAGAGACAGAGACAGAGACAGAGAGAGACAGAGACAGAGACAGAGACAGAGACAGAGACAGAGACAGAGACAGAGACAGAGACAGAGACAGAGACAGAGACAGAGACAGAGACAGAGACAGAGACAGAGACAGAGACAGAGAAAGAGACAGAGACAGAGACAGAGACAGAGACAGAGACAGAGACAGAGAGAGACAGAGACAGAGACAGAGACAGAGACAGAGACAGAGACAGAGAAAGAGACAGAGAGGGAGACAGAAAGAGAGAGAGACAGAGAGAGAGAGAGAGAGAGAGAGAGAGAGAGAGAGAGAGAGAGAGAGAGAGAGAGAGAGAGAGAGAGAGAGAGAGAGAGAGAGAGAGAGAGAGAGAGAGAGAGAGAGAGAGAGAGAGAGAGAGAGAGAGACAGAGAGACAGAGAGAGAGAGCGAGACAGAGACAGAGATAGTGAGAGACAGAGAGAGAGGGTGAGGGAGAGGGAGAGATAGAGAGAGGGGTGAGCAAGAACAAATACAGAAAGATAGAGAGAGAGACAGAGACAGCGAGAGAGAGAGAGAGAGAGAGAGAGAGAGAGAGAGAGAGAGAGAGAGAGAGAGAGAGAGAGAGAGAGACAGAGAGAGTGAGAGACAGAGAGAGAGGGAGAGGGAGAGATAGAGAGAGGGGCGAGAGAGAACAAATACAGAAAGATAGAGAGGGAGAGAGAGTGTTAAAGCAGTGGTATGGTGTAGAGTAACAAACGCATACATTAAAACCCCTTAGGGTTCTGCTCAAGCAATTTGGATTGATTTACATTACAAGCTCTCTTTGTAATGGAAATGTAATGAATGTATTACCTCTATATATGCTGTGTCGCTGTTTGCATCTTTGATGTGAGGGAACCAGTCTCTGGGAGGCTTGGAGAGATGCTTCGACTCAGTCACAAACCACAGCAGCTTAGGCCATCCTAGAGAGACAGAGAATCAGTTGGCTGCATTCATACACTGTTGAGGAACTAGATTACGAGAACACATTTTCATGCACACACACATACACTTACCCCTGAACTGTGGTATCTCTCCTGTAGCACTCTTGGGCAGGCCTTTATGGCAGGCATCACTGGTCAGCGCCACGGTAACCCCACAGCTACCCAATAGGAAGCCGATCTGCTGGCTGCCAGCATCCTATTGGACAAGACAGACATGCTCAGGTCCAACACAAACACTCCTATACGTGCTTGAATGTGCTTATTGCTTATACAACACAACAAACAGTATGCGAATGAAACAAGGTGTTCCCCAAGGGCTCTGTGCTTGGACTATTCATTTTTCCCCACACCCAGATTTATGTAGACGTGCCTTGCGTGTCAGGGGCACCTCTATGGGTACAGGGACCACCTCAGCCAGCAGGCAGCCATAGAAGGCCACCATGAAGGCCACCGGGTCATTATTAGGAAACACTAGCGCCACCTGGGGGATCGGAGGAACATAGGCAGGGAGAAAATATTACAATCCTTCTTGTGCTTAATTCGGATATCCATTATTAATATCATAACTAGTAAAAGTATTGGAGGGATGGATCTTCTACATGTACTCACCCTGTCCCCCGGTCGCACCATGGGCTCCTGCTTGCTGCCCAGCTTGTGTAGGATGTTAAAGGCCAGCTTGACACTTCGAGACCATAACTTCCCTATGGACAGAACACAGGGCTGAGTGAGTGTGTGTGTGGCGTGACTGTGTGGCTGTGTGTGTGTGTGTGTATTTGTGCCACAGGAGGTTGGTGGGACCTTAATTGGGAAGGATGGGCTCGTAGTAATGGCTGGAGAGGAATCAGTGGAATGGTATCAAATACATCAAACATATGGTTTCCATGGTTTCCATGTGTTTGATGCCATTCCATTTAATCCATTTCAGCCATTATTGAGTCCTCTTCCCCTCACCAGCCTCCTTTGATGTGTGTAGTTACCGTATGTGAGTACATATAGAGGTTTGCCAGTGGTGTCCAGGCTGGTGAGACAGGGGGCTTTAGGGCTAATGGTGCCCCAGCGTTGGAGAGCTGCCTCCAGGGAAGGGGGCCAGTTAGTCACCACCCCCAGAGCCTCTCCTCTCACTGCCAACATCTCTGCCCCCTCCGGACGGCGCTGCTTGGGGTCTGGCTGCTGGACTACAGAGACAGAGACTTTTATTCTGAAACTTGCATGTAAAACAATTAAACACACTAGAGATGAATGCAGAAACCTTCACTAACCTTTCACTAAATATGAAGACAGAGAAGATAGCTAGATAGCTAGACAACTAGATTTAAATATGTATGTATTTATTTATTTATTCAATGTATTGATTTATTTATTCATATTTATTCAGCTCCTACCTTCTAGAAGTTCTTCAAAGTCATCAACGAAGAACTCTCTGAGTGGAGGTCTACGAGGCATTTTCAGAGTGTTCACTAGCTGCTGGATCTTAGCAGACACACGACTGCTGACCGGGACACCGTCTCCAGTCTCCATGCGTTCAGCGTTGCCGTATTTCTGTGTGTTTCGGGCGATGGTTCCTATGTGGCGCTCTGAGTTGGGGTGGGGGTGGGAGTGGGAGTGGGAGGAGTCAGATGAGTAGCCAGTTACATCAGGAGGAGTAGAGTGTTTCTCTATAGAGAGAGAGAGAAAAAGAAAGGGCGAGAGCGAGAGAGAGAGAGAGAGAGAGAGAGAGAGAGAGAGAGAGAGAGAGAGAGAGAGAGAGGGAGAGGAGGGAGGGAGAGAGAGAGAGAGAGAAAAGAGAGAGAGAGAAAAGGAGAGAGAGAGAGAGTGGGAGAGAGAGAGAGAGAGAGCGGGAGAGAGAGAGAGAGAGTAAGAGAGCGGGAGAGAGAGAGAGAGAGTAAGAGAAGCGGGAGAGAGAGAGAGAGAGAGAGAGGGAGAGAGAGAGAGAGAGAGAGAGAGAGAGAGGGAGAGAGAGAGAGAGTGGGAGAGAGAGTGAGAGGAGGGGGCAAGACAGAGAGAGAGAGAGAGAGAGAGAGAGAGAGAGAGAGAGAGAGAGGGGCAAGAGAGAGAGAGGGGGGGCAAGAGAGAGAGAGAGAGGGGCAAGAGAGAGTGGTATGGTATATATATATAAAAAGGGCTGTGTAAGTGTGTGTGCATGTGTGTGTGAGCACATGTGTGTGTGAGCGCATTTGTGTGTGAGAGCATGTGTGTGTGAGAGCATGTGTGTGTGAGAGCATGTGTGTGTGAGCACATGTGTGTGTTAGCGCATGTGTGTGTGAGCGCATGTGTGTGTGAGCGCATGTGTGTGTGAGCGTACTGACCGTCAGACTCCAGTGGTGGAGGCCACAGCATATCAGAACCGAACTCACAGGATCTTCTGAGAGAGCCTCCGTTCTCCGCCACGCCCAGAGCTGGCTTACGCTTCAGAGACAGGTGTCCGATAGCTGCAGACACACACATACAGATGTGAACTCATACACACACAATGTTACACAAATAAGAAAAGTGAAGTTGTACTCACCGTGGTGTGTTTGTGAGTGGTGAGCTGACACGTGGTGTGACTGGGTCAGGTGTGTGTGTGTGTGTGTGAGGTGAGGGTGTGCCAGGTGTGGGTGTGAGAGGTGTGTGTGTGCGAGCGAGTCGGCCAGTCGTCCTGCGTTGCCGCTGCCACCGCTCTGAGTGGACGAGGAGGACGAGGAGGTGGAGCCTAGGTGGGCTGGACCTAAGTGGGCGGGGCGAGTCATCCAGTGTTCCATCCCTGGCATGTCATCGCCTGGCCCCGCCTCTTCCTCCGAGCCCGACGACGAGTCTGAGCACAGTGGGGACAGTCCTAGTGAGGGTCAGTAACCTTCATACAACCTTCATACATCATAACTACAACCTATCATAGCTAAGCAAAACACAACCTAACCCCAACTCTATCTGACCCTGAAGACAGGCCTAGTGACGGTCAGTAGCCTTCATACAACCTTCATACAACATAAATACATGGCATAACATATCATTAACGTTACTACAACCTTAATAGAACTTAACTGTATAAGAGAATGAGGACAGGCCTAGTGAGAGTTAGTAACCTTTATACAACCTTCATACAGCATAACACTGACATAATCATATCATAACCTGATGTGTGTGTGTGTGTCTCACCTGGGGGTGTGTAGGCATCCATGGATGTCTGTACCACCAGTGATCGTCGTTTGGAGGGCATGGGCACTGCCACCTTGCTCTCCACATGTCTGGCTAACACCGCCTGCACTGCCTCACTGTGGACATCTGGGGGTGAAATGGTGTTGGAGAGAGAAGGAATTGTGTTAGTCAATTTCATTAATACACTTCTATCTATATGTTGACTAATGAAAGAACAATCTAAAGTTGAGTCTACCAACAGTTTCAATGACTCTGGTCTAAGGTGAGGTTCGGTACTGTAGGTACGGCGTGTGTGTGTTTGTGTGTACCTGAACGATAGCGTTCATCGCGTGTTCCAGAAGAACGCCGTCTGTGGAAGCGAGCGGCAGACGGGGGGGCGAAGAAGGGGCGGTGGGACATACCCTCCATACCTACACACACACGCACACACACACACACGCACGCACGCACGCACGCACGCACGCACGCACACACACACACACACACACAGAGAAGAGAGCACAAACACAGAAAAGCACACACACACACAGAGAAAAGCACACACACACAGAGAAAAGCACACACACACACACAGAGAAAAGCACACAAAAACAATTCAAAAAGAGTCAAAAAGATACAGTCCAAGCCACAGACAGAGATACAAAAATCACCAAGCATTCTCAGTGTGGAAGGTGCTTTCAGCATATTGAATATGCTGCTACATTGAGTGTATTGGGGGTACTACAGAGTGAGAGAGCCACGGTTTAAAGAAGGAAGGTTAAACCCACTGGGACTAGAATAGATGTGCTGCACAGTGTTCTACTAGAGGACAGACTGTGTATTAATGTACCTCCAGGATGAGGAACGTACGGCCTGATCAGCTTAGACCGCTTCTTCTCATAACCCTTCTGTGTGATGTCACCTGGCAGAGAGAGTGGGGCGATAGAGAGAGAGAGAGAGAGAGAGAGAGGGGAGGGAGTGAGTGAGAGAAAGAGGGATGGGGGAGTGAGTGAGTGAGAGAGAGAAAGAGAGAGGGATGGGGAGGGAGTGAGTGAGTGAGAGAGAGAAAGAGGGATGGGGAGGGAGGGAGTGAGTGAGAGAGAGGGATGGGGGAGGGAGTGAGTGAGTGAGAGAGAGAAAGAGGGATGGGGAGGGAGGGAGTGAGTGAGAGAGAGAGATGGGGGAGGGAGTGAGTGAGTGAGTGAGTGAGTGAGTGAGTGAGTGAGTGAGTGAGTGAGTGAGTGAGTGAGTGAGTGAGTGGTGAGAGAGTGAGAGAGAGAGAGAGAGAGAGAGAGAGAGAGAGAGAGAGAGAGAGAGAGAGAGAGAGAGAAAGAGGGATGGGGGAGGGAGAGAGGGAGAGAGAGATGGAGGAGAGAGAGAGAGAGAGAGATGGGGGAGTAAGTGAGTGAGTGAGAGAGAGAGAGAGAAAGAAAGAGAGAGAGATGGGGGAGGGAGTGTGAGAGAGAGAGATGAGAGAGAGAGAGAGAGAGAGAGAGAGAGAGAGAGAGAGAGAGAGAGAGAGAGAGAGAGATGGGGAGTGAGTGAGTGAGAGATTGAAAGAGAGAGGAATGGGGAGGGAGTGAGAGAGAGAGAGAAAGAGAGAGGATGGGGGGAGGGAGTGAGAGAGAGAGAGGTTGTTTTGAGTGTAAGAGTATCTGTTTTTTTACAAGGCTTCAGAACACAGAACCTGCCCTTTTAGTGTGTGTGTGTGTGTGTGTGTGTGTGTGTGTGTGTGTGTGTGTGTGTGTGTGTGTGTGTGTGTGTGTGTGTGTGTGTGTGTGTGTGTGTGTGTGTGTGTGTGTGTGTGTGTGTGTGTGTGTGTGTGTGTGTGTGTGAGAGAGGGACAGATA
>NC_068424.1:16213838-16226401 GCF_023373465.1 Oncorhynchus keta
GTTTAAGTTTTAGTTAAATTTATTGTGTGTGTGTGTAGCAGTGTGATGTTGTTCCCCTAGATTATGCACCAAGTTGCACACAAGGACCAATTCAAATAGGCCAGGTCAAGAGGGGATGTTTATAATTTGATAATAATAATAATAATTCAGTGTGTTTTTTAAAAATTTTAATTACAGCTGCATAGCTAATGTTATTTGTTGGTGTACAAACACTTTTTATATCAATATTGTAAAGTTGTATATTTTGGTTTGGCCCATTATCTGTATTTCCGTACTCCCCTATTGTTCTCTTTGTCTGACCTTCGCCTTGAAAAGTATGTTGTCCTTGGCTCCAAAATTGTTCAATATAAAACTGTGGTAATGTTACACAATGTACTGTTATGCTACCATAGGTTTGTTACAATGTGGACAATATAAAGATTTAGGGTAACAAGTTTCACTGAGCTCATTAACTAGGTATCTATTGTAACTTGTGAGTACTTGGGACAGTGTTTGAGTGAGTGTCCATGTGCTTGCGCAGGTGCCTGAGAACTGTGAATGTGCCAAGGGCTAAAATATTGTGTGTTGTCTCTTCATGTGCAGGTATGTCTTTTATTTTGTCCGAATTATGTTCTATATCATTTGACTTGTATTGTGTGCTGTTGTGCACTGAATGTGTGTACGCAGCATCTGCTATTCCTTTTGGTTCTCTCTTTGCCTGACCTTCAGCTAGCAAGGTGCCTGAGAGCTGTGACTGCGCCAAGGGCTAAAATATTGTGTGTTGTCTCTTTGTGTGCAGGCCAAATAAAAAAATAATCCAACCAGCAGACATATAGTTGTGGCAGTGTCCTATTTAAAAGAATGAACCATGCTACATGTGCACATGCATTTTGCTATGGGATGAGGAAGTAGCTACACTGTGATAGCATCACACCCACACCTTGATGAATGTTCTTTACCTGTATATAGCAGGAAGTCCCAGACGGTCTCTCTCTGAAGAGAAGCAGGAACAACAAGTTAATTGTGCACCCATAGGGCGGTGCACAATTGGCCCGGGTAGGCCGTCATTGTAAATAAAAAATTTGTTCTAAACTGACTTGCCTATTTAAATAAAAGGTTAAAAAAATAACCATAGTCAACTTCTTTTTAGCCATTTAACACACCATAATGTCCCGAATTTAGTAGAGAACGACAGTGGGGAAAAAATATGTAATTAACAGAAAATGTTACATTTTTATTGCAGAGGATCTCAACATTTCTGTACAGGAAACACTAGGGACAAACTTTTTTTAAAACAAATGTTATTTTCTGGCAATTGTGCCATCATTATGTTCCAGATGTTAAGACTACAAACCATTATAAATGGCCTATTTGCAAGTTTAACTTTAATTTTAATAGGCATTGACTAAAATCTGGATTTATAAATTGCAATTTAACATTGTCATGGTCTGCTGAGCTAGATGCAGCTAGCATCTAGTATAGCATCTAGCATAGCCTCTGACAGTTCAACATCTCATTTCAGAGAAAAGTCCACAGGGAAACATGACATGTGGAGAATGATACATTTGCGATAGAGCTGTGACCAAGATCACAATTGACACATTTCAATTTAATTAACTAAACATGACCAGCTGTGCTGCCCTGTTCTGAGCCAACTGCAATTTTCCTAATTCCTTTTTTGTGGCACCTGACCACACGTTTTAACAGTAGTCCAGGTGCACAATACCAGGTCCTGTAGGACCTGCCTTGATGATAATGCTGTTAAGAAGGTAGAGCAGCACTTTATGATGGACAGACTTCTTCACATCTTAGCTACTGTTGTATCAATATTTTTTATATAATTGTTTTATTCAACCTTTATTTAACCAGCTAAGCTAGTTGAGAACAAGTTCTCATTTACAACTGCGACCTGGCCAAGATAAAGCAAAGCAGCGACACAAACAACAACACAGAGTTACACATGGAATAAACAAAACATACAATCAATAACACACTAGAAAAAAAGTATTATTCAGTGTGTGCAAACAAGGAGGTAAGGCAATAAATAGGCCATAGTGATGAAATAACTACAATTTAGCAATTAAACACTGGAGTGATAGAGACTGGAGTTATATATTTGCAGAAGATGAATGTGCAAGTAGAGATACTGGGGTGCAAAGGAGCAAAAGAATAACAGTACGGGATGAGGTAGTTTGATGGGCTATTTACAGATGGACTATGTACAGGTGCAGTTATCTGTTAGCTGCTCTGACAGCTAGTGCTTAAAGTTAGTTAGGAGATATGAGTCTCCAGCTTCTGTGATTTTTGAAATTCATTCCAGTCATTGGCAGCAGAGAACTTGAAGGAAAGGTGTGAAAAGTAGGAATTGGCTTTGGGGGTGACCAGTGAAATGTACCTGCTGGAGCGCGTGCTACGGGTGGGTGCTGCTATGGTGACCAGTGAGCTGAGATAAGGCGGGGGCTTTACCTAGCAAAGACTTATAGATGACCTTGAGCCAGTGGGTTTGGCGACAAATATGAAGCGAGGGCCAGCCAACGAGGGCATACAGGTCCCAGTGGTGCGTAGTATATGGGGTTTTGGTGACAAAATGGATGGCTCTCGCTTCATATTCGTCGCCAAACCCACTGGCTCCAGGTTATCTATAAATCTTTGCTAGGTAAAGCCCCGCCTTATCTCAGCTGTGATAGACTGCACCCAATTTGCTGAGTAGAGTGTTGGAGGCTATTGTTTAAATGACATCGCCAAAGTCAAGGATTGGTAGTGTTACGAGGGTATGTTTGGCAGCATGAGTGAAGTATGCTTTATTGCGAAATAGGAAGCCGATTCTAGATTTAATTTTGGAATGTAGATGCTTAATGAGTCTGGAAGGAGAGTTTAGTCTAACCAGACACCTAGGTATTTGCAGTTGTCCACATATTCTAGGTCAGAACTGTCCAGATTAGTGATGCTGGACGGGCGGGCAGGTGATGGTAGCGATCGGTTGAAGTTTTACTTGCATTTAAGAGCAGTTGGAGGCCACGGAAGGAGAGTTGTACGGCATTGAAGCTCGTCTGGAGGTTAGTTAACACAGTGTCCAAAGGGCCAGAAGTATACAGAATGGTGTCTGAATAGAGGTGGATTCTAGAATCACCAGCAGCAAGACGACATCATTGATGTATACAGAGAAAAGAGTCGGCCCGAGAATTGAACGCTGCGGCACCCCCATATAGACTGCCAGAGGTCCGGACAACAGGCCTTCCGATTTGACACACTGAACTCTGTCTGAGAAGTAGTTGGTGAACCAGGCGAGGCAGTCATTTGAGAAACCAAGGCTGTTGAGTCTGCCGATAAGAATGTAGTGATTGACAGAGTCGAAAGCCTTGGCCAGGTCTTTGAATACAGCTGCACAGGATTGTCTTTTATTGATGGCGGTTATGATATTGTTTAGGACCTTGAGCGTGGCTGAGGTGCACCCATGACCATCTCAGAAACCAGATTGCATAGCGGAAATGGTCGCTGATCTGTTTGTTAACTTGGCATTCGAAGACCTTAGAAAAGCAGGGTAGGATATATATAGGTCTGTAGCAGTTTGGGTCTAGAGTGTATCCCCCTTTGAAGAGGGGGATGCCTGCGGAATCTTTCCAATCTTTGGGGATCTCAGACAATACAAAAGAGAGGTTGAACAAGTAAGAGGGGTTGCAACAATTTTGGCTGATAATTTTAGAAAGAGAGGGTCCAGAATATGTTTTGACCATGACAGTGACGCTCAATTTGCTCAATTTCCACATGATTTATTACACGATTTAGTGGATGTTTAGGGTTTAGTGAATGATTTGTCCCAAAAACAATGCTTTTAGTTTTAAAAATAGGACCAACCTATTCCTTGCCACCCACTCTGAAAATAACTGCAACTCTTTGTTAAGTGTTGCAGTCATTTCAGTCGCTGTAGTAGCTGACATGTATAGTGTTGCAGTCATTTCAGTCGCTGTAGTAGCTGACATGTATAGTGTTGCAGTCATTTCAGTCGCTGTAGTAGCTGACATGTATAGTGTTGCAGTCATTTCAGTCGCTGTAGTAGCTGACATGTATAGTGTTGCAGTCATTTCAGTCGCTGTAGTAGCTGACATGTATAGTGTTGCAGTCATTTCAGTCGCTGTAGTAGCTGACATGTATAGTGTTATCATGACCGTCCTTTGGGGAGGATCATAGACACCCCTTCCTCTCTCTCTCCACAGTTTTATCACTTAGCAACAGGTTGTAAAGTCCTTGCAGAGAGTCCTCTCCCCATTGGACATGCAGTATGGGGAGAGAGGACTTCCCAGTGAGACAAAGGATATTCTCCTGTCAAATCCCCCAAATTGAGATTTAAACAATATTTATGTTTTTGAGAATGTGGATGTCACGATCGTTTGTAGAAACGGACCAAGGCACAGCGGATGTTGAGTTCCACATTATTTATTTACTAGAAAGTGAAACTTAGCAAAGACAAAAACAAATAAACAATTAACTAACAACGAACCGTGACTTTAGAGATGCTACGTGCACTAACTCAAAACAATATCCAATAAAAAAAAGTGGAAGTGGAAAAACGCTACTTAAATATGATCCCCAATTAGAGACAACGATTACCAGCTGCCTCTAACTGGGAATCATACCAATCATCAACATAGAAAACAAAACTAGAACCCCACATAGAAAATATAAACTAGACTAACTAGTCACGCCCTGACCTACTCTACCATAGAAAATATAAACTAGACTAACTAGTCACGCCTGACCTACTCTACCATAGAAAATATAAACTAGACTAACTAGTCACGCCCTGACCTACTCTAGCATAGAAAATATAAACTAGACTAACTAGTCACGCCCTGACCTACTCTACCATAGAAAATATAAACTAGACTAACTAGTCACGCCCCTGACCTACTCTAGCATAGAAAATATAAACTAGACTAACTAGTCACGCCCTGACCTACTCTAGCATAGAAAATATAAACTAGACTAACTAGTCACGCCCTGACCTACTCTACCATAGAAAATATAAACTAGACTAACTAGTCACGCCTGACGTACTCTACCATAGAAAATATAAACTAGACTAACTAGTCACGCCCTGACCTACTCTAGCATAGAAAATATAAACTAGACTAACTAGTCACGCCCTGACCTACTCTACCATAGAAAATAAACTAGACTAACTAGTCACGCCCTGACCTACTCTACCATAGAAAATAAAGGCTCTCTATGGTCAGGATGACAGTGGAACCAGTCCGTGGACACTTGAGGAACAGTCATGTCGGGTTTGTTTCATTTGGTGACTTCATGAAGGACAGGAAACACACAGTACTGTATCTTTGTTTGTATACACTTCTCAATTATAGGGTTTGCATCTGAATGTTGTATAAAATGAATGATTAAGCATAAGAACACTTTTGGTTAGGATACTGTGATCTTAGTCTTCTGAAGGAGAATTGTTTTAATTTGAGGTCTTGACCAAGTCAGTGGCCATGCCCACGTGAGCAGAGACATTACATCAGGCGTCATGGAACTCCCTTTTCCCATAAGTGTATCAAACCACTCGTGACAAAATTTGCATTAGACCAGAAAGCATGGAGCTGTGTTACTCGTTGATTGAATGATCGGACCAAGGTGCAGCGTGGTAGGCGAACATCTTACATTTATTAAATGAACACCGAAAAAAACAACAAATACAAAACGAACGTATAACGTTCTGCAGGCTATACAGCAACTATACAAAGTCAAGATCCCACAATCTAAGGTTGGAAAAGGGCTGCCTAAGTATGATCCCAATCAGAGACAACGATAGACAGCTGCCTCTGATTTTGGAACCATACCAGGCCAACAAATAATAGAAAAACTTGAATGCCCACCCAAATCACACCAAATAGAGAAATAAAAAGTCTCTAAGGTCAGGGTGTGACAAGCTGTCGCTACATGTTGAAGTGGTTTGCTATTTATGATAATCCAGCCAATCTCAATTGATTGGATATCATCTAAATTTAATAAGAAATTGTCTAACATACCTTTTCAGGTTCTTCCAATTAAAATGAGACATTTAAAACTTTCCCATATTAACCTAGATCAGTGCTTCCCAACCTTTTTACAGTACCGTACCCCTTCAAACATTCAACCTCCAGCTGCATACCCCCTCTAACACCAGGGTCAGCGCACTCTCAAATGTTATTTTTTCCCATTATTGTAAGCCTGCCACACACTATACGATACATTTATAATACATAACGAGTGTGAGTTGTCACAACCCAGCTTGTGGGAAGTGACAAAGCTCTTATAGGACCAGGGCACAAATAATGATCAATACATTTGCTATTCATTTAACCATCTTACATATAAAAACTTATTTGTACATTAAATTGTGATTAACTCATGTTAATGAGAAGGGTGTGCTTGAAAGGATGCACATAACTCTAATGTTGGGTTGTATTGGATTGAGTCTGTCTTAAATCATTTCACACAGTCTGTGCTTGTATTTAGTTTCTGCTAGCCAGGGCCGAGAATCCATTCTCACATAGGTAACGGGGTTGCAAAGGGCATCAGTGTCTTAACAGCACAATTTGCCAAGGCAGGATACTCAGAGCACAGGCCAATTCAGAAATCTGGCAGTGTCTGATTAAATTCAATTTTCACAGAACCACTTCTTGCAATTTCAATGAGCCTCTCTTGTTCAGATATCTATCTGTAAGTGAACTGGAGGCTGGGCATGAAAGGGATAACGAATCCAGTTGTTTGCATTATCGGTTTTGGAGAAGTACCTGCATAATTGCGTACCCAACTCACTCAGGTGCTTCGATATATCACATTTGACATTGTCTGTAAGCTTGAGTTCATTTGCGCACAACAACAAAAAAAATCATACAATGATGCAAAGACCTGTGTGTTGTCCTTGTTAATGCAGACATAGAAGAGCTCCAACTTCTTAATCATAGCCTAATTCTTGTCCCGCACATCAAATATAGTTGCAAAGAGTCTAATCCTAGATTCAGATCATTCAGGCGAGAAAACGTCACCCAAATAGGCCAGTCGTGTGACTCATCATGCAAGCGGTCAAAGTGAAAATTATGGTCAGTAAAGACAAATTTAAGCTGGTCTCTCAATTATTAAAAAAAAATATAAGGATGACAAAGGCAGAGAATATTACCGTTTACAGATCATTTATTCTTCCTTCACACAGTAAGGTGGGGAAAAGGGGCTGGACAGAACCAAAGCAAAGAAAGTAAAAGTTAAAGTTCCCCTTGTCTACATTACCTGCCTACCCAGTGGTTACCTATTCTTAATGCCACCCGGCGCGCTAACCAAAATACAAGGGGTGGTCCGCCCAGATCTTACCTAGTGTGCATAGACAGTAATTACTACGGGTATATGTATGCCTGCAGCCCTCTTGCCTAAACTCTCAAGGTGCCGTCCCCTGGGAACAAATGAAACAGAATAATTCAAACTTAGTGAACAATTTGAATAAACCAAAAACACTAGGCACTATGGTATATACATACCTTTTGCAGGAGCAGCTACAAAATACTTTACAAATTATACCAGACTAACAACCAACACAGGACATACAAAGAAACTCAATTTCCTAACAAAGGAACACTTGCTTTTCAAGCTGCAGAAGGAGTCGGTAATTGCAGACAGCTGTATCCCCTGACGAGAGGGCGGGGTCAGAGCTCTAATTAGTGATGGGCCGACCAATCAGCTGCTTTGGAATCCAGGAAGTCATCCTGAAATACACACATACAAACCCACAACAACACAGAAACTGTGGACCGTAACAGATACCACAAAATTGAGGAGAAGAAAGGGCTAAAAAAATGTATATATACATAAAAAAATATATATAATAATATATATTTTTGAAAGCATTACATGGTCGCTGCCCATGTCTTTGCATAGTGCAGAAAATACATGAGAGTTCAGGGGCCTTGCTTTAGCAAAGTGAACCATTTTCACTGTAGTGTCCAAAATGTCTTTCAAGCTATGAGGCATCCCCTTGGCAGCAAGAGCCTCTCGGTGGACGCTGCAGTGTACCCAACTGGCGTCGGGAGCAACTGCTTGCACGCGAGTTACCGCTCCACTATGTCTCCCTGTCATGGCTTTTGTGCCATCAGTACAGAAACCAACATGAGCAGCAACGTTTGGTTACATGCGGAACGTTAGTGGATTTCCCATGAGATGGTTAATGTGATTGGATGAGTAACAGTTAATGTGATTGGATGAGTAACGGTTAATGTGATTGGATGAGTAACGGTTAATGTGATTGGATGAGTAACGGTTAATGTGATTGGATGTTAATTATTTGACTAGGCTACCTGTATGTGACGTGTTGTTATTTCTCTACCTGTATGTGACGTGTTGTTATTTCTCTACCTGTATGTGACGTGCTGTTATTTCTCTACCTGTATGTGACGTGTTGTTATTTCTCTACCTGTATGTGACGTGTTGTTATTTCTCTACCTGTATGTGACGTGTTGTTATTTCTCTACCTGTATGTGACGTGTTGTTATTTCTCTTCCTGTATGTGACGTTGTTATTTCTCTACCTGTATGTGACGTGTTGTTATTTCTCTTCCTGTATGTGACGTGTTGTTATTACTCTACCTGTATGTGACGTGTTGTTATTTCTCTACCTGTATGTGACGTGTTGTTATTTCTCTTCCTGTATGTGACGTGTTGTTATTTCTCTACCTGTATGTGACGTGTTGTTATTTCTCTTCCTGTATGTGACGTGTTGTTATTTCTCTACCTGTATGTGACGTGTTGTTATTTCTCTACCTGTATGTGACGTGTTGTTATTTCTCTACCTGTATGTGACGTGTTGTTATTTCTCTTCCTGTATGTGACGTGTTGTTATTTCTCTTCCTGTATGTGACGTGTTGTTATTTCTCTACCTGTATGTGACGTGTTGTTATTTCTCTACCTGTATGTGACGTGTTGTTATTTCTCTACCTGTATGTGACGTGTTGTTATTTCTCTACCTGTATGTGACGTGTTGTTATTTCTCTACCTGTATGTGACGTGTTATTATTTCTCTTCCTGTATGTGACGTGTTGTTATTTCTCTACCTGTATGTGACGTGTTGTTATTTCTCTACCTGTATGTGACGTGTTGTTATTTCTCTACCTGTATGTGACGTGTTGTTATTTCTCTACCTGTATGTGACGTGTTGTTATTTCTCTACCTGTATGTGACGTGTTGTTATTTCTCTACCTGTATGTGACGTGTTGTTATTTCTCTACCTGTATGTGACGTGTTGTTATTTCTCTACCTGTATGTGATGTGTTGTTATTTCTCTTCCTGTATGTGACGTGTTGTTATTTCTCTACCTGTATGTGACGTGTTGTTATTTCTCTACCTGTATGTGACGTGTTGTTATTTCTCTACCTGTATGTGACGTGTTGTTATTTCTCTACCTGTATGTGACGTGTTGTTATTTCTCTACCTGTATGTGACGTGTTGTTATTTCTCTACCTGTATGTGACGTGTTGTTATTTCTCTTCCTGTATGTGACGTGTTGTTATTTCTCTTCCTGTATGTGACGTGTTGTTATTTCTCTACCTGTATGTGACGTTGTTATTTCTCTTCCTGTATGTGACGTGTTGTTATTTCTCTTCCTGTATGTGACGTGTTGTTATTTCTCTTCCTGTATGTGACGTGTTGTTATTTCTCTTCCTGTATGTGACGTGTTGTTATTTCTCTACCTGTATGTGACGTGTTGTTATTTCTCTTCCTGTATGTGACGTGTTGTTATTTCTCTTCCTGTATGTGACGTGTTGTTATTTCTCTACCTGTATGTGACGTGTTGTTATTTCTCTTCCTGTATGTGACGTGTTGTTATTTCTCTTCCTGTATGTGACGTGTTGTTATTTCTCTTCCTGTATGTGACGTGTTGTTATTTCTCTACCTGTATGTGACGTGTTGTTATTTCTCTTCCTGTATGTGACGTGTTGTTATTTCTCTTCCTGTATGTGACGTGTTGTTATTTCTCTTCCTGTATTTGACTTTTTCTAGATGCTATAATTGTATTTTTGGCAGTGAAACGAGGCTACTAAAACTGGGATACATAACGAGATTACTATCATAGGCTTCGTTCATCTTACTGTGGCCTACTCACTGAAACAGGAATGGAAGAGCTGTTAATTGTGTAGTCTACGGAAACATGGATCACCACAGACAACACTGCTACTCCTACTGCTCTCTCTTCGTCCGCCCACGTGTTCTCGCACACACCGAGAGCTTCTGGTCAGCGGGGTGGTGGCACCGGATCCTCATCTCTCCCAAGTGGTCATTCTCTCTTTCTCCCCTTACCCATCTGTCTATCGCCTCCTTTGAATTCCATGCTGTCACAGTTACCAGCCCTTTCAAGCTTAACATCCTTATCATTTATCGCCCTCCAGGTCCCTCGGAGAGTTCATCAATGAGCTTGATACCTTGATAAGCTCCTTTCCTGAGGACGGCTCACCTCTCACAGTGCTGGGCGACTTTAACCTCCCCACGTCTACCTTTGACTCATTCCTCTCTGCCTCCTTCTTTCCACTCCTCTCCTCTTTTGACCTCACCCTCTCACCTTCCCCCTACTCACAAGGCAGGCAATACGCTCGACCTCATCTTTACTAGATGCTGTTCTTCCAATAACCTCATTGCAACTCCCCTCCAAGTCTCCGACCACTACCTTGTATCCTTTTCCCTCTCGCTCTCATCTAACACCTCCCCACTGCCCCTACTCGGATGGTATCGCGCCGTCCCAACCTTCGCTCTCTCCCCCGCTACTCTCTCCTCTTCCATCCTATCATCTCTTCCCTCTGCTCAAACCTTCTCCAACCTATCTCCTGATTCTGCCTCCTCAACCCTCCTCTCCTCCCTTTCTGCATCCTTTGACTCTCTATGTCCCTATCCTCCAGGCCGGCTCGGTCCTCCTCCCGCCCCGTGGCTCGACGACTCATTGCGAGCTCACAGAACAGGGCTCCGGGCAGCCGAGCAGAAATGAAGGAAAACTCGCCTCCCTGCGGACCTGGCATCCTTTCACTCCCTCCTCTCTACATTTTCCTCCTCTGTCTCTGCTGCTAAAGCCACTTTCTACCACTCTAAATTCCAAGCATCTGCCTCTAACCCTAGGAAGCTCTTTGCCACCTTCTCCTCCCTCCTGAATCCTCCTCCCCCTCCCCCTCCTCCCTCTCTGCAGATGACTTCGTCAACCATTTTGAAAAGAAGGTCGACGACATCCGATCCTCGTTTGCTAAGTCAAACGACACCGCTGGTTCTGCTCACACTGCCCTACCCTGTGCTCTGACCTCTTTCTCCCCTCTCTCTCCAGATGAAATCTCGCAACCTGCCCGCTTGACCCTATCCCCTCCTCTCTTCTCCAGACCATTTCCGGAGACCTTCTCCCTTACCTCACCTCGCTCATCAACTCATCCCTGACCGCTGGCTACGTCCCTTCCGTCTTCAAGAGAGCGAGAGTTGCACCCCTTCTGAAAAAACCTACACTCGATCCCTCCGATGTCAACAACTACAGACCAGTATCCCTTCTTTCTTTTCTCTCCAAAACTCTTGAACGTGCCGTCCTTGGCCAGCTCTCCCGCTATCTCTCTCAGAATGACCTTCTTGATCCAAATCAGTCAGGTTTCAAGACTAGTCATTCAACTGAGACTGCTCTTCTCTGTATCACGGAGGCGCTCCGCACTGCTAAAGCTAACTCTCTCTCCTCTGCTCTCATCCTTCTAGACCTATCGGCTGCCTTCGATACTGTGAACCATCAGATCCTCCTCTCCACCCTCTCCGAGTTGGGCATCTCCGGCGCGGCCCACGCTTGGATTGCGTCCTACCTGACAGGTCGCTCCTACCAGGTGGCGTGGCGAGAATCTGTCTCCTCACCACGCGCTCTCACCACTGGTGTCCCCCAGGGCTCTGTTCTAGGCCCTCTCCTATTCTCGCTATACACCAAGTCACTTGGCTCTGTCATAACCTCACATGGTCTCTCCTATCATTAATATGCAGACGACACATAATTAATCTTCTCCTTTCCCCCTTCTGATGACCAGGTGGCGAATCGCATCTCTGCATGTCTGGCAGACATATCAGTGTGGATGACGGATCACCACCTCAAGCTGAACCTCGGCAAGACGGAGCTGCTCTTCCTCCCGGGGAAGGACTGCCCGTTCCATGATCTCGCCATCACGGTTGACAACGCTAAGAACCTTGGCGTGATCCTGGACAACACCCTGTCGTTCTCAACTAACATCAAGGCGGTGGCCCGTTCCTGTAGGTTCATGCTCTACAACATCCGCAGAGTACGACCCTGCCTCACACAGGAAGCGGCGCAGGTCCTAATCCAGGCACTTGTCATCTCCCGTCTGGATTACTGCAACTCGCTGTTGGCTGGGCTCCCTGCCTGTGCCATTAAACCCCTACAACTCATCCAGAACGCCGCAGCCCGTCTGGTGTTCAACCTTCCCAAGTTCTCTCACGTCACCCCGCTCCTCCGCTCTCTCCACTGGCTTCCAGTTGAAGCTCGCATCCGCTACAAGACCATGGTGCTTGCCTACGGAGCTGTGAGGGGAACGGCACCTCAGT
>NC_068424.1:16226501-16379001 GCF_023373465.1 Oncorhynchus keta
AGACATAATGTGTTTCACAATCTGAGGGGAACCAGAACATCTGGGTCCAATCTGCTCATCTGTTCCTCGCTGAGATATTCAGCATGTGGGTGTTTTATATCTATGAGGCCTTTCTGTAGATCAGCAACAGCATGACGGCATTCCTGTTTCTGCACACACACACACACACACACACACACACACACACACACACACACACACACACACACACACACACACACACACACACACACACACACACACACACACACACACACACACACACACACAGGCCAACATACTCACAAATATGCGCACACACAGTCAACAGGGAGACGCCATCTTCCTCTCTCAGCGCAGCGGAGCAGGGAGGGAGTTGCCGAGCAACCATTCTCCTGGAGAAGGCCTGGTGGCCATCTTGGATTTCAAGCGTCAGATGTAATAACTGGGCTAATCTAATGATACCTGCCTGAGTGTGTGTGAGTGAGAATACCCAAGTGAATGCCACACTGAAGTATCACTGATCATAAGAGCCCTATGGCTTATCTCTATTTCCTATTCTCTTCAAATTCGCTTTTACTCTCGCTCTCACACAAGACGGCTGAGAGGGAATCTATAGTATATCCATGTCACGACCAGTTTCATTTTCCTGGTGCAGAAGAACATTTTATAGAAACTTCCATTTTCCTTCAAGTGTCTAAAAATTGATAGCAATCATGGAACATTGGAAATAGTGTGTGTTTGTGTGTGTGTCAGCTGTGTGTGTCTCACACTGATCCCCAGAATCACTTCAACGTCCAGCTGTGATTGTTCCTTCCCTATTGGTCTTTGTGAACTAATCAAATTACACAGATTGGCATGACATCTCTACCCCACTCTCTTTCAATCTGCACACCCCCACTCTCCTTCTATCACTCTGTACACCCCCCTCTCCCTTTATCAATCTGTACACCCCCTCTCTCTCCTTCTATCACTCTGTACACCCCTCTCTCTTTATCAATCTGTACACCTCCCTCTCCCTTAATCAATATGTACACCCCTTCTCTCTCTATCAATATGTACACCCCCTCTCTCTCTTTCAATCTGTACAACCCCTCTCTCCTATCACTCTGTACACCCCCCTCTCTCTCTATCAATCTGTACACCCCCCTCTCTCTCTATCAATCTGTACACCCCCTCTCTCCTATCACTCTGTACACCCCCCTCTCTCTCTTTCAATCTGTACACCCCCCTCTCTCTCTATCAATCTGTACACCCCCTCTCTCCTATCACTCTGTACACCCCCCTCTCTCTCTTTCAATCTGTACACCCCTCTCTCCTATCACTCTGTACCCCCCCTCTCTCTCTATCAATCTGTACACCCCCTCTCTCCTATCACTCTGTACACCCCCTCTCTCTCTTTCAATCTGTACACCCCCTCTCTCCTATCACTCTGTACACCCCCCTCTCTCTCTTTCAATCTGTACAACCTCCTTTCTCTCTTTCAATCTGTACACCCCCCTCTCTCTCTCTATCAATCTGTACACCCCCCCTCTCTCTCTATCAATATGTACACCCCCTCTCTCCTATCACTCTGTACACCACCCTCTCTCTCTATCAATCTGCACACCCCCTCTCTCCTTCTATCACTCTGTACACCCCCTCTCCCTTTATCAATCTGTTTACCCCCTCTCTCTCCTTCTATCACTCTGTACACCCCTCTCCCTTTATCAATCTGTACACCCCCCCTCTCTCTATCAATATATACACCCCCCCCCCCTCTCTATCAATCTGTACACCCCCTCTCTCCTACCACTCTGTACACCCCCCTCTCTCTCTTTCAATCTGTACACCCCCTCTCTCCTATCACTCTGTACAACCCCCCCTCTCACTATCAATCTGTACACCCCTCTCTCCTATCACTCTGTACACCCCCTCTCTCTTTCAATCTGTACACCCCCTCTCTCCTATCACTCTGTACACCCCCTCTCCCTTAATCAATCTGTACACCCCCTTCTCTCTCTATCAATATGTACACCCCCCTCTCTCTCTTTCAAACTGTACACCCCCTCTCTCTCTATCAATCTGTACACCCCCTCTCTCCTATCACTCTGTACACCCCCTCTCTCTCTTTCAATCTGTACACCCCTCTCTCCTATCACTCTGTACCACCCCCCTCTCTCTATCAATCTGTACACCCCCTCTCTCCTATCACTCTGTACACCCCCCTCTCTCTCTTTCAATTTGTACCCCCCCCCTCTCTCTATCAATCTGTACACCCCCTCTCTCCTACCACTCTGTACACCCCCCCTCTCTCTATCAATCTGTACACCCCCTCTCTCCTATCACTCTGTACACCCCCCTCTCTCTCTTTCAATCTGTACACCACCTCTCTCCTATCACTCTGTACACCCTCCTCTCCCTTAATCAATCTGTACACCCCCTTCTCTCTCTATCAATATGTACACCCCCTCTCTCCTTCTATCACTCTGTACACCCCCCTCTCCCTTTATCAATCTGTTTACCCCTCTCTCTCCTTCTATCACTCTGTACACCCCCTCTCCCTTTATCAATCTGTACACCCCCTCTCTCTCTATCAATATGTACACCCCCCCTCTCTATCAATCTGCACCTCTCCTCATCTGTCCATCTCCAGTACAGCACCTGTATCTCCATCACTATCTGTCCTGTCCTGGTCCTGCTCTGATGAACAGTCTATGGAGGGACAGCTGGGTTTGGGATCCAATAATCATAGCATTAAAAATAGGTTACTGGCTGCAATAGAAGACAGGCAAACATCCCCATTTGGCTCTTGACGTTCAGTGCGTCTCTAACAAGCTAGCCCACGATGCAAACCACGCACACAACATGCATCAGGAGCGATGACAGCAATCTATAGAGCAGACAATGTATATGAATAATATACATCAACATTATATAACACAGAGTAAAATGCGCAATTTATCTGACAATTACGCGCTGCAAAATAATCTCCGAATTCCATTGATCCGCTTGGTTGTCATTGAATCTGTTCAATCGTCGCCAGAAAAAAACCCACCCAAATCATCATCATCATCATCATCATAAGCAGCAGCAGCAGCAGAAGCTGAGTGTGCAGGCCAAAACACCGAGCACGATCAAGAACACACCACATAATCGTATCCTGTCACTCAGTGTTGCAGAGATATTATTAAATTCATCCGTTTGAGCATGACACACACGTACAGGCCTACACATACACGCACACGGGTCCGTGGACTCACGGACAAAAAACGTATTTCAAGTCATAACACCCAGTTGGTCTCAAGGTCAAATACCGGGTTTGTGTCGGTGTCACCAACAGAGAGACAATCCCACTGTGGGCTGCTGGGTCTCCCCTCACCCTGTCCGGGCTAAAGCAGGCTGGGAGGGCCGCTCTGACAAACATCTGGAGGGGCGGAGCAGGGGAGAGAGAGTGGGGTCTGGGGGAACGGGCCATTGCTGTAGAGATTCCTCTACGTTAACGGTTTAACGGTGCGCGCGGGGTTTGTTCTTACCCTCTGACAGCTCGAGCTCCAACTCCGCCAGCCGAGCGCGAACGTCCAGTGGTAACGGCGACGCCTCACGCTCTGCCATTAGGTTATACGGTAGAAAAATCTCCCCGTCCTCCCTCAGTTGCCGTCTCCTCCTCTCCTCCAGCAGAGAAAGAGAGCTATTCCGCGGATCCTCCTAGCGGTGCGTTGAGGCAGCTAGTGGTGAGTAGAGGGGAACAAAGAGACAAATATGTTTTGTCGGTTTACCGGGGCCCCGGCATGGCCTCGCTAGTCTACCTCTTCTCCGTTATTATCGTCTCTGTGATGAGGGACCACTGAGGATCGATCGGTGGGTCTCGAGGCTACTTGCCCGGCGATGCGGTGCTGATGATGATACTCGCGCTGTTTGGAGCTACTGTCACGTGACGCACGGTGGAGCGGAGAGGAGCACCACCCGGAGGGACCGAGGGTGGCGCGGCGTGGGAGGCAGGGGTATTATGTCCAAACCACTGCACCACACCCTCTTGATACACACATTTATATATAGGCTTATATCATTGAATTATGGCAACAACAATGTGCTGGTGGATCTCTGGTCTTCATGAAGCCCAAGGAATTGCCAAGGAGCACACAAGCCGGGATTTCTGCCTACCACTCGGTTTAGCTCTGGCAGCTCAGCTCAAGTCTTCAAATCTCAGGTAAGGTACGCTACTTAAGCATCTGATTTTGCCACAACCAACGCTATACTGATAATTAGCCCATATGCAGAGTAGCTAGCTTCATAGTATCACTGCATTTTATAATAACACAGCATGTGGTGACTTTGTCACATGATTTGAAGGTCTAATGGTGCTGAAGTAGGCTAAACAAACAAGCTGTAATAGCTGCGATCAGAGAATCAGCACCACAGAAGCGGACAGCGACAGAATCGGAACTCAGCACCACGTGACATTGGAAAGCGACGCTCTCAGGTGCAGACACTCACCACTTGAACAATCTGACCGCAGGCCACTACTGAAGGAAAGGTTCCTGCACGAATGTAATTTGCTAGACTGATTCAGCCAGCCATACTGACTTCTTCATCCAAACGTTAGAATTGTAAGTAATAGGGAATAAATTACAATGCGAAAATGATTGTTTACTGTTTATTATTAAGGCAATTGTTTAATAACAGTCAAATTATTTACATCTGTACAGAAAAAAAAAACATTCACCTTTTTAAATCATGCCTCAATTCTGTATCTAATACCCACATTTAGAGCCTTAATCTATCTCAAACACAAGAAATCTGAACTGAAAACTATTTACCTCCCACCACCTGATTCCATATCAAGTTGTTAACTCAAGTAACTCTAACAATGTTGTATCTGTATGCAAACTTATCAATATCAACCAGAGTTGTTCCTCTTCCTCGTCTGTCTGTAAGAGACTCCCCCTCCTCCCTCCCCCCTCCCCCAGTCAACACAAAAGGAATTCCATCTAACATAAAATAAATTACATCTAAAACTCACGAAGAAACAAAATGTTATATGATATCAGTACTTTAGCCAGTTGTCACTCAGTGTCTGGCTGTTTGTTGTTACTGTAAATGTTCTGATTAAGTTATTTAGACCAAGGAATACAGAAATCTGATGTCCAATCCTCTAAATACTGATCAATATTAATCAAAAGAAATCAATCAATATCAAAACATAAAGATTTCAGAAAATCAGAAAGGTCCGTCAAGTCTGACGGACAGACAACAGAGAGAAATAACAGAGCTACAACTTTTCAATGTTTTTCTTTGGCTTGAAGAACTTCTTCACTCCCCAACCCAAAGTAACTATCTCACTCTGGTCACTGTGATAACTGGGCCGGGTCAGGCGCCTGCGCAGGATAGGCTGGGACAAGCTCCGTCCCCAAGGGGGTGAGGTCAGTAGCCTTTGCGGTGAGCATCTGATTAGCTTGTATGCGCTGGCAGATCTCAGCGTAGCTTGGCTTCTTGGACTCCTAACCATTCACAACACAGGACCGTTCAGTACCCAGCATACACTACTTCTCTGGTAGACAGATGACTGCATCTCAATAGTCTCTTCTCCTTCCTCTGCACTGATGAGGTGAGGAAACCATTTTAGACTATTAGATGTAGCCATGCTGTGGTACATTCAACTTCACCATTTAAAAAAGCCAACTATAAACCAGTTTGTCTCTGTAGTCTGTGAGTTGTCTCACCACTGCTGGTCTCTTCCCCTTCGTGGTCTGAGGGTCTTTCCCGGTCGGACGAGCTGCTGTGGTTCTCTTGGGAGACACTACAGTTTCCTTTATCTTTATCTTCCTGTGGGACAGCAATATAACACATAACACAACACAAACGTAACATACCAGAACACTGACAAGTCTGTAACTTTCTTCCCTAAAGTAATCATACAAAACACATTGTGAAAGGAAGGAGAATATACTCACGCTAGGGGGAGGGTTTTCTGAGGCAATGCTGTGATAGGCTGGAGGTCTTGTGATGTCACAGTGGTTGGTTCACTGGTACTGCTGCCTCTAACTGGACTCTGGAACAAGAAAAACAACCATAAGAAAGTAGAGGGAGTGTGTGAGTGTGTTTGTGTGACTCTTGGTTACCTTGTGGTTGCTGGTTGCCTTATGGATGTTGGTTGCTGTGGTAACTGTTGCTGTAGAAGCTGTAGCAAGGGGAAGTGGGGGGAAGCTATTGGGGCCGAGTTCCAGACTGGGAGACAAGGAGCGGCGGGGCGACTGGGGGGGCCCTCTCTAAACACACACACACACACACACACACACACACACACACACACACACACACACACACACACACACACACACACACACACACACACACACACACACACACACACACACACACACACACACACACACACACACACACACACATATATATATAAACAGGTTTATATGCACACAGATATACAGTACATATCCAGTACATATATTAATTTGTAACATATCATTGCAGAAAACACAACTTGTTCAACATGTTCAGGGTCCCATTTTGGTTCGTAGTCACTACTATCAAAACTACTGGCTGAAATGATACAAAACCTTTATAACACATCTTTAAGTACTTACAGAGTACTTGTCATCTCTTCTCCTCCTCTGACCAATGGGACCTCTCCTTCAGAGAGAGAGAAACATAATCTTCTTCAGTTCAGGTGGTACCACAAAAAAATGTCTCACCCTTTTAGTCTCTAATGAAAATGAGTGATCAGGAAGAGACCCGTTTCTAAGGGCTGGAGGTTAGAGGTCACTACCTTCCTCTGTCAGTGCTGGGGGAGGACCCCGACCCCCCTCTCCCTCCACGTCGACCCCCCTCTCCGTCCCTACGCCTGTTGCCTGGTAACCGTGGCCGACCCTTCCTGGGGGGGCCAGGGACGCATCCTATTGGTTCACCCTCCAGGAAGAAGGGGGGATCATCCAGAAGGCCCGGCCCCCTGTCGCCAGACAACCGCCTCTGGTCTCGCTGTCCCCTAATGGAGGAGAGAGGGAAACACAGATAAAAAAATCACGTCACCACAACGTAACTACAACCATGCTTCCATCGTCAAGCAAAACACAGAAAGGGAGAGAGACAAAAAGAGAAAGCAAGAGAATGATAGCTTGGGAGAAGGAGAGAGATGTCTCTCCAGAATGAGAACGTGAGTGAGGAGTGTAGTACCTGAGTCTGTGTGAGGGGGATAGCTTGAAGCTGGGGCATCCTGGGAAGCCGTCCATGAAGCCAGAGAATGCCGCCATCTGCTGGACAGAACAACAATGACACCAGGGAGAGAGAACGCTTGTGCCTGTGTGTGTGTATGTGTATGTCCACCTCACCATGACAGGGTCTGTGTATCCGGCCATGGCAGCCAAGCTCTGATTAGTCATTGTGTAGAGCTGTGGGAGGGGCTGCTGGAAAGTGGGCTGGGCATAGTATGCGCTGTAAGGCTGCTGATTGGTGCAGGCGTCCATTGGGCAGGGCCTGTAGCCATTCTTTGGAGCGTAAGATGTGACTGCCATCACTTTGGCCTTGATTCGTGCCTAATGAATGAATTAACCAATATTTTATCATGTGATTGCCACTTGTATGGAAAAGTACTGTTTAGTCAAGGACCCGACACTCACCTTGATGGGTTTCCCCTGGAACGTCCTTACCTCCTCTCTTAGGTATTGGAACGCCTGGAAATCACGCACACGTACACGCACACACACACAAAGTTAATTAAATCTGCAGCTCAATGAAATGTGCATGAATGTCTAGAGGATCAATTCCTCTCCTACCTGTCGTTAACCGCCCAAACCCCAGTCTCTCCTACCTGTCGTTAACCCCCCTAACCCCAGTCTCTCCTACCTGTCGTTAACCCCCCTAACCCCAGTCTCTCCTACCTGTCGTTAGACCCCCTAACCCCAGTCTCTCCTACCTGTCGTTAACCCTCTAACTTTGACGAGGAATACTATAGCAGAGGATTTCGGAACCAGTCTCTCCTACCTGTCGTTAGCCCCCTAACCCCAGTCTCTCCTACTGGTCGTTAACCCCCTAACCCCAGTTTCTCCTACCTGTCGTTAACCCCTCTAACCCCAGTCTCTCCTACCTGTCGCCTTAGCCCCCTAACCCCAGTCTCTCCTACTGGTCGTATTTTAACCCCTAACCCCAGTTTCTCCTACCTGTCGTTAACCCTCTAACCCCAGTCTGCCATCCTACCTGTGAGATGTTAACCCTCTAACCCCAGTCTCTCCTACCTGTTGTTAACCCCTAACCCCAGTCTCTCCTACCTAAGTTGAAGCTGTTAACCCCCTAACCCCAGTCTCTCCTACTGGTCGAATTTTAACCCCCTAACCCCAGTTTCTCCTACCTGTCGTTAACCCTCTAACCCCAGTCTCTCCTACCTGTTGTTAACCCCCTAACCCCAGTCTCTCCTACCTGTTGTTAACCCCTAACCCCAGTCTCTCCTACCTGTTGTTAACCCCTCTAACCCCAGTCTCTCCTACCTGTTGTTAATGTTTGACACCCCTAACCCCAGTCTCTCCTACCTGTTGTTAACCCCTAACCCCAGTCTCTCCTACCTGTTGTTAACCCCTAACCCCAGTCTCTCCTACTGGTCGTTAACCCCCTAACCCCAGTTTCTCCTACCTGTCGTTAACCCTCTAACCCCAGTCTCTCCTACCTGTTGTTAACCCCTAACCCCAGTCTCTCCTACCTGTTGTTAACCCCTAACCCCAGTCTCTCCTACCTGTTGTTAACCCCCTAACCCCAGTCTCTCCTACCTGTTGTTAACCCCCTAACCCCAGTCTCTCCTACCTGTTGTTAACCCCTAACCCCAGTCTCTCCTACCTGTTGTTAACCCCTAACCCCAGTCTCTCCTACCTGTTGTTAACCCCTAACCCCAGTCTCTCCTACCTGTTGTTAACCCCTAACCCCAGTCTCTCCTACCTGTTGTTAACCCCTAACCCCAGTCTCTCCTACTGGTCGTTAACCCCCCTAACCCCAGTTTCTCCTACCTGTCGTTAACCCCTCTAACCCCAGTCTCTCCTACCTGTTGTTAACCCCTAACCCCAGTCTCTCCTACCTGTCGTTAACCCCCCTAACCCCAGTCTCTCCTACCTGTCGTTAACCCCTCTAACCCCAGTCTCTCCTACCTGTTGTTAACCCCCCTAACCCCAGTCTCTCCTACCTGTTGTTAACCCCCCTAACCCCAGTCTCTCCTACCTGTTGTTAACCCCCCTAACCCCAGTCTCTCCTACTGGTCGTTAACCCCCCTAACCCCAGTTTCTCCTACCTGTCGTCTAAAGTCTCTCCCCTGTTGTTAACCCCCTAACCCCAGTCTCTCCTACCTGTTGTTAACCCCCTAACCCCAGTCTCTCCTACCTGTTGTTAACCCCCTAACCCCAGTCTCTCCTACCTGTTGTTAACCCCCTAACCCCAGTCTCTCCTACCTGTTGTTAACCCCTAACCCCAGTCTCTCCTACCTGTTGTTAACCCCTAACCCCAGTCTCTCCTACCTGTTGTTAACCCCCTAACCCCAGTCTCTCCTACCTGTTGTTAACCCCTAACCCCAGTCTCTCCTACCTGTTGTTAACCCCCCTAACCCCAGTCTCTCCTACCTGTCTTTAACCCCTAACCCCAGTCTCTCCTATCTGTCTTTACCCCCCCCAACCCCAGTCTCTCCTACCTGTCTTTAACCCCCCCCCTAACCCCAGTCTCTGCTACCTGTCTTTAACCCCTAACCCCAGTCTATCCTACCGGTCGTTAACCCCCCACCCTAACCCCAGTCTATCCTACCGGTCGTTAACCCCCCACCCTAACCCCTGTCTCTCCTACCTGTCTTTAACCCCCCTAACCCCAGTCTCTCCTACCTGTCTTTAACCCCCTAACCCCAGTCTCTCCTACCTGTCTTTAACCCCCCTAACCCCAGTCTCCAAGCAGTACCTGTTGAGCATCAGCCTCACTGTGGAAGGTGATGAACCAGTTGTCGTTCTGGGCAAACTCACAGCTCTGGATCCTGGGGAGGCTCTCACTTGCAAACAGAGCCTTCACCTCCTGGTGGTTCAACAAGATAAACACACACAATGTCAGACAGACAGACAGACAGACAGACAGACAGACAGACAGACAGACAGGCAGACAGGCAGGCAGGCAGGCAGGCAGGCAGGCAGGCAGGCAGGCTAGTGCTGAGCCATAAGTGCTTTTTGAGGTCGGTTTGTTTTCAGGTCGATAATTGAAAAAAATGATCACGTTTTTCAATTTTGGATATTTTTTGGGGACATTAAATGCACTGTGGGTTGACTGCTGGAGCAACACAGAATAAAACAATTAATAAAAGTACCATGATAAAAACATACTAGAACGTTCAATTGAACGAGTACTGAACGTCAAGTTGAAAAACGGGGAGGGGCTGGATTGTGGCTTCAAAATGCACCTCTGCCCTTTAAACACGTCAGTCATTGTTTTAAGCCACACCCACCGAACGGAGCAAAAGTACCTCAAAATCTTTTCAAGAATGTTTTGGGGAAACGTGTCCCAATATAGCAAACGTTCCAGCAAACTGAACACATCCCTGATGTATCTCTAGAGAAACTGAGCACTGAGCTCAGAAAAAAACATAACTAAATGGAATTCTAAATAATTGAACCAATGTCGGTCAATTAGTTGTTTAAAAACAACTAATTCTTACCTCTGGGGGCGTGGTCTCTGGGACCTCTCGGAGGATGACGATACAGCGACCCCGATTTGGCCGTACCTTCTGCCCACATTCTGCCACCTCCACCAGTGGCAATGCTACGAGCCAATCAGAAGAGAGGACACGGTCAGCGCCCTTCCGCCAAGTAAACATCTTACCCAATCAGGTATACCAGTGGTTTCCAAACATTTTACAGTCCCGTAACTCTTCAAACATTCAACCTCAAGCTGCGTACACCCTCTAGCACCAGGGCTGTTTTTTTGCCATCATTGTAAGCCTGCCGCACGCACGCACGCACGCACACGCACACGCACACGCACACACACACACACACACACACACACACACACACACACACACACACACGCACACACTTGCACACACTTGTTAAACTGACAAAGAGCTCTTATAGGATCAGGGCACAAATAATTATAATCAATCATTTTGCTCTTTATTTAACCATCTTACATATGAAACCTTATTTATTCATCGAAAGTTGTGAATAACTCACCACAGGTTAATGAGAAGGGTGTGAATAACTCACCACAGGGTAATGAGAAGGGTGTGAATAACTCACCACAGGTTAATGAGAAGGGTGTGAATAACTCACCACAGGGTAATTTTTTATTTTTATTTTTTATTTCACCTTTATTTAACCAGGTAGGCTAGTTGAGAACAAGTTCTCATTTGCAACTGCGACCTGGCCAAGATAAAGCATAGCAGTGTGAACAGACAACACAGAGTTACACATGGAGTAAACAATTAGCAAGTCAATAACACAGTAGAAAAAAATGGGCAGTCTATATACAATGTGTGCAAAAGGCATGAGGAGGTAGGCGAATAATACAATTTTGCAGATTAACACTGGAGTGATAAATGATCAGATGGGCATGTACAGGTAGAGATATTGGTGTGCAAAAGAGCAGAAAAGTAAATAAATAAAAACAGTATAAAAACAGTATGGGAATGAGGTAGGTGAAAAAGGGTGAGCTATTTACCTATAGACTATGTACAGCTGCAGCGATCGGTTAGCTGCTCGGATAGCTGATGTTTGAAGTTGGTGAGGGAGATAAAAGTCTCCAACTTCAGCGATTTTTGCAATTCGTTCCAGTCACAGGCAGCAGAGTACTGGAACGAAAGGCGGCCAAATGAGGTGTTGGCTTTAGGGATGATCAGTGAGATACACCTGCTGGAGCGCGTGCTACGGATGGGTGTTGCCATCGTGACCAGTGAACTGAGATAAGGCGGAGCTTTACCTAGCATGGACTTGTAGATGACCTGGAGCCAGTGGGTCTGGCGACGAATATGTAGTGAGGGCCAGCCGACTAGAGCATACAAGTCGCAGTGGTGGGTGGTATAAGGTGCTTTAGTGACAAAACGGATGGCACTGTGATAGACTGCATCCAGTTTGCTGAGTAGAGTGTTGGAAGCCATTTTGTAGATGACGTGTGAATAACTCACCACAGGTTAATGAGAAGGGTGTGAATAACTCACCACAGGTTAATGAGAAGGGTGTGAATAACTCAATAACTCACCACAGGTTAATGAGAAGGGTGTGAATAACTCACCACAGGGTGTGAATAACTCACCACAGGTTAATGAGAAGGGTGTGAATAACTCACCACAGGTTAATGAGAAAGTTGTGAATAACTCACCACAGGTTAATGAGAAGGGTGTGAATAACTCACCACAGGTTAATGAGAAGAGTGTGAATAACTCACCACAGGTTAATGAGAAGGGTGTGAATAACTCACCACAGGTTAATGAGAAGGGTGTGAATAACTCACCACAGGTTAATGAGAAAGTTGTGAATAACTCACCACAGGTTAATGAGAAGGGTGTGAATAACTCACCACAGGTTAATGAGAAGGGTGTGAATAACTCACCACAGGTTAATGAGAAAGGTGTGCTTGAAAGGATGCTCATAACGCTGCAATGTTGTGTTGTATTGGAGAGTCTCAGTCTTAAATCATTTTCCACACACAGTCTGTGCCTGTATTTAGTTATGCTAGTGAGGGCTGCGCACCCACTCTCACATAGGTATGTGGTTGCAAAGGGCATCAGTGTCTTAACAGCACGATTTGCCAAGGCAGGATACTCTGAGCGCAGCCCTATCCAGAAATCTGGCAGTGGCTTCTGATTCAATTACATTTTCACAGAACTGCTTTTTGCAATTTCGATGAGGCTCTCTTGTTCAGACATCGGTAAGTGGACTGGAGGCAGGGCATGAAAGGGATAACGAGAATCCAGTTGTTTGTGTCGTCCGTTTCGGGAAAGTCCCTGCATAATTGCACGCCCAACTCACTCAGGTGCTTCGCTATATGACATTTGACATTGTCCATAAGCTTGAGTTCATTTGTACACAAAAAAAATCATACAATGATGAAAGACCTGTGTGTTGTCCTTGTTAATGCAGACAGAAAAAAGCTCCAACTTCTTAATCCAATTGCGTCCCGCACATTGAATATAGTTGCGGAGAGTTCCTGCAATCCTAGATTCAGATTATTCAGGCGAGAAAAAACATCACCCAGATAGGCCAGTCGTGTGAGAAACTCGTCATCATGCAAGCGGTCAGACAAGTGAACATTTTGGTCAGTAAAGAAAAGTTTAAGCTCGTCTCTCAACTAAAAAAAAACATTTCAATACTTTGCCTGTTGATAACCAGCACACTTCTGTATGTTGTAAAAGCGTTACATGGTCACTGCCCATATCATTGCATAGTGCAGAAAATACATGAGAGTTCAGTGGCCTTGCTTTAATGAAGTTAACCATTTTCACTGTAGTGTACAAAACGTCTTTCAAGCTGTCAGGCATTCCCTTGGCAGCAAGAGCCTCTTGGTGGATGCTGCAGTGTATCCAAGTGGCGTCAGCAGCAACTGTTTCCACTCCTCTATGTCTCCCTATTATGGCTTTTGTACCATCGATACAGATACCAACATGAGCAGCAGCTACGTTTGGCTACTACATACGGCCTGGAATTTCCGCGAGAGAGTAGCGGTTAATGTGATTGGATGTTAATTATTTGACTAGGCTACCTGTATTTGTTGTAACTTTAATGTGTTTGAGTTAATGTTTAAGTTTATTCTTTGAGCTGTATCTGTAAAGATATTTCTTTAGATTTATTTGCATATGTAATTGTATTGGGTTGTGTTGAATTACGCTTTTTGACTGCAAGTCCCAGAATGCATTGCGAGAGGAATGAGTGATAACGCGCCAATTATGTGCAGGTGTTTGGTGATTGTGGCTGACTTTCCGATAGCATCTTACCTGATTGCTCTGTACCAAAACCATTGTTGTTAAATGTAACGTAAACAAGTATTCTTACTAAAAGAAGCTTTCTTATCAAAACCGACGTCCCAAGTCATTACTAAGAAGTTAGCAAATCTAAAAGTATTTGACAATGTGTTGTTATATCGCTGAACACTAGATGGTTTCATTTTATTTTGGGCAGTGAAATGAGGCTACTCAGGTGAGAAAAACACTCATCCAAATGTATAGCCCCCATTGGTAAATATAAATGGACTGTTTGACTTTTTTAGCCCAAATAAATGCTTCACAGAGTTCAAGTAACAGACACATCTCAACATCAACTGTTCAGAGGAGACTGTGTGAACAAGGCCTTCATGGTCAAATTGCTGCAAAGGAATCACTACTAAAAGGACACCAAGGACACCACAAGAGACTTGCTTGGGCCAAGAAACACGAGCAATGGAAACTAGACCGGTGGAAATTTGTCCTTTGGTCCGGAGTCCAAATTGGCGTTTTTTTTTGTTCCAACCTCCGTTTCTTTGTGAGACGCTGTGTGGGTGAAAGGATGATCTCCATATGTGCATTTCCCACCGTAAAGCATAGAGGAGGAGGCGTGATGGTGTGGGGGTGCTTTGCTGGTGACACTGTCAATGATTTATTTAGAATTCAAGGCACACTTAACAAGCATGGCTAACACAACATTCTGCAACAATTCGCCATCCCATCTGGTTTGGCCTTAGTGGGACTATAATTTGTTTTCAACAGGACAATGACCCAACACACCTCCAGCCTGTGTAAGAGCTATTTTACCAAAGAAGGAGAGTGCTGCATCAGATGACCCGGGCTCCATAGTCCCCCGACCACAACCAAATTGAGATGGTTTGGGATGAGTCGGACCGCAGAGTGAAGGAAAAGCAACCAACAAGTGCTCAGCATATGTGGGAACTCCTTCAAGACTGTTGGAAAAGCATTCCAGGTGAAGCTGGTTGAGAGAATGCCAAGAGGTTGCAAAGCTGTCATCAAGGCAAAGGGAGCCTATTTGAAGAATCTCAAATATAAAATATATTTTGATTTGTTTAACACTTTTTTGGTTACTACAGATTCCATATGTGTTATTTTATAGTTTTGATGTCTTCACTATTATTCCACAAAGTAGAAAATAGTCAAAAGAAAGAAAAACCCTTGAATGAGTAGGTGTTCTAAAACTTTTGACCGTTGCTGTACACACACAAAAACTTAAGTTAACTCACACTTGAGGACGTCAGAGATGAGCTCCAAGTCAGTGCTGAGCTTCTTGATGTGGTCGAGGTTGGCAAGCGTTGCTATGGGAACATACTGGTCACAGTCCATCTGGGAGACGAGGTAGAGGTCATTGGCCAGGTTCTCCCTGAGGGGACATCAGCCAATCAGAAAACAAACCTTACTGCCCACTGACCAATCAGAAACGACCCTCGCTGCCCACTGACCAATCACACAGACGTACCGTGACAGACAGGACTCCAGTGAGGTCTTCAGCTGCGCCATGAGCTCCTCTGAAAGCAACAACATTAAAAACATATGTTTGTATCAGACATCATCTGTTTGACCAGCCAGTAATGTTGGTACCTGACACACAGCTATCCTGGACCAGGCCATTGGCTGACGGGTTTCCCATGGTGACCACCGGAAATTCTACACCGCCCGGTTCCAGCTGAGCCTCGCCCACCTCCTCCAGGTCATATCCCTGCTCATACCCTGAGGACCAATCAGGTAGTGACGTTTACTAGAGAGACACTAAAATAAGCCAAAGAAGAAGGCAGCAGACCCAGTAGCTGCCTCCCCCTCTGGATTAAGGGCTAGGCTTTGTTTTATATTCACTCTACTACCGCATGATTACCTTCCTGGTTGTCAAGGTGACTGGTCACCGCCAGCCATGATTGGAGGGCGTCAGTGTAGACAAGGCCTGAGGGTTCCAGGCTAAGTGTGTGATTTGCCCATACTTGAGCGTTTGGGTTCAGCTCAGAGACCGGGGTGGATTCCTGCAAGGGAACACACACACCCAAGGTCAGTGTCTTCAAAAACTAGAAAACTTCTATAGTGTGTGTGTGTACTCCTCTGCTCCTGCCAGGTCTCAACTGGGTCAAATGTGAACAGAACAGAACTTTTTAACTCACATGAACAGAGATGTGTGTTTGCTCATCCTTACAGTTGACAGACACACACGTCTGAAGTACTCACAGGCTGGTGGTGAGGGTACTATTCTCAGAGACAAGAGTCCTGGGGCAGCAGAGTGCTGCAGGCGGTGTAGGCCATGGATCTAGGGGGCTGCTCCTCCTTATAGCCCTCCTCGCCTTCACCCTGGCTGGGCACCATACCCTAGGCCCTTCCTACATAGCCCTCTTGCAGCCCTGGCCCTAAATGCATCCAGAGAGAGGGGTAGAGGCCCGAGAAGGTGGGGTCCACTTCCTCCCCATGTAGCTCTGACACCATGTCCATCATGCCACGATCTTCAGTCTGACCTCTAAGCCCCACAGGGCCCGTCTCTGTGGTAACAGTCAATGACCTCTGACCCAGAAACTGTATCTGGTAAGACGGGGTGGAGGTGTAAACATCAGTCTGATTATGCTCCACCCCCAGCACACCTGACAGAAAATAGGAATCTGCAGTTGTTGCATCGTCTCCAGGGTAGTTAACAGCAGAACAGTTATTGCCGTGGTAACCGAAGGTCAGGGGCTCCTCACTACTGTCAATGTGTGTCCCTATACTACTGTCAATGTGTGTACATATACTACTGTCAATGTGTGTACATATACTACTGTCAATGTGTGTACATATACTACTGTCAATGTGTGTCCCTATACTACTGTCAATGTGTGTCCCTATACTACTGTCAATGTGTGTCCCTATACTACTGTCAATGTGTGTCCCTATACTACTGTCAATGTGTGTCCCTATACTACTGTCAATGTGTGTCCCTATACTACTGTCAATGTGTGTCCCTATACTACTGTCAATGTGTGTCCCTATACCACTGTCAATGTGTGTCCCTATACTACTGTCAATGTGTGTCCCTATACTACTGTCAATGTGTGTACATATACTACTGTCAATGTGTGTACATATACTACTGTCAATGTGTGTCCCTATACTACTGTCAATGTGTGTCCCTATACTACTGTCAATGTGTGTCCCTATACTACTGTCAATGTGTGTCCCTATACTACTGTCAATGTGTGTCCCTATACTACTGTCAATGTGTGTCCCTATACCACTGTCAATGTGTGTCCCTATACTACTGTCAATGTGTGTCCCTATACTACTGTCAATGTGTGTACATATACTACTGTCAATGTGTGTACATATACTACTGTCAATGTGTGTCCCTATACTACTGTCAATGTGTGTCCCTATACTACTGTCAATGTGTGTCCCTATACTACTGTCAATGTGTGTCCCTATACTACTGTCAATGTGTGTCCCTATACTACTGTCAATGTGTGTCCCTATACTACTGTCAATGTGTGTCCCTATACTACTGTCAATGTGTGTCCCGATACTACTGTCAATGTGTGTCCCTATACTACTGTCAATGTGTGTACATATACTACTGTCAATGTGTGTCCCTATACTACTGTCAATGTGTGTCCCTATACTACTGTCAATGTGTGTACATATACATATACTACTGTCAATGTGTGTACATATACTACTGTCAATGTGTGTCCATATACTACTGTCAATGTGTGTCCCTATACTACTGTCAATGTATACTACTGTCCTATACTACTGTCAATGTGTGTCCCATATACTACTGTCAATGTGTGTCCCTATACTACTGTCAATGTGTGTCCCTATACTACTGTCAATGTGTGTCCCTATACTACTGTCAATGTGTGTCCCGATACTACTGTCAATGTGTGTACATATACTACTGTCAATGTGTGTCCCTATACTACTGTCAATGTGTGTCCCTATACTACTGTCAATGTGTGTCCCTATACTACTGTCAATGTGTGTACATATACTACTGTCAATGTGTGTACATATACTACTGTCAATGTGTGTACATATACTACTGTCAATGTGTGTCCCTATACTACTGTCAATGTGTGTACATATACTACTGTCAATGTGTGTCCCTATACTACTGTCAATGTGTGTCCCGATATCACTGTCAATGTGTGTCCATATACTACTGTCAATGTGTGTCCCGATACTACTGTCAATGTGTGTCCCTATACTACTGTCAATGTGTGTCCCTATACTACTGTCAATGTGTGTCCATATACTACTGTCAATGTGTGTCCCTATACTACTGTCAATGTGTGTCCCTATACTACTGTCAATGTGTGTACATATACTACTGTCAATGTGTGTCCATATACTACTGTCAATGTGTGTCCCGATACTACTGTCAATGTGTGTCCCGATACTACTGTCAATGTGTGTACATATACTACTGTCAATGTGTGTACATATACTACTGTCAATGTGTGTACATATACTACTGTCAATGTGTGTCCCTATACTACTGTCAATGTGTGTCCCTATACTACTGTCAATGTGTGTCCCTATACTACTGTCAATGTGTGTCCCTATACTACTGTCAATGTGTGTACATATACTACTGTCAATGTGTGTCCCTATACTACTGTCAATGTGTGTCCCTATACTACTGTCAATGTGTGTCCCTATACTACTGTCAATGTGTGTCCCTATACTACTGTCAATGTGTGTCCCTATACTACTGTCAATGTGTGTCCCTATACTACTGTCAATGTGTGTCCCTATACCACTGTCAATGTGTGTCCCTATACTACTGTCAATGTGTGTCCCTATACTACTGTCAATGTGTGTACATATACTACTGTCAATGTGTGTACATATACTACTGTCAATGTGTGTCCCTATACTACTGTCAATGTGTGTACATATACTACTGTCAATGTGTGTCCCTATACTACTGTCAATGTGTGTACATATACTACTGTCAATGTGTGTCCCGATACTACTGTCAATGTGTGTCCCGATATCACTGTCAATGTGTGTCCATATACTACTGTCAATGTGTGTCCCTATACTACTGTCAATGTGTGTCCCTATACTACTGTCAATGTGTGTCCCTATACTACTCTCAATGTGTGTCCCGATACTACTGTCAATGTGTGTCCCTATACTACTGTCAATGTGTGTCCCTATACTACTGTCAATGTGTGTACATATACTACTGTCAATGTGTGTACATATACTACTGTCAATGTGTGTACATATACTACTGTCAATGTGTGTCCCTATACTACTGTCAATGTGTGTCCTGTCGATACTACTGTCAATGTGTGTACATATACTACTGTCAATGTGTGTCCCTATACTACTGTCAATGTGTGTACATATACTACTGTCAATGTGTGTCCCTATACCACTGTCAATGTGTGTACATATACTACTGTCAATGTGTGTCCCTATACTACTGTCAATGTGTGTCCCTATACTACTGTCAATGTGTGTCCCTATACTACTGTCAATGTGTGTCCCTATACTACTGTCAATGTGTGTCCCTATACTACTGTCAATGTGTGTCCCTATACCACTGTCAATGTGTGTCCCTATACCACTGTCAATGTGTGTCCCTATACTACTGTCAATGTGTGTACATATACTACTGTCAATGTGTGTCCCTATACTACTGTCAATGTGTGTCCCTATACTACTGTCAATGTGTGTCCCTATACTACTGTCAATGTGTGTCCCTATACTACTGTCAATGTGTGTCCCTATACTACTGTCAATGTGTGTACATATACTACTGTCAATGTGTGTCCCTATACTACTGTCAATGTGTGTCCCTATACTACTGTCAATGTGTGTCCCTATACTACTGTCAATGTGTGTCCCTATACTACTGTCAATGTGTGTCCCTATACTACTGTCAATGTGTGTCCCTATACTACTGTCAATGTGTGTCCCTATACTACTGTCAATGTGTGTACATATACTACTGTCAATGTGTGTACATATACTACTGTCAATGTGTGTCCCTATACTACTGTCAATGTGTGTACATATACTACTGTCAATGTGTGTCCCTATACTACTGTCAATGTGTGTCCCTATACTACTGTCAATGTGTGTCCCTATACTACTGTCAATGTGTGTCCCTATACTACTGTCAATGTGTGTCCCATACTACTGTCAATGTGTCACTGTCAATGTGTGTCCCTATATGTGTGTCCCTATACTACTGTCAATGTGTGTCCCTATACTACTGTCAATGTGTGTCCCTATACTACTGTCAATGTGTGTCCCTATACTACTGTCATGTGTGTCCCTATACTACTGTGTGTCCATATACTACTGTCAATGTGTGTCCCTATACTACTGTCATGTGTGTCCCTATACTACTGTCAATGTGTGTCCCTATACTACTGTCAATGTGTGTCCCTATACTACTGTCAATGTGTGTCCCTATACCACTGTCAATGTGTGTCCCTATACTACTGTCAATGTGTGTACATATACTACTGTCAATGTGTGTCCCTATACTACTGTCAATGTGTGTCCCTATACTACTGTCAATGTGTGTCCCTATACTACTGTCAATGTGTGTCCATATACTACTGTCTGTCCTATACTACTGTCAATGTGTGTCCCTATACTACTGTCAATGTGTGTACATATACTACTGTCAATGTGTGTCCCTATACTACTGTCAATGTGTGTCCCTATACTACTGTCAATGTGTGTCCATATACTACTGTCAATGTGTGTACATATACTACTGTCAATGTGTGTCCTATACTACTGTCCTATACTACTGTCAATGTGTGTACATATACTACTGTCAATGTGTGTCCCTACTGTACTATACTACTGTCAATGTGTGTCCCTATACTACTGTCAATGTGTGTCCCTATACTACTGTCAATGTGTGTCCCTATACTACTGTCAATGTGTGTACATATACTACTGTCAATGTGTGTCCCTATACTACTGTCAATGTGTGTCCCGATACCACTGTCATGTGTGTCCCTATACTGTCAATGTGTGTCCCTATACTACTGTCAATGTGTGTCCCTATACTACTGTCAATGTGTGTCCCTATACTACTGTCAATGTGTGTCCCTATACTACTGTCAATGTGTGTCCATATACCACTGTCAATGTGTGTCCCTATACCACTGTCAATGTGTGTCCCTATACTACTGTCAATGTGTGTCCCTATACTACTGTCAATGTGTGTCCCTATACTACTGTCAATGTGTGTCCCTATACTACTGTCAATGTGTGTATACTACTGTCAATGTGTGTACATATACTACTGTCAATGTGTCCCTATACTACTGTCTGTCCCATACTACTGTCAATGTGTGTCCCTATACCACTGTCAATGTGTGTCCCTATACCACTGTCAATGTACATATGTACTGTCCTATACCACTGTCAATGTGTGTCCCTATACTACTGTCAATGTGTGTCCATATACTACTGTCAATGTGTGTCCCTATACTACTGTCAATGTGTGTCCCTATACTACTGTCAATGTGTGTCCCTATACTACTGTCAATGTGTGTCCCTATACTACTGTCAATGTGTGTCCCTATACTACTGTCAATGTGTGTCCATATACTACTGTCAATGTGTGTCCCTATACCACTGTCAATGTGTGTCCCTATACTACTGTCAATGTGTGTCCATATACTACTGTCAATGTGTGTCCCTATACTACTGTCAATGTGTGTCCCTACTGTACTACTGTCAATGTGTATCCCTATACTACTGTCAATGTGTGTCCCTATACTACTGTCAATGTGTGTCCCTATACTACTGTCAATGTGTGTACTACTGTCAATGTATAATGTCAATGTGTGTCCCTATACCACTGTCAATGTGTGTCCCTATACTACTGTCAATGTGTGTCCATATACTACTGTCAATGTGTGTCCATATACTACTGTCAATGTGTCCCTATACTACTGTGTGTACATATACTACTGTCAATGTGTGTCCCTATACTACTGTCAATGTGTGTCCCTATACTACTGTCAATGTGTGTACATATACTACTGTCAATGTGTGTCCCTATACTACTGTCAATGTGTCCCTATACTACTGTCCCTATACTACTGTCAATGTGTGTCCATATACTACTGTCAATGTGTGTCCCTATACCACTGTCAATGTCAATGTGTGTCCCTATACTACTGTCAATGTGTGTCCCTATACTACTGTCAATGTGTGTCCCTATACTACTGTCAATGTGTGTCCCTATACTGTCTGTCAATGTGTGTCAATGTGTGTCCATATACCACTGTCAATGTGTGTCCCTATACTACTGTCAATGTGTGTCCCTATACTACTGTCAATGTGTGTCCCTATACTACTGTCAATGTGTGTCCCTATACTACTGTCAATGTGTGTCCCTATACTACTGTCAATGTGTGTCCCTATACTACTGTCTGTCAATGTGTGTCCCTATACCACTGTCAATGTGTGTCCCTATACCACTGTCAATGTGTGTCCCTATACTACTGTCAATGTGTGTCCCTATACTACTGTCAATGTCAATGTGTGTCCCTATACTACTGTCAACTGTCAATGTGTGTCCCTATACTACTGTCCTATACTACTGTCAATGTGTGTCCCTATACTACTGTCAATGTGTGTCCCTATACCACTGTCAATGTGTGTCCCTATACTACTGTCAATGTGTGTCCCTACTGTATGTGTGTCCCTATACTGTCAATGTGTGTCCCTATACTACTGTCAATGTGTGTCTGTCCTATACTACTGTCAATGTGTGTCCCTATACTACTGTCAATGTGTGTCCCTATACTACTGTCAATGTGTGTCCCTATACCACTGTCAATGTGTGTCCCTATACCACTGTCAATGTGTGTCCCTATACTACTGTCAATGTGTGTCTGTCCTATACTACTGTCAATGTGTGTCCCTATACTACTGTCAATGTGTGTACTGTCATATACTACTGTCAATGTGTGTCCCTATACCACTGTCAATGTGTGTCCCTATACTACTGTCAATGTGTGTACATATACTACTGTCAATGTGTGTCCCTATACTACTGTCAATGTGTGTCCCTATACTACTGTCAATGTGTGTACATATACTACTGTCAATGTGTGTACATATACTACTGTCAATGTGTGTCCCTATACTACTGTCAATGTGTGTATACATATACTACTGTCAATGTGTGTACATATACTACTGTCAATGTGTGTCCCTATACTACTGTCAATGTGTGTCCCTATACTACTGTCAATGTGTGTCCATATACTACTGTCAATGTGTGTACATATACCACTGTCAATGTGTGTCCCCTATACCACTGTCAATGTGTGTCCCTATACTACTGTCAATGTGTGTGTACTGTCAATATACTACTGTCAATGTGTGTCCCTATACTACTGTCAATGTGTGTCCCTATACTACTGTCAATGTGTGTCCCTATACTACTGTCAATGTGTGTCCCTATACTACTGTCAATGTGTGTACCCTGTATACCACTGTCAATGTGTGTCCCTATACCACTGTCAATGTGTGTACCACTGTCAATGTGTGTCCCTATACCACTGTCAATGTGTGTCCCTATACTACTGTCAATGTGTGTACATATACTACTGTCAATGTGTGTCCCTATACTACTGTCAATGTGTGTCCTGTCAATGTGTGTCCAATATACTACTGTCAATGTGTGTCCCTATACTACTGTCAATGTGTGTCCCTATACCACTGTCAATGTGTGTATACCTGTCAATGTGTGTACTACTGTCAATGTGTGTCCCTATACTACTGTCAATGTGTGTCCCTATACCACTGTCAATGTGTGTCCCTATACTACTGTCAATGTGTGTACATATACCACTGTCAATGTGTGTCCCTATACTACTGTCAATGTGTATCCCTATACTACTGTCAATGTGTATCCCTATACTACTGTCAATGTGTGTACATATACTACTGTCAATGTGTGTCCCTATACCACTGTCAATGTGTGTCCCTATATACTACCACTGTCAATGTGTGTCCCTATATATACTACTGTCAATGTGTGTCCATATACTACTGTCAATATACTACTGTCAATGTGTGTACTGTCAATATACTACTGTCAATGTGTGTCCCTATACCACTGTCAATGTGTGTCCCTATACTACTGTCAATGTGTGTACATATACCACTGTCAATGTGTGTCCCTATACTACTGTCAATGTGTGTCCTATACTACTGTCAATGTGTGTCCCTATACTACTGTCAATGTGTGTCCCTATACTACTGTCAATGTGTGTCCCTATACCACTGTCAATGTGTGTCCCTATACCACTGTCAATGTGTGTCCCTATACTACTGTCAATGTGTGTCCCTATACTACTGTCAATGTGTGTCCCTATACTACTGTCAATGTGTGTCCCTATACTACTGTCAATGTGTGTCCCTATACTACTGTCAATGTGTGTCCCTATACTACTGTCAACTGTCAACTGTGTGTCCCTATACCACTGTCAATGTGTGTCCATATACCACTGTCAATGTGTGTCCCTATACTACTGTCAATGTGTGTCCCTATACTACTGTCAATGTGTGTACATATACTACTGTCAATGTGTGTCCCTATACCACTGTCAATGTGTGTACATATACTACTGTCAATGTGTGTACATATACTACTGTCAATGTGTGTCCCTATACTACTGTCAATGTGTGTCCCTATACTACTGTCAATGTGTGTCCCTATACTACTGTCAATGTGTGTCCCTATACCACTGTCAATGTGTGTCCCTATACCACTGTCAATGTGTGTCCCTATACCACTGTCAATGTGTGTCCCTATACTACTGTCAATGTGTCCCTATACTACTGTACATATACTACTGTCAATGTGTGTCCCTATACTACTGTCAATGTGTGTCCCTATACTACTGTCAATGTGTGTCCCCTATACTACTGTCAATGTGTGTCCCTATACCACTGTCAATGTGTGTCCCTATACTACTGTCAATGTGTGTACTACATATACTACTGTCAATGTGTGTCCCTATACCACTGTCAATGTGTGTCCCTATACTACTGTCAATGTGTGTACATATACCACTGTCAATGTGTGTCCCGATACTACTGTCAATGTGTATCCCTATACTACTGTCAATGTGTGTCCCTATACTACTGTCAATGTGTGTACATATACTACTGTCAATGTGTGTCCCTATACCATTGTCAATGTGTGTCCCTATACTACTGTCAATGTGTGTCCATATACTACTGTCAATGTGTGTACATATACTACTGTCAATGTGTGTACATATACTACTGTCAATGTGTGTCCCTATACCACTGTCAATGTGTGTCCCTATACTACTGTCAATGTGTGTCCCTATACTACTGTCATACCACTGTCAATGTGTCCCTATACTACTGTCAATGTGTGTCCCTATACTACTGTCAATGTGTGTCCCTATACTACTGTCAATGTGTGTCCCTATACCACTGTCAATGTGTGTCCCTATACCACTGTCAATGTGTGTCCCTATACTACTGTCAATGTGTGTACATATACTACTGTCAATGTGTGTCCCTATACCACTGTCAATGTGTGTCCCTATACTACTGTCAATGTGTGTACATATACCACTGTCAATGTGTGTCCCGATACTACTGTCAATGTGTGTACATATACCACTGTCAATGTGTGTCCCGATACTACTGTCAATGTGTGTCCCTATACCACTGTCAATGTGTATCCCTATACTACTGTCAATGTGTGTACATATACTACTGTCAATGTGTGTCCCTATACCACTGTCAATGTGTGTACATATACTACTGTCAATGTGTGTCCCTATACCACTGTCAATGTGTGTCCCTATACTACTGTCAATGTGTGTCCCTATACTACTGTCAATGTGTGTACATATACTACTGTCAATGTGTGTCCCTATACTACTGTCAATGTGTGTCCCTATACTACTGTCAATGTGTGTACATATACTACTGTCAATGTGTGTACATATACTACTGTCAATGTGTATCCCTATACTACTGTCAATGTGTATCCCTATACTACTGTCAATGTGTGTACATATACTACTGTCAATGTGTGTACATATACTACTGTCAATGTGTGTCCCTATACCACTGTCAATGTGTGTACATATACTACTGTCAATGTGTGTACATATACTACTGTCAATGTGTGTCCCTATACTACTGTCAATGTGTGTCCATATACTACTGTCAATGTGTGTCCCTATACTACTGTCAATGTGTGTCCCTATACCACTGTCAATGTGTGTACATATACTACTGTCAATGTGTGTCCCTATACCACTGTCAATGTGTGTCCCTATACCACTGTCAATGTGTGTCCCTATACTACTGTCAATGTGTGTCCATATACTACTGTCAATGTGTGTACATATACTACTGTCAATGTGTGTACATATACTACTGTCAATGTGTGTCCATATACTACTGTCAATGTGTGTACATATACTACTGTCAATGTGTGTACATATACCACTGTCAATGTGTGTCCCTATACTACTGTCAATGTGTGTACATATACCACTGTCAATGTGTGTCCCTATACTACTGTCAATGTGTGTCCCTATACTACTGTCAATGTGTGTACATATACTACTGTCAATGTGTGTCCCTATACCACTGTCAATGTGTGTCCCGATACCACTGTCAATGTGTGTCCCTATACTACTGTCAATGTGTGTCCCTATACTACTGTCAATGTGTGTACATATACTACTGTCAATGTGTGTACATATACTACTGTCAATGTGTGTACATATACCACTGTCAATGTGTGTCCCTATACTACTGTCAATGTGTGTCCCTATACTACTGTCAATGTGTGTACATATACTACTGTCAATGTGTGTCCCTATACTACTGTCAATGTGTGTCCCTATACTACTGTCAATGTGTGTCCCTATACTACTGTCAATGTGTGTACATATACTACTGTCAATGTGTGTACATATACTACTGTCAATGTGTGTACATATACTACTGTCAATGTGTGTCCCTATACTACTGTCAATGTGTGTCCCTATACTACTGTCAATGTGTGTCCCTATACTACTGTCAATGTGTGTCCCTATACTACTGTCAATGTGTGTCCCTATACTACTGTCAATGTGTGTCCCTATACTACTGTCAATGTGTGTCCCTATACTACTGTCAATGTGTGTCCCTATACCACTGTCAATGTGTGTCCCTATACTACTGTCAATGTGTGTCCCTATACTACTGTCAATGTGTGTCCCTACTCAGGGGCTACTCCGTCCTCTGGCTGGCTGGGTTCTGCATGGTGTTCTCCATCTGTCTTGCTAGGTTCTAAAATGTCTTCATCTTCTGTTTGGGTGGGTTCTGCATGGTGTTCTCTATCCTTTGTCTAGGTGAATTCTCCATGCTGTTCTCTGCTATCTTCTGTTTAAATTGGCTCTCCACACCCTCCATATACAAAACATTCTCACAGCTGGCCCTGGCCTTGGCAGTGTTTGTGTGTGGCACTCCTGCCTCCATGGAGTCTATGTGTGTGTTGGTCAGTGTGACCATGCCGGGGCCTGTGGAGGCGTTAATAATAGCAGGTTCCTCCTCCTGTGAGTGTTTTGGACTGAGTGGCCCCCGACTCCGCACGCCGCTACCTCTCGCCATGGGGCCTGTCGACACGTTGTCTTGGATGACATTGTTCTTATTCTCCTGTTCCTGAACTTCCATTTGGCTGGTCCGTCTGGCACACAAGTGTGTTGAGCCAGTAGGTCAGATACATGTTGAGCCAGTAGGTCAGATACATGTTGAGCCAGGCCATTAGCATGTGACTCATCCTGGTTCTTGCATCCGAGCCCCTCTGGGCTTGATACCTGAAGCAGCCTGGTCCTATCACTCAGCAGGCCTGGGCTCAGCACCTTACTGTAGCAGCACTCATCTTCACTACAAGCCTCTACAACAGCCAAGCACCTCACCAACACTCAGACCCAGATCCTCTCACTAGCTCATCTCACACAGAAAGAGGAAAGACTGTAACTATCAATCACTTTCCCCTGCTCTTCTCATGCTTTTCTCCTCCCCTGCCCAGAACAGCACATGTAAAAGGAGCTCACATGTCCCTGCCACTCAAGAGAGCCCCCCAGTGTGTGGTTATAGTTGGAATAGGCACATGGCCAGACGAGCACCAATGCAAGAGCTCCTTCTCTCTCCCTCTGTCCCTTTTAGGTTCTCTCGTTCACGTTTACTCTTGCCTATTCGGCTCTACTCACTTTCTCGCTCTCTCTCCCCCTGCAAGGCCACTACAGAAGGCATGCCTAGACTGTGACTCTATGGCTAAATACCCACTGAAGCTCTGAGCAGCAGGAGGGATAAAATAGTTCTGGGTGTATATGGTATGTATGCTAGTGTGTGTGTACTAATGAACAATCTGAACAACACATCAAGTCACAAACAACTGCACAATCCTTGTGACAATCTGCAACGTAGGTCTTGTATCTAATGATTAGAGCTAGGAGGTTTTTACTGGTCAGGTCACATAGCTGAGAAACATGTTATCTACTATGCCAGACCCAAAAAGCTGTGTGTGTGAGTAAAGAGCTTCAGTGACAGTACTGTACCAGGTGTTGACGCTCCAGACCGAGGTGGTGTGACCACGTCTCCCGCGTTAGCAGCACCGGAGGCTCAGCTGGGACGGCCGACTCCTGGTCTGACGTCATGTGACGTCTGAACTGCTCTCAGGGATGTGTGCTGCTGCTCACCAGGGAAGCTGGTTGGGGGATATATCTAAACTCAGCAAAAAAAGAAACATCCATTTTTCAGGACCGTGTCTTTCAAAGATAATTCGTAAAAATCCAAATAACTTCACAGATCTTCATTGTAAAGGGTTTAAACACGGTCTCCCATGCTAGTTACCCATGCTTATTACCATAAGCAATAAATGAACATGCACCTGTGGAACGCTGGTTAAGACACTAACAGCTTACAGACGGCAATTAAGGTCACAGTTATGAAAACTTATGACACTAAAGAGGCCTTTCTACAGACTCTGAAAAACACCAAAAGAAAGATGCCCAGGGTCCCTGTTCATCTGCGTGAACGTGCCTTAGGCATGCTGCAAGGAATGAGAACTGCAGACGTGGCCAGGGCAATAAATTGCCATGTCCGTACTGTGAGACGCCTAAGAGAGCGCTACAGGGAGACAGGATGGACAGCTGATAGTCCTTGCATTGGCAGACCACGTGTAACAACACCTGCACAGGATCCGTACATCCGAACATCACACCTGCGGGACAGGTACAGGATGGCAACAACAACTTCCCGAGTTACACCAGGAACGCTCAATCCCTCCATCAGCGCTCAGACTGTCCGCAATAGGCTGAGAGAGGCTGGACTGATGAGAGAGGCTGGACTGAGGGCTTATAGGCCTGTTGTAAGGTAGGTCCTCACCAGACATCACAAGCAACAACGTCGCCTATGGGCACAAAACACACCGTCGCTGGACCAGACAGGACTGGTAAAAAGTGCTCTTCACTGCCTAGTCGCGGTTTTGTCTCACCAGGGGTAATGGTCGGATTCGCGTTTATCATCAAAGGAATGAGCGTTACACCGAGGCCTGTACTCTGGAGCGGGATCGATTTGGAGGTGTAGGGTTCGTCATGGTCCGGGGCGGTGTGTCACAGCATCATTGGTCTGAGCTTGTTGTCATTGCAGGCCATCTCAACGCTGGGCGTTACAGGGAAGACATCCTCCTCCCTCATGTGGTACCCTTCCTGCAGGCTCATCCTGACATGACCCTCCAGCATGACAATGCCACCATCCACACTGCTCGTTCTGTGCATAATTTCCTGCAAGGAATGTCAGTGTTCTGCCATGGCCAGCAAAGAGCCCGGATCTCAATCCCATTGAGCACATCTGGGACCTGTTGGATTGGAGGGTGAGGGCTAGGGCCATTCCCCCAAGAAATGTCTGGGAACTTGCAGGTGCCTTGGTGAAAGAGTGGGGTAACATCTCACAGCCAGGACTGGCGAATCTGGTGAAGTCCATGAGGAGGAGATGCACTGCAGTACTTAATGCAGCTGGTGGCCACACCAGATACTGACTGTTACTTTTGATTTGGACCCCCCTTTGTTCAGGGACACATTCTTCCATTTCTGTTAGTCACATGTCTGTGGAACGTGTTCAGTTTATATATCAGTTGTTGAATCTTGTTAGGTTCACACAAATATTTACACATGTTAAGTTTGCTGAAAATAAACACAGTTGACAGTAAGAGGACGTTTCTTTTTTTGCTGAGTTTATATATGTGTATATACAGTGCCTTTGGGAAAGTATTCAGACCCCATTTTGTTACGTTATAGCCTTATTCTAAAATGGATTAAATAAAATAAAAATCCTCAGAAATGTACACAACACCCAATATTGACAGAGTGAAAAAAGTTTTTTTAATTACATTTTTGAAAATGTATTAAATAAAAAACAGAAATTCCTTCTTTACATGAGTATTCAGACCCTTTGCTATGAGACTAGGAATTGAGCTCTGTTGCATCCTGTTTCCATTGATCATCCTTGAGATGTTTCCACAACTTGATTGGAGTCCACCTGTGTTAAATTAAATTGATTGGACATGATTTGAAAAGGCACCAAGCCATAAGGTCGAAGTAATTGTCCATAGAGTTCTGAGACAGGATTGTGTCAAAGCACAGATCTGGGGAAGGGTACCAAAACATTTCTGCAGCATTGAAGGTCCCTAAGAAGGTTCACTTTCCAAAGGTACAACAACCCTAAGCACACAGGCAAGACAATTCAGGAGTGGCTTCGGGACAAGTCTCTGAATGTCCTTAAGTGGCCCAGCCAGAGTCCGGACTTCCGATCGAACATCTCTGGACAGACCTGAAAATAGCTGTGCAGCGACGCTCCCGATCCAACCTGACAGAGCTTGAGAGGATCTGCAGAGAAGAATGGGAGGAACTTCCCAATACAGGTGTGTCAAGCTTGTAATGTCATACCCAACAAGACTCGAGGCTGTAATCCCTGCCAAAGGTACTGAGTACTGAGTAAACAGTCTGAATACTTATGTAAATGTTTTAGCAAAAAATTATAAAACCTGTTTTTTGCTTTGTCATTATGGGGTATTTGTGTGTCATGACGTTGGCCTGTGGGTGAGGTTTATGACCTCCCCCCCACCCGGGGGACTTCAACGTGGGGACTTCCGGTCCCCGCGTTGAAAGGACAAAGATCACCTACAGAACTAAGCCAGCTTCTGCGTGAGTTCTGGTTGAAAGACAAGAACCTAACGAAATTAGCATCGAATCTCAATGTGAAGGTGACGACCTACACGCCGAAGGATGAATTTCGACTATACCAGCAGAATATAGCATGAGCTTAAAAGTATGGCAACTTGGTATGAACTTTGAACTCTTATTCACTAAAGAAGTGATACCTGCTAGCCGTCGCATTAGCACAGCAACTGTAGACGTGGGCTAGGAGAGGACGGACAGAGTAACTGTTTTACCACACGACGACGGTACTACCAAGTATCCATTCTACCACCAGAGATCCAATGCTGGCAAACCGGCCTTCCATCGACGACCAATCTACCGAAGCGCAGCTCAGAGTAAATATTTATCACATTCTCCTTTTTCAAATGGGCGGTCATTTAGAATGCATAAGATACTGTATTTACGATAGCATAGCTTCTCCCTTTGTTACTCAGTCTTCCCGCTCTTTCACTCAAACCCCCGTTTTCGCTATATCGGCTACGTTCACCAGGTCCGTCAATGTATGATTCATTCTGTGTATATGTAATTCTGTGTGATTAGTTAGGTATTTAGTAAATAAATCATTAAACCAAATGTTGTATTGCTAATTCAACTTGTTAGCCAGGGTTTGTGAAGATAACCAAGAATTTACCACTTTCAGATGAGACTAAACAAGGCGATGATTAAATATTGATGTAAATGATTACATCAATAAACCAGAGTTTATTCGGAAGATAGCAGCTCTATAAACATTATTTCGTGGTGCCCCGACTTTCTAGTTAATAATTTACCTGATTAGCTTAATCAGGGAATATTAATTACAGAGAAATTATTTTATAGAATAGCATGTCATATAACTTAATCCGGCATAGCCAAAGACACGACATGTGTGTAGAATCAATACAGTACCAGTCAAAAGTAAGGACACACCTACTCATTCAAGGGTCTTTCTTATGTGGTAACTCCTTCAAGACTGTTGGAAAATAATTGCAGGTGAAGCTGGTTGAGAGAATGCCAAGAGTGTGCAAAGCTGTCATCAAAGTATTGAAGTATAGAAATATTTTGATTTGTTTAACACTTTTTGGTTACTACATGATTCCACGTGTTATTTCATAGTTTTGATGTACTCACTATTATTCTACAATGTAGAAAATAGTAAAAATAAAGAAACCCTGGACTGAGTAGGTGTGTCCAAACTTTCGCCTGGTACTGTGTGTGGGGGGAGCATAAATATAAACACAACATGTAAAGTGTTGGTCCAATGAGCTGAAATAAAAATCACAGAAATGTTCCATATGCACAAAAAGCTTATTTCACTCAAATGTTGTGCACAAATTTGTCTACATCCCTGCTAGTGAACATGTTTTCTTTGCCAAGATAATCCATCCACCTGACAGGTTTGGCATATCAAGAAGCTGATTAAACAGCATGATCATTACACAGGTGCACCCTGTGCTGGGAACAATAACAGGTAATGTTTGTCACAATGCCACAGATGTCCCAAGTTGAGGGAAAGTGCAATTGGCATGCTAACTGCAAGAATGCCCACCAGAGCTGTTGCCAGATAATTTAATGTTCATTTCTCTACCATAAGCCGCCTCCAACATCATTTTAGAGAATTTGGCAGTACGTTCAACTAGCCTCACAACAGAAGACCACGTGTAACCAAGCCAGTCCAGGACCTCCACATCCAGCTTCTTCACCTGCGGGATCGTCTGAGGGAGTGCTGAGGAGTATTTATTTCTGTAATAAAGCTCTTTTGTGAGGAAAAACTCATTCTGATTGGCTGGGCCTGGCTCCCCAGTGGGTGGGCCTATGCCCCATCAGGCCCACCCATGGCCGTGCTTTATTTCAATTGACTGATTTCCTTATATTAATTGTAACTCAGTAAAGTATTTGAATCTTTTAAAATCTATTTTTGTTCAGTATGAATAGAGAGGAGAATGTGCTTAACCTGTGCAGGCCACAGACACAATCTACTAATTCAGGCACTGGACATCTGACTGCAAATTACCAGACACTGACAGCTGACTATGAACTCTATACAGGGAAATGAGAAACGTACAGTTAGTTGCCTGCCTATGAAGCTTGTTGCACCACATTTTCAGACAGATTTTGAAAGATCAGTCAGTGACACAGTTGGCTTTGTGTGAGCATTCATGTCAATTTGGACTAAGGGCTCTAGTCAATCTGTAAAGCTGACGCGTTACAGATTCCGCGATAGAAATGGTTAAGTAATTTACGATTGAACCGAAATATGCGTTTAACGTGAATGTAGTTTCCGCTAAAGCAGCAACATTGCATTGTTTCAATCACGCTGTAAAGCGGATTTCCGTGATGCGAATGGAATAGAGCGTTTGTTTGACTAATAACGTTACATATAATTTGGGCGAGGGAATTTTTGTGACTAGCCTACATAAAATGACTAGCTAGCTAAAGTTAACTTTGCAAAACAGAGGTCGATAACATGCCAGCATTAGCTAATGGTGAGCTGCCACCTGCCAGCACATGACTCATTCACCTGGGGCGTATTCATTACGCCGAATATGTTGCAAAAGTTTCGAAAACGGAAACCACCGGGACGAAACGTGGAGTGACATATAGCGGCTGTATTTATGCAATGGAAAATTCATTTTCCGTTTTGCGACGGTTTGGACAAATAATTACACCCCTGATTGGCCCTGTAGCGAAAACAGCTGACGTTAGCTAACTAGCGGTAACTACTTACTGTCCACATTGACATTAACCTAGCTAGTTAGTCACCGTATGTTAGTATCCAGTGGCCGTTGCTTAATCTGGCAAAATTAGCTAGATAGGTGCGCATCCAACTAGCCATATATAATGTAGCTAATTACAGTAACAAAATAAACCATCAGGGACAAGTTTCTTTGATCGGTTCACAACATATGGTGAGAATAACAATGATGTATCAGCTAACGTTAACAGTCATTGACCAAATAACTTATTGAAACAGTTTGCTTTGCGAACTAAGGTTACATAGGCAAAGCAACTCACCTGGCCAATATTGGCTAATATTATCCTTTGCATACGATGTTAGCTAGTTTAGCCGTGTGTGTTGCTTCTCAGACCGCACGTCAAGTCTACCTCCTCCAAAATGACATGTAAACAAAACTTTTCAGTAACCATGGGCACCAACAGCCTACCGAGAGCAACGAAAATAATCTATATTATTTTTAAAGGTTAAGTTTGTGTTCACGAAAAATCTGAGGGATTTGAAAAATGTTTGTTTAAATTAGCAAACATTTATATTCGAAAAAAATCTCTGAACTTCTTTGCATTATTTTCAGGTGTAGCCAGCAGATCCGACTCGCTTGTGACCATTAGCACTCGTTCATTCTTCTCCATGTAACAATTGTGATGATGGGCCAATTCGGAGTACAATGTATTTCTGCTCCCTGGATTGGGGTACATTTTCCCGAGCCATATCTCGCGCCGGATCCGTGGTGTTTTAATCTACACAGGAAGACTGCCCGACCAGCTGTAAACCATATGGTCGGATCTGCTGCCTGTGGCAGGTCACAGGTGCTGTCTGGAATGTTGGCTGATAGAGAGGTTTGAATAATGAATAAAAATGACAGATTTCAATAATGTTTATTTCTGAACATACAGTACATGACTGACATAATAAGATACCATTCATTCACCACAAAAGTAAATGAAAAAACATAAATCACTCAACAGTTATAGTGATAAAGTATAGGAAGGTTTTCCCCTAATATTCCTTGGTTATAGTAAGCAGTGAACATCTATTGTTTCAACCTAGGCAAGGGATTGTACACATTAAAGTGCCATCTAGACTATTTTAAAGTAGGGTCCCAGTGGTAAACATTTTCACAGAGTAGGAGTCCATAGGGCCCCTCAGGTGGAGTCCATACTCAGAAGGGTCCCTCAGGTGGAGTCCATACTCAGAAGGGTCCTTCAGGTGGAGTCCATACTCAGAATGGCCCCTCAGGAGGAGTCCATAGGGCCCCTCAGGAGGAGTCCATACTCAGAAGGGTCCCTCAGGTGGAGTCCATACTCAGAATGGCCCCTCAGGAGGAGGCCATACTCAGAAGGGTCCCTCAGGTGGAGTCCATACTCAGAATGGCTCCTCAGGTGGAGTCCATACTCAGAATGGCTCCTCAGGTGGAGTCCATACTCAGAATGGCTCCTCAGGTGGAGTCCATACTCAGAATGGCCCCTCAGGAGGAGTCCATACTCAGAAGGGCCCCTCAGGAGGAGGCCATACTCAGAAGGGTCCCTCAGGAGGAGGCCATACTCAGAAGGGTCCCTCAGGTGGAGTCCATACTCTGTAGAGTCCCAGCAGTATAGGGTCCCTCAGGTGCAGTCCATACTCTGTAGAGTCCCAGCAGTATAGGGTCCCTCGAGAGGAGTTATAGTCAGTAGGGCCCCTCATAGGAGTTATAGTCAGTAGGGTCCCAGCAGTGTGATCAGTAGGGTCCTTCTGGAGGAGTTATAGTCAGCAGGGTCCCAGCAGTATGATCAGTAGGGTCCCAGCAGTATGATCAGTAGGGTCCCTCGGGAGGAGTTATAGTCAGAGGGTCCCAGCAGTATGATCAGTAGGGTCCCTCGGGAGGAGTTATAGTCAGTAGGGTCCCTGCAGTATGATCAGTAGGGTCCCAGCAGTATGATCAGTAGGGTCCCTCAGGAGGAGTTATAGTCAGTAGGGTCCCTGCAGTATGATCAGTAGGGTCCCAGCAGTATGATCAGTAGGACCCCTCAGGAGGAGTTATAGTCAGTAGGGTCTCTCAGTAGGAGTTATAGTCAGTAGGGTCCCAGCACTATGATCAGTAGGGTCCCTCAGGAGGAGTTATAGTAAGTAGGGTCCCAGCAGTATGATCAGTAGGGTCCCAGCACTATGATCAGTAGGGTCCCTCAGGAGGAGTTATAGTCAGTAGGGTCCCAGTAGTATGCTCAGTAGGGCCCCTCAGGAGGAGTTCATATTCCAGTAGATGGTATTGAATAGCAGGTAGGACATAGTGAAGGCCATGCGAGGGGTCCTCAGGGTTCTGGGGTGGAGTTCCGTGGGAGTTTGACAGATGGGGGAACAGGGTCCACTTGATGTCATTGCCGTGGAAACAGCCGTCGAAGGCCATGGCCTGGCTGGCGTTATAAGAGGTTGGGAGCTGAATGGGGGGACAGACACGCACATATAAAATACATCTCGATACACTGTGTGGATCATATAGAACATACTAGGAAATAAACTTGTGGTGATTTCATGGAGTCATAATTTCTCATATCTGAACACTAGAGAGCAGTGTGGTGTAGAGAGAATACCTGGAATATCCTGGAAATTAATGACCTCTGACCTTTCCTCTATTCAGTCGTCTCATCTCCTCTAGCATAGAACAGTAGTTGACAGCAGCGTATTCTATCACTGACAGGAACACAAACAGGAAGCTGGTCCAAAGGTAGATGTCCACCACCTTCACGTTAGGACACCTGAATCACACACACATGCAGTGTACACACGCACACACAAACAAACACGCATGCAGGCACGCACGCACACACACACACACAATTACACTTACTTGTGGCATGGAGGAGGACACCCCAGTAATGATGGTGGACATGGTCAGTACTGTAGTGATAACTGAAGGAAGAGGACATGTGTGTGGAGGGAGGGGGACAGCAGGTGTGTTAGGACTCACTTCTGTCATCATGAAGTGCTTTGAGAGAATAGTCAAGGATCACATCACCTCTACCTTACCTGACACCCTAGACCAGGGGTGTCAAACATACGGCCCGCGGGGCCCCCAAGGAGGTTCGATCAGGCCCGCAGGATAATTTGAAAGTGGAAAAAATGCATAAAAGACATGGAATTAATATTTTTTTTTTAAGACAAGCCGCATCACTGAGACAGACTGAAAACAGCAGACGGTATCAATGCGCCATCTGCTGCTTGTTACGACGTTGTTAAGATTGTTAATGTCTCTACCTCTCCACTACACCCTCATTAGCCAAAATGTCGTTATCCAAACGGAGAAAAGTAGATAAGGAGTGTAGAATTTTCAAAGAAAAATGGACCACGTCCTATTTATTTACAGAGATGCACGGAAAACCTTTGTGCTTGGTGTGTTTGCAACAAGGTATTGAAGGAATATAATATTCGACGCCACTACGAGACTCATCACAGCGAAAAATATGACGGCTTGCAAGGACAACTGAGAAGAGATAAGATTAACGAATTGCTGGCGGGTCTGAGGAAACAGCAGTCAACTTTCATCCAGAGCCGAGAAGTCAGTGAAGCAGCGGTAAAAGCCAGCTACCTAATTGCTAGCGAAATAGCATTAGCATCGAAGCCGTATTCCGACGGTGACTTTGTTAAACGATGCATGATGAAGGCGGCTGAACTTGTATGTCCCGAGAAGCGACAAGCTTTTGCCAATATTAGCATGACGAGGAATACTATAGCAGAGAGGATTTCGGAACTATCGGCAGATTTAGACAGTCAATTGAAACAGAGAGTCAAGTCATTTATTGCATTTTCCGTGGCAATTGACGAGAGCACTGACATCACAGACGTGGCCCAACTGGCCATATTTATTAGAGGAGTTGATGAGACATTGACTGTTACTGAAGAGTTTCTTGAGTTGGTGCCAATGATGGACACCATAGGACATTTTCGGCTCTGTCCTTGCTGCATTGGACAGAGTTGGAGTGGACTGGTCCCGCGCTGTCAGCCTGGCTACAGACGGCGCGCCATCCATGGTCGGAAAGAAAGCAGGTGTCGCGACAAAGTTCAAAGACAAAGTACAAGCCCTTAATGGAGGAGATCGTTTCTGGACATTTCACTGTATTTTGCACCAGGAGGCATTGTGTTGCAAGTGCTGAAAATGGACCACGTCATGGAGGTGGTTGTTCGCACTGTAAATTTCATCCGGTCCAGAGGTCTGAACCATCAGTTTGACAAACTTCTCAGCGACAGCAACATTACCCACAGCCTGCCATACCACACTGAAGTGAGATGGTTAAGCCGAGGCGCTGTGCTGAGGCATTTCTTTGATCTACGAGAGGAAATCGGACAGTTCATGGAGAAAAAGGAAAACCGGTGTTGGAATTACAATCTCAGGAATGGCTACGGGACCTTGCATTCTTGGTTGATATTACTGAACACTTGAACAATCTGAACAAAATGTTGCAAGGCCGCAAAAAAGTTGTCACACAGTTTTCTGACAACATACATGCATTTAAGTTGAAGCTGACTTTGTGGGAGATGCAACTGGCAAATGGCAACCCTGCTCATTTCCCCTGTCTGAGAGATGTGTGTGTGACCAGACCTGATGCGGACATGAAACGGTACAAAGACAAAATTGCAGGACTACTGCGGGAGTTTGAGAAACGTTTTCAGGTATTTGGTGAACTTGAGACAGAATTTTCAGTTTTTCGCTCACCTTTCACAGTTAAAGCTTCTGATCTGCCGGTCGAAATTCAGCTAGAGATAATTGATTTGCAGTGTGATGCAGATTTGAAGGGCAAATTTGCCTCTGTAGGTCTGGACAGATTTTATCAGTATCTACTACCAGGGTACCCCAAATTAACAGCCCTGGCTGCTAAAATTTTGTGCATGTTTGGGACAACCTACCTTTGTGAACAAATTTTCTCAGTGATGAATATCAATAAAACAAAAATGCGTTCAAGGCTCACAAACAAGCACTTAAATGACATTCTGAAAGTGACAGCTAGTCAGGACATGACACCTGGTGTTGATGCACTTGTACAGGCCAAAAGATGCCAAGTTTCAGGTACAAATACAAGTCCAGACTAGACTAACACCTTTAAAATGCTGCCTTAGATACTGTTTGCATTGAAAGAATACAGCTCTGTGAAGATGAATCCTTACTGTGGTGATTTAAAAAATGTGCACTTTAATGTTAGTCAGCAGCTTCAAAACAAAAGTTGTGTGATGGAATTCTACTGTTCATACAACTCCATAAATTTTCAGTATGTATTGTATGTGTATGTATGTTTCATGTATGAAGTTTAATTTACAGGACAGGCGAACACTTTCTTCATTACACATTTAAAATCACTCTCCTTAGTTTGTAAGGTGTACGCAGGGATTACATTTAGATTTTATATGCGTATGTGTAAGTGGTTTAAAAATTCCTTTCTTTAAAAGTCTCATTTAATCTTAAAGTGCATTACTATATTTTTCAGTACCAATTAAAGTTTTGTGCCTTTGTACAATCAGTGGGATCAGTTGCAATGCATATTTGTGAATGATAAAAGTAAATTGCACATTTGTCTAAGGAAATATGAGGTGTTTCATGAAATGTTTTGTAAAAGGATAGTTCATTAAATTTCAATATTTTCCTAATGTTCTTGTGCTTCTTTACACCAAAACAAAGGAAAGACATGATATTTTGGTTATTTATAGCAGAGTATGGTATAATTTTAATGGTCTGGCCCACTTGACATCTCCCTAGGCCGTATGTGGCCCACGATGCGAAATGAGTTTGACACCCCTGCCCTAGACCCACTTCAATTTGCTTACCACCCCGATAGATCCAAAGAAGATGCATTCGCCATCGCACTGCCCTATCCATTCTGGACAAGAGGAATACCTATGTAAGAATGCTGTTCATGAACTATAGCTTAGCATTCAAAACCATAGTACCCTCAAAGGTCATCATTAAGCTCAAGGCCCTGGGTCTGAACCCCGCCCTGTGCAACCGGGTCCTGGACTTCCTGACGGGCCGCTCCCAGTTGGTGAAGGTAGGAAACAACTCCTTCACCTCGCTAATCCTCAACTCTGGGGCTCCACAAGGATGCGTACTCAGCCCCCTCTTGTACTCCCTGTTCACCCATGACTGCGTGGCCACGCACACCTCCAACTCTATCATCAAGTTTGCAGATGACACAACATTAGTAGACCTGATTACCAACAATGACGAGACATTGTACAGGGAGGAGGTGAGGGCCCTGGGAGTGTGGTGCCAGGAAAATAACCTCTCACCCAACGTCAACAAAACAAAGGAGCTGATTGTGGACTTCAGGAAACAGCAGAGGTAGCACCTCCCTATCCACATCTACGGGACCACAGTGAGAATGTGGAAAGCTTTGAGTTCCTCGGCGTACACATCACTGACAAACTGAAATTGTCCACCCACACAGACAGTGTGGTGAAGAAGGCGCAACAGCACCTCTTCAACATCAGGAGGCTGAAGAAATTTGTCTTGGCACCTAAAACCCTCACAAACTTTTACAGATGCACAACTGAGAGCATCCTGTCAGGCTGTATCACTGTCTGGTATGGCAACTGCACCGCCCACAACTGCAGGGCTCTCCAGAAGGTGGTGCGGTCTGCCTAACGCATCACCGGGGGCAAATTACCTGCCCTCCAGGACACCTACACCACCCGATGTCCCAGGAAGGACAAAAAGATAATCGAGGACAAAAACCACCCTAGCCACTGCCTGTTCACCCCGCTATCATCCAGAAGGCGAGGTCAGTACAGATGCATCAAAGCTGGGGCCGAGAGACTGAAAAACAGCTTTTATCTCAAGGCCTCAAATAGCCATCACTTGCACATTAGAGGCTGCTGCCCTATATACATAGACCTGAAATCACTGGCCGCTTTAATAATGGTACACTAGTCACTTTAATAATGTTTACATATACATTACTCATCTCATATGAATATACTGCATTATATCCTATTCTACTGTATCTTAGTCTATGTCGCTCTGACATTGCTCCATTCCTTTACTTTAGATTTGTGTGTATTGTTCTGAAATGGTTAGATATTATTTGTTAGATATTACTGCACTGTTGAAGCGAGAAACACAAGACCTCTGAGATGCATCTGCTAAACACGTGTATGTGTCAAATTAAATTGGATTTGATTTGTCTGGAGATCTCTAAAGGGCGAGGTCTGTGTGGGGGACAGCAGGCGTGTTAAGGTTGGATAGCTCTAATTTTGTATTTATTTATTTAACCTTTATTTAACTAGGCAAATCAGTTAAGAACAATTTCTTATTTACAATGACGGCCTACACTGGCCAAACCCGGACGACTCTGGGCCAATTGTGCGCCGCCGTATGTGACTCCCAATCACAGCCAGTTGTGATACAGTCTGGAATCGAACTAGGTTGTCTGTAGTGACGCCTCAAGCACTGAGATGCAGACCGCTGCGCCAACTCGGCAGCTCCTAAAGGGGGAGGTGTGTGTGTATAAACTACTATGTACTGTATTTAGTATGTAGAAGTATAATCACCTGAATTGGTCTGTGTGTGTGTTTAAACTATTATGTACTGTATTTAGTATGTAGAAGTATAATCACGTGAATTGGTCTGTGTGTGTGTGTGTGTGTGTTTAGCTCTAGCCAGGTGTGTTCTGGGGTGTGTGTGTGTTAACCCAGGGAGACACGTGCAGGCACAGCCCTCCTGTTGATTCAGAGGGAGCAGCAGCACCATCGGCAGGCTGGGGAAATAGGTCTGCAGCATGAAGAAGAAGAAGTGTCTCCTCAGGATGAAGTTTATTAACAAGCTGTTACACCAACCTGGAGAGAGACAGAAAGGAAAGGTGACGGAGAGAGACAGAAAGGAAAGGTGATGGAGAGAAACAGAAAGGAAAGGTGATGAGAGAGACAGAAAGGAAAGGTGACGGAGAGAGACAGAAAGGAAAGGTGACGGAGAGAGACAGAAAGGAAAGGTGACGGAGAGAGACAGAAAGGAAAGGTGACGGAGAGAGACAGAAAGGAAAGGTGACGGAGAGAGACAGAAAGGAAAGGTGACGGAGAGAGACAGAAAGGAAAGGTGACGGAGAGAAACAGAAAGGAAAGGTGATGAGAGAGACAGAAAGGAAAGGTGACGGAGAGAGACAGAAAGGAAAGGTGACGGAGAGAGACAGAAAGGAAAGGTGACGGAGAGAGACAGAAAGGAAAGGTGACGGAGAGAGACAGAAAGGAAAGGTGACGGAGAGAGACAGAAAGGAAAGGTGATGGAGAGAGACAGAAAGGAAAGGTGATGGAGAGAAACAGAAAGGAAAGGTGATGGAGAGAAACAGAAAGGAAAGGTGATGGAGAGAAACAGAAAGGAAAGGTGATGGAGAGAGACAGAAAGGAAAGGTGATGAGAGAGACAGAAAGGAAAGGTGATGAGAGAGACAAAGGAAAGGTGATGGAGAGAGACAGAAAGGAAAGGTGATGGAGAGAGACAGAAAGGAAAGGTGATGAGAGAGACAGAAAGGAAAGGTGATGAGAAAGACAGAGGAAAGGTGATGGAGAGAGACAGAAAGGAAAGGTGATGGAGAGAGACGGAAAGGAAAGGTGATGGAGAGAGACAGAAAGGAAAGGTGATGGAGAGAGACAGAAAGGAAAGGTGATGGAGAGAGACAGAAAGGAAAGGTGATGGAGAGAGACAGAAAGGAAAGGTGATGAGAGAGACAGAAAGGAAAGGTGATGGAGAGAGACAGAAAGGAAAGGTGATGAGAGAGACAGAAAGGAAAGGTGATGAGAGAGACGGAAAGGAAAGGTGATGGAGAGAGACAGAAAGGAAAGGTGATGGAGAGAGACAGAAAGGAAAGGTGATGGAGAGAGACAGAAAGGAAAGGTGATGAGAAAGACAGAAAGGAAAGGTGATGGAGAAAGACAGAGGAAAGGTGATGGAGAGAGACAGAAAGGAAAGGTGATGGAGAGAGACAGAAAGGGAGGTGATGGAGAGAGACAGAAAGGAAAGGAGATGGAGAGAGACAGAAAGGAAAGGTGATGAGAGAAACAGAAAGGAAAGGTGATGAGAAAGACAGAAAGGAAAGGTGATGAGAAAGACAGAGGAAAGGTGATGGAGAGAGACGGAAAGGAAAGGTGATGGAGAGAGACGGAAAGGGAAGGTGATGGAAAGAGACAGAAAGGAAGGAGATGGAGAGAGACAGAAAGGAAAGGTGATGGAGAGAGACAGAAAGGAAAGGTGATGGAGAGAGACAGAAAGGAAAGGTGATGGAGAGAGACAGAAAGGAAAGGTGATGGAGAGAGACAGAAAGGAAAGGTGATGGAGAGAGACAGAAAGGAAAGGTGATGAGAGAGACAGAAAGGAAAGGTGATGGAGAGAGACAGAAAGGAAAGGTGATGGAGAGAGACAGAAAGGAAAGGTGATGAGAGAGACAGAAAGGAAAGGTGATGGAGAGAGACAGAAAGGAAAGGTGATGAGAGAGACAGAAAGGAAAGGTGATGAGAGAGACAGAAAGGAAAGGTGATGAGAGAGACAGAAAGGAAAGGTGATGAGAGAGACAGAAAGGAAAGGTGATGAGAGAGACAGAAAGGAAAGGTGATGAGAGAGACAGAAAGGAAAGGTGATGAGAGAGACAGAAAGGAAAGGTGATGAGAGAGACAGAAAGGAAAGGTGATGAGAAAGACAGAAAGGAAAGGTGATGAGAGAGACAGAAAGGAAAGGTGATGAGAGAGACAGAAAGGAAAGGTGATGAGAGAGACAGAAAGGAAAGGTGATGAGAGAGACAGAAAGGAAAGGTGATGGAGAGAGACAGAAAGGAAAGGTGATGGAGAGAGACAGAAAGGAAAGGTGATGGAGAGAGACAGAAAGGAAAGGTGATGGAGAGAGACAGAAAGGAAAGGTGATGGAGAAAGACAGAGGAAATGTGATGAGAGAGAGACAGAAAGGAAAGGTGATGGAGAAAGACAGAGGAAAGGTGATGAGAGAGACAGAAAGGAAAGGTGATGGAGAGAGACAGAAAGTGAGAGGATAATGGGGGGAGAGAGTGGGAGAGAGAGAAAAGTTGAGGGTTTTCTTAAAGAAGCAGTACGTTAGCCTAATAGTTACAAGAGACGAGACACACAAAGAACGCAAAACAGACACATATAAATACTCAGACAGACCCGTGCTGCTGTAGAAGGCAAGGCCACTGGAAGGGTGGCACTTCTTGATGAACAACTGAGAGAGAACAATCTCATCTGTCCTCAGAGACTCGTTGCCATTCTTCCAAAACAACATCAGATCATTGTCATTATACGCTTCTCGAAAGGGGGAGAGAGAAAGTGTGGTGTGTATTTGTGTAACCAATCAATCAGCAATCAGATGTTTAGTGTGGGTGAATGTTTATTTATGTAAATATGTGTGTGCATGTCTGTGTTAGTGCACGCACATGATGTGTGTGTGTGTGTGTGTGTGTGTGTGTGTGTGTGTGTGTGTGTGTGTGTGTGTGTGTGTGTGTGTCTCACAGCTCTCTAGTTGTAGTAAACAGTTCTGAAGTCTATGGAGTAGAGAGCAGTCACTGTGATCCTATAACAACATAATAATCATATAAAAAGAGATAAGATATAGTATACCTACATACAGCATAGTGATATACACACAGACACTGATGCTCTACCTGACACTGTAGAGTATGCTTCCGTCAGGATAGACCCTGATCATGATGTTCTCCATGGTGGTGTCCTGGATGAAGGACCTCTTCGAGTGGGCAAAGAACACATCAGGAACCCACGTCTTCTTCACCAGACACCCACCAAATGTCCTGCTAACTTTGCTTGGAGACAGAAAAGCCAGGCACTCATCCTTCCTGGAGTGACACAGGTACAGGGTCACGGTGATGCCCTCGGCAGAACACAGAAGATTGTTTAGATACACATGTGGATTGATTATACACACACACGTGTATAGATTATACACCCATGTTGACCTCTGAGATGATGTCGATACTCTCCACCTGGACAGCAATGCCCACAGGGATGGCTGCACCTGAGAACACACACACACACACACACACACACACACACACACACACACACACACATATATATAGCTCGTCAGGACCGGAGGAGCTCCTCACCACAACCCAAACCACCAAACCAGAGCAACAAACACAAACACCCACAAATTCCTGCTGCACCCACACACATGACATCACACTGAGGTCATTAATCAGGGCTTTTCTGTGTTTGTCTCCAACCCTGGTCCTGGAGAGCTGCAATGTGTACAGGGTTCTTTAGCTGTCCCCATAGGAGAATCAAATCAAATTGTATTTGTCACATGCACTGTGTAGACCTTACCGTGAAATGTTTACTTACAAGCCCTTAAACAACAATGCAGTTTTAAAAAATGGAGTTAATCAAATATAGGGTTGGTGACCACTGCTCTACTCTGAATATGGATCAGGGTTGGTGATCACTGCTCTACTCTGTATATAGATCAGGATCAAAGTTGGTGACCACTGCTCTACTCTGTATATGGATCAAGATCAGGGTTGGTGTTCACTAGTCTACTCTGTATATGGATCAGGGTTGGTGTTCACTAGTCTACTCTGTATATGGATCAGGGTTGGTGTTCACTAGTCTACTCTGTATATGGATCAAGATCAGGGTTGGTGTTCACTAGTCTACTCTGTATATGGATCAGGGTTGGTGTTCACTAGTCTACTCTGTATATGGATCAGGGTTGGTGTTCACTAGTCTACTCTGTATATGGATCAGGGTTGGTGTTCACTAGTCTACTCTGTATATGGATCAAGATCAGGGTTGGTGTTCACTAGTCTACTCTGTATATGGATCAGGGTTGGTGTTCACTAGTCTACTCTGTATATGGATCAGGGTTGGTGTTCACTAGTCTACTCTGTATATGGATCAGGGTTGGTGTTCACTAGTCTACTCTGTATATGGATCAAGATCAGGGTTGGTGTTCACTAGTCTACTCTGTATATGGATCAAGATCAGGGTTGGTGTTCACTAGTCTACTCTGTATATGGATCAAGATCAGGGTTGGTGTTCACTAGTCTACTCTGTATATGGATCAGGGTTGGTGTTCACTAGTCTACTCTGTATATGGATCAAGATCAGGGTTGGTGTTTACTAGTCTACTCTGTATATGGATCAAGATCAGGGTTGGTGTTCACTAGTCTACTCTGTATATGGATCAAGATCAGGGTTGGTGTTCACTAGTCTACTCTGTATATGGATCAAGATCAGGGTTGGTGTTCACTAGTCTACTCTGTATATGGATCAGGGTTGGTGTTCACTAGTCTACTCTGTATATGGATCAAGATCAGGGTTGGTGTTCACTAGTCTACTCTGTATATGGATCAAGATCAGGGTTGGTGTTCACTAGTCTACTCTGTATATGGATCAGGATCAGGGTTGGTGTTTACTAGTCTACTCTGTATATGGATCAGGGTTGGTGTTCACTAGTCTACTCTGTATATGGATCAGGGTTGGTGTTCACTAGTCTACTCTGTATATGGATCAAGATCAGGGTTGGTGTTCACTAGTCTACTCTGTATATGGATCAAGATCAGGGTTGGTGTTTACTAGTCTACTCTGTATATGGATCAGGGTTGGTGTTCACTAGTCTACTCTGTATATGGATCAGGGTTGGTGTTCACTAGTCTACTCTGTATATGGATCAAGATCAGGGTTGGTGTTCACTAGTCTACTCTGTATATGGATCAGGATCAGGGTTGGTGTTTACTAGTCTACTCTGTATATGGATCAGGGTTGGTGTTCACTAGTCTACTCTGTATATGGATCAGGGTTGGTGTTCACTAGTCTACTCTGTATATGGATCAAGATCAGGGTTGGTGTTCACTAGTCTACTCTGTATATGGATCAAGATCAGGGTTGGTGTTTACTAGTCTACTCTGTATATGGATCAAGATCAGGGTTGGTGTTCACTAGTCTACTCTGTATATGGATCAGGGTTGGTGTTCACTAGTCTACTCTGTATATGGATCAGGGTTGGTGTTCACTAGTCTACTCTGTATATGGATCAGGGTTGGTGTTCACTAGTCTACTCTGTATATGGATCAGGGTTGGTGTTCACTAGTCTACTCTGTATATGGATCAGGGTTGGTGTTCACTAGTCTACTCTGTATATGGATCAAGATCAGGGTTGGTGTTCACTAGTCTACTCTGTATATGGATCAAGATCAGGGTTGGTGTTTACTAGTCTACTCTGTATATGGATCAGGGTTGGTGTTTACTAGTCTACTCTGTATATGGATCAGGGTTGGTGTTTACTAGTCTACTCTGTATATGGATCAGGGTTGGTGTTCACTAGTCTACTCTGTATATGGATCAGGGTTGGTGTTCACTAGTCTACTCTGTATATGGATCAAGATCAGGGTTGGTGTTCACTAGTCTACTCTGTATATGGATCAGGTTGGTGTTCACTAGTCTACTCTGTATATGGATCAGGGTTGGTGTTCACTAGTCTACTCTGTATATGGATCAAGATCAGGGTTGGTGTTCACTAGTCTACTCTGTATATGGATCAGGGTTGGTGTTCACTAGTCTACTCTGTATATGGATCAGGGTTGGTGTTCACTAGTCTACTCTGTATATGGATCAAGATCAGGGTTGGTGTTTACTAGTCTACTCTGTATATGGATCAAGATCAGGGTTGGTGTTCACTAGTCTACTCTGTATATGGATCAAGATCAGGGTTGGTGTTTACTAGTCTACTCTGTATATGGATCAGGGTTGGTGTTCACTAGTCTACTCTGTATATGGATCAAGATCAGGGTTGGTGTTCACTAGTCTACTCTGTATATGGATCAAGATCAGGGTTGGTGTTTACTAGTCTACTCTGTATATGGATCAAGATCAGGGTTGGTGTTCACTAGTCTACTCTGTATATGGATCAAGATCAGGGTTGGTGTTCACTAGTCTACTCTGTATATGGATCAAGATCAGGGTTGGTGTTCACTAGTCTACTCTGTATATGGGTCAAGATCAGGGTTGATGTTTACTAGTCTACTCTGTATATGGATCAAGATCAGGGTTGGTGTTCACTAGTCTACTCTGTATATGGATCAAGATCAGGGTTGGTGTTTACTAGTCTACTCTGTATATGGATCAGGGTTGGTGTTTACTAGTCTACTCTGTATATGGATCAGGGTTGGTGTTTACTAGTCTACTCTGTATATGGATCAGGGTTGGTGTTCACTAGTCTACTCTGTATATGGATCAGGGTTGGTGACCACTGCTCTACTCTGTATATAGATCAGGATCAGGGTTGGTGACCACTGCTCTACTCTGTATATGGATCAGGATCAGGGTTGGTGACCACTGCTCTACTCTGTATCAGATTCAGGGTTGGTGACCACTGCTCTACTCTGTATATAGATCAGGATCAGGGTTGGTGACCACTGCTCTACTCTGTATCAGATTCAGGGTTGGTGACCACTGCTCTACTCTGTATATAGATCAGGATCAGGGTTGTTGACCACTGCTCTACTCTGTATCAGATTCAGGGTTGGTGACCACTGCTCTACTCTGTATCAGATTCAGGGTTGGTGACCACTGCTCTACTCTGTATATAGATCAGGATCAGGGTTGGTGACCACTGCTCTACTCTGTATATAGATCAGGATCAGGGTTGGTGACCACTGCTCTACTCTGTATATAGATCAGGATCAGGGTTGGTGACCACTGCTCTACTCTGTATATGGATCAGGATCAGGGTTGGTGACCACTGCTCTACTCTGTATCAGATTCACTGTTGGTGACCACTGCTCTACTCTGTATATAGATCAGGATCAGGGTTTGGTGACCACTGCTCTACCCTGTATATAGATCAGGATCAGGGTTGGTGACCACTGCTCTACTCTGTATCAGATTCAGGGTTGGTGACCACTGCTCTACTCTGTATCAGATGCAGGGTTGGTGACCACTGCTCTACTCTGTATATAGATCAGGTTCAGGTTTGGTGACCACTGCTCTACTCTGTATCAGATGCAGGGTTGGTGACCACTGCTCTACTCTGTATATAGATCAGGTTCAGGTTTGGTGACCACTGCTCTACTCTGTATCAGATTCAGGGTTGGTGACCACTGCTCTACTCTGTATCAGGTTCAGGGTTGGTGACCACTGCTCTACTCTGTATCAGATTCAGGGTTGGTGACCACTGCTCTACTCTGTATATAGATCAGGTTCAGGTTTGGTGACCACTGCTCTACCCTGTATATAGATCAGGATCAGGGTTGGTGACCACTGCTCTACTCTGTATCAGATTCAGGGTTGGTGACCACTGCTCTACTCTGTATCAGATTCAGGGTTGGTGACCACTGCTCTACTCTGTATCAGATTCAGGTTTGGTGACCACTGCTCTACTCTGTATATAGATCAGGATCAGGGTTGGTGACCACTGCTCTACTCTGTATCAGATTCAGGGTTGGTGACCACTGCTCTACTCTGTATATAGATCAGGATCAGGGTTGGTGACCACTGCTCTACTCTGTATCAGATTCAGGGTTGGTGACCACTGCTCTACTCTGTATCAGATTCAGGGTTGGTGACCACTGCTCTACTCTGTATCAGATTCAGGGTTGCTGACCACTGCTCTACTCTGTATCAGATTCAGGGTTGGTGACCACTGCTCTACTCTGTATATAGATCAGGATCAGGGTTTGTGACCACTGCTCTACCCTGTATATAGATCAGGATCAGGGTTGGTGACCACTGCTCTACTCTGTATCAGATTCAGGGTTGGTGATCACTGCTCTACTCTATATAGATCAGGTTCAGGTTTGGTGACCACTGCTCTACTCTGTATATAGATCAGGATCAGGGTTTGTGACCACTGCTCTACCCTGTATATAGATCAGGATCAGGGTTGGTGACCACTGCTCTACTCTGTATCAGATTCAGGGTTGGTGACCACTGCTCTACTCTGTATCAGATTCAGGGTTGGTGACCACTGCTCTACTCTGTATCAGATTCAGGGTTGGTGACCACTGCTCTACTCTGTATCAGATTCAGGGTTGGTGACCACTGCTCTACTCTGTATCATATTCAGGGTTGGTGACCACTGCTCTATTCTGTATATAGATCAGGATCAGGTTTGGTGACCACTGCTCTACTCTGTATCAGATTCAGGGTTGGTGACCACTGCTCTACTCTGTATATAGATCAGGATCAGGGTTGGTGACCACTGCTCTACTCTGTATATAGATCAGGATCAGGGTTGGTGACCACTGCTCTACTCTGTATATAGATCAGGATCAGGGTTGGTGACCACTGCTCTACTCTGTATATAGATCAGGATCAGGGTTGGTGACCACTGCTCTACTCTGTATATAGATCAGGATCAGGGTTGGTGACCACTGCTCTACTCTGTATATAGATCAGGATCAGGGTTGGTGACCACTGCTCTACTCTGTATCAGATTCAGGGTTGGTGACCACTGCTCTACTCTGTATCAGATTCAGGGTTGGTGACCACTGCTCTACTCTGTATATAGATCAGGATCAGGGTTGGTGACCACTGCTCTACTCTGTATATAGATCAGGATCAGGGTTGGTGACCACTGCTCTACTCTGTATCAGATTCAGGGTTGGTGACCACTGCTCTACTCTGTATATAGATCAGGATCAGGGTTGGTGACCACTGCTCTACTCTGTATCAGATTCAGGGTTGGTGACCACTGCTCTACTCTGTATATAGATCAGGATCAGGGTTGGTGACCACTGCTCTACTCTGTATCAGATTCAGGGTTGGGGACCACTGCTCTACTCTGTATATAGATCAGGATCAGGGTTGGTGACCACTGCTCTACTCTGTATCAGATTCAGGGTTGGTGACCACTGCTCTACTCTGTATATAGTCAGGATCAGGGTTTGTGACCACCGCTCTACTCTGTGTCCGGATCAGTGTCGGTGACCACTGCTCTACTCTGTACAATTGTTTTATACTATCAACATCATAAACTGGTCGGGAACCCTCTCACAACCTCTGTTCCAAAAAGACTAGCTCAATATGGACAAGGGATCGCACACACACACACACACACACACACACACACACACACACACACACACACACACACACACACACACACACACACACACACACACACACACACACACACACACACACACTGAGTATAATGTGAGCCAGTGTTGGTTTGGGAGTGATGTGTTCAATGTCTCAGAAACTCATTGGCCGGCACATCTTCTCATAACGCAGCTATTGCATGTATCATCAAAGGGGGGCAGAGATTGACTGATTGGATTAGTTTCATTGGGAGACAGAGAGCAGGTTAGCGATTTTCGTCATGGATCTTGTTCTGGAGGCAGCTATGCAAAACCCTAACCTTAAATTAACACCAAAAAGCACAGTTTGGTTTTCATAAATGTTTCCAATATAGCCCATTTTGACGTTGCAGCTGGTCTACCTAGCGGAATCTTTCAGTTCTGCCTCCAGGACAAGACTCATCTCAATAAATCTCAACCTGCCAACAGAGATGGAGGTGTTTCCTGTGTATGTGGCACATGTGTGTTTCTGACCTCCAAAACCAGGTCTCGTAGCGATGTCATGTTCCTCGATCCTCAGCAGCCGTTCAGTCTTGATGAGTAGAGAGTTGGTGCTGTCCTGCCTCTTCAGCTTATGGTCTATAGGCCTGGAAAGACAACACACATTATAAACACACACACACACCCTGCGATAGTTGAGTGATGTGTCTCTTTAATAAGCCTGTAATTGTAGGGTGTGATTGGAGAAACACTGCCTGCGGTTTCTGCAACAACCTTCCCACATACACACACTGCCTGATTTGGGTAATCAGCTACTCCCTAGAATCACTCCAGATTCCTTCCCGCATTCCGTAACTTAATGAAGACTGATATAGCCAGAAGCCAGTTGAAACGCAGGTCAGACAGTAAGAATGATAGAATGTATGGTGTTACAGGGGGTATGGGGGTTGTGTGTACATGCATGAATGCCCATTGTACAGGGCATTTGGGAAAGTATTCAGACACCTTGACTTGTTCCATATTTTGTTACGTTACAGCCTTATTCTAAAATGTATTAAATATTTGTTTTTCCTCATCACACAATACTCCATAATGACAAAGAGAAAACACATTTTTAGAAATCTTTGCAAATGTATTTACATGTTTTTTATACCTTAGTTACGTAAGTATTCAGACCCTTTGCAATGAGTTTGCTGAAAATAAACGCAGTTGACAGTGAGGACGTTTATTTTTTTACTGAGTTTATAAGTCTATATACAGTGCCTTCGGAAAATTATTCAGACCCCATTTTGTTACATTACAGCCTTATTCTAAAATGGATTAAATAAAATAAAAATCCTCAGAAATGTACACACAATGTATTGACAAAGTGAAAAAAGTATTTTTGAAATTTTTGCAAATTATTATTATTAAATAAAAAACTGAAATTCCTTCTTTACATGAGTATTCAGACCCTTTGCAATGAGACTCGAACATGAGTTCAGGTGCATCCTGTTTCCATTGATCATCCTTGAGATGTTTCTTCAACTTGATTGAATTCCACCTGTGGCCAATTCAATTGTTTGAACATGATTTAGAAAGAAACAAGCGTGTCTATATACTGTAATGTCCGAGCAGAAACTATACCATGAAGTCAAAGGAACTGTCCATAGATCTCAGAATTGTGATGAGACATATATCTGGGGAAGGGTATTAAACAATTTCTAGATTCTTGAAAGTTTCCAAGAGCACAGTGGTCTCCATCATTGGTAAATTGAAAAAAAGTATGGAACTACCCACATTCTGCCTAGAGCTGTCCGTCCAACCAAACTGAGCAACCGAAGGACCTTGGTCAGGGAGGTGACCAAGAACCCAATGACCGCTCTGACAGAACTGCAGAGTTCCTTGGCTGAGAACCTGCCAGAAGGACAACAGTCTCTACAGCACTTCACAAATCTGGGCTTTATTGGAGAGTGGCCAGATGGAAGCCACTCCTGAGAAAATGACAGCATGCCTGGATTTTGTCAAAAGGCACGTGAAAGACTGAGAGCATAAGGCAACATATTATGTGGTCTGATGAGACAAAAATGTAACTCTTTGGCCTGAAAGCAAAGTGCCATGTCTGGAGAAAATTAGGCATAACTCATCACCCGTCTAACACATTCCTACAGTGAAGCATGGTGGTGGCAGCATCATGCTATGGGGATGCTTTTCAGCGGCAGGGACTGGGAGACTGGTAAGGATAGAGGGAACAATGAATGGAGAAATGCAGGCAAATCCTTGATGAGAACCTGCTTCAGAGTGCAAACAACCTTAGACTGGGACCAAGATGTACGTTCCAACAGGACAATGACCCCAAGCACACAGCAAAAGCAATGCTGGAATGGCTTCAGAATAAGAATGTGGAAGTCCTTGAGTGGCCCAGCCAAAGCCCAGACTTCAATCCTATTAAAAATCTGTGGAAAAATGTGAAGCTTGCTGTTAACCGCCGCTTCCCATCTAACCCATTAACAGAGTTTGAGAAAATCTGGAAGGAAGAACGGGAGAAAATCCCCAAATCCAGATGCGCAAAGCTGATACAGACATACCCAAGACGACTCAAAGCTGATGCAGACATACCCAAGACGACTCAAAGCTGATACAGACATACCCAAGACGACTCAAAGCTGATACAGACATACCCAAGACGACTCAAAGCTGATGCAGACATACCCAAGACGACTCAAAGCTGATGCAGACATACCCAAGACGACTCAAAGCTGATACAGACATACCCAAGACGACTCAAAGCTGATACAGACATACCCAAGACGACTCAAAGCTGATACAGACATACCCAAGACGACTCAAAGCTGATACAGACATACCCAAGACGACTCAAAGCTGATACAGACATACCCAAGACGACTCAAAGCTGATACAGACATACCCAAGACGACTCAAAGCTGATACAGACATACCCAAGACGACTCAAAGCTGATACAGACATACCCAAGACGACTCAAAGCTGATACAGACATACCCAAGACGACTCAAAGCTGATACAGACATACCCAAGACGACTCAAAGCTGATGCAGACATACCCAAGACGACTCAAAGCTGATGCAGACATACCCAAGACGACTCAAAGCTGATACAGACATACCCAAGACGACTCAAAGCTGATACAGACATACCCAAGACGACTCAAAGCTGTTACAGACATACCCAAGACGACTCAAAGCTGTAATCGCCGTCCAAAGGTGTATCTACAATGTATTGACTCTGTGATGTGAATACTTACCATATGTAATTGAGATATTTCCGTATTTAATTTTCAATAAATTTGCTAACATTTCTAAAAACACGTTTTCAATTTGTCATTATGGGTTATTGTGTGGCTGTATCACAACAAAATGCTGAATAAGCCAAGGGGTATGAATACATTCTGAAGGCCCTGTGTAGCCACTGTATATCCACTGTATGACCAAATCAGTACTTGACTTCTCTCTAAGGGGTTTGTGTTTTTCGCCCCTCTAACTCCGCCCATCCAGAGGGGTGTGTGTAATTACCCCCCTGTCTCTCCTTCAGTACATTGGGAAATGTGTGTAGTGTGTGTGTGAGAGAGGAAAGAGAGGGGGCTGGTGTGTGTTCTCGCACGTGTGCGTGCAAGTATCCTTTAAGTAACCTGTTAGTCCAGTCAAACTCCTCACTTTCAAAAGAAGTAGGGAGCAGCTCTCTCTCTCCTTCTCTCTCACATCTCTCTCCCTCATTTCGTCTCGCTCTGCTTGACGTGGAACTCACGTAAGTCTGCTTTTCATTCTCTTATTCTCTCCGTTTTCTAGAAGATAAAGTTATCTTCATCACTAGAGAGCCATACACCACACGGCACTGAACACACACACACACACACACACACACACACACACACACACACACACTTCATAGACTTGTAATATCTCTATTTCTCTATTTGATTTTTATTGATGTAGTTTTGTCCTTGAGCTGTTCTTGTCTATTAATGTTCTGTATTAAGTCATGTTTCATGTTTTGTGTTGGACCCCAGGAAGAGTAGCTGCTGTTTTTTGCGACAGCTAATGGGGATCCTAATAAAATACCAAATACTATTAACACATTTTGTATGAAAACTTGTATGGGGATTCAGTCATGTAGTCCATTCCTTAAACAAACCCTTACAATCCTAACTAGAGCAAACACCATGATCAATATCTGATCAGCACCTTATAAAGTAAGCTACAGTTGACTGCTGTTAGGTATCAAGTCAGTATGGCCATGTCAAGAGTGTCTGCTTTTATGAACAGGGTAAACATAGAGTTATTTCTGTTAGCTCTGGGACGTTATTGCGCTACACTAGGTCAGTATTGGTTTGTTTTTTAAATTCTGGAATCACCAAGGATATACGTTTTTGTTGTAGCCCTTCACTACCACACCTGATTCAGTTAATCAACAAATCATCAAGCCCATGATTAGTTGAATGTGCCTGTGTGGGGAGCTAGAACAAACGTGTGAAATGGTGTGCGAGAGGAGGAGCAGAGAAGACAAATACTGCACCAGATGACAATGACTCCATGAGTGTGTGATTATTCTGTGTTTGATGTCTAACCTCACTAACTATTTCCATGTGATGCTCTGCCCTCTGTCCTGTGTTTTCTCTGCCCTGTGATCTATCTCATTTATGGTGTGTGTGTGTGTGTGTGTGTGTGTGTGTGTGTGTGTGTGTGTGTGTGTGTGTGTGTGTGTGTGTGTGTGTGTGTGTGTTTTGATGTGGTTGAATAAAGATGATTTGGAACTCTTACATTACAGTGAATAGAATGTAGCATATGTAGCAGATGTGACCTACTCTCATCTCCTCTCTTCACTTCGCTTCGCTTCACTTCTCTTCTCTTCCCCTCTTCTCTTCTCTTCTCCTCTTCTCTTCTCTTCCCTTCTTCTCCCTTCTTCTCTTCTCTTCTCTTCTCCTCCCTTCTTCTCTTCTCTTCTCTTCTCTTCTCTTCTCTTCTCTTCTCTTCTCTTCCCTTCTCTTCCCTTCTCTTCCCTTCTTCTCTTCTCTTCCGCTCTGTCATGCTCTACATCTTGAACTATCACATAAAGAAAGAGCGAGATAAGATATGCTAAGGAAAGAGAGAGACAAGATATTAGGAAAGAGAGAGAAGATATGATAAGGAAAGAGAGAGAAGATGTGATTAAGAAAGAGAGAAGATATAAGGAAAGAGAGAGATAAGATATGAAGAAAGAGAGAAGATATAATTAAGAAAGGGAATATATGATCAGGAAAGAGAGAGGTAAGATATGATTAAGAAAGAGAGAGGTAAGATATGATTAAGAAAGAGAGAGCTAATATGTGATAAGGAAAGAGAGAGCTAATATGTGATAAGGAAAGAGAGAGCTAATATGTGATAAGGAAAGAGAGAGCTAATATGTGATAAGGAAAGAGAGAGGTAAGATATGATTAAGAAAGAGAGAGGTAAGATATGATTAAGAAGAGAGAGGTAAGATATGATTAAGAAAGAGAGAGGTAAGATATGATTAAGAAAGAGAGAGGTAAGATATGATTAAGAAAGAGAGAGGTAAGATATGATTAAGAAAGAGAGAGGTAAGATATGATTAAGAAAGAGAGAGGTAAGATATGATTAAGAAAGAGAGAGGTAAGATATGATTAAGAAAGAGAGAGGTAAGATATGATTAAGAAAAGAGAGGTAAGATATGATTAAGAAAGAGAGAGGTAAGATATGATTAAGAAAGAGAGAGGTAAGATATGATTAAGAAAGAGAGAGGTAAGATATGATTAAGAAAGAGAGAGGTAAGATATGATTAAGAAAGAGAGAGGTAAGATATGATTAAGAAAGAGAGAGGTAAGATATGATTAAGAAAGAGAGAGGTAAGATATGATTAAGAAAGAGAGAGGTAAGATATGATTAAGAAAGAGAGAGGTAAGATATGATTAAGAAAGAGAGAGGTAAGATATGATTAAGAAAGAGAGAGGTAAGATATGATTAAGAAAGAGAGAGGTAAGATATGATTAAGAAAGAGAGAGGTAAGATATGATTAAGAAAGAGAGAGGTAAGATATGATTAAGAAAGAGAGAGGTAAGATATGATTAAGAAAGAGAGAGGTAAGATATGATTAAGAAAGAGAGAGGTAAGATATGATTAAGAAAGAGAGAGCTAATATGTGATAAGGAAAGAGAGAGCTAATATGTGATAAGGAAAGAGAGAGCTAATATGTGATAAGGAAAGAGAGAGCTAATATGTGATAAGGAAAGAGAGAGCTAATATGTGATAAGGAAAGAGAGAGCTAATATGTGATAAGGAAAGAGAGAGCTAATATGTGATAAGGAAAGAGAGAGCTAATATGTGATAAGGAAAGAGAGGGGAAACACACACAGGAAGACGTGGAGGGAGGGGAGAATAAAGGAAACCTCAACCAGATGTCTCTCTTAGCACCCCCCACACCCCCCAATTAGGAGATCAAACTCTATTAGCCACAGCCTCCTGAACATGTCCTGTCACGTTATTGCTACCACACCGCATGTCTCTCATTAGCTCTGAATGTGTGTGTGTTTCTACATTACAAAGAGAAGAGAGACACAGGAGAACGAGAGAGAGGCTCGTGGAGAAAGATTAACCTTGAGGAAAAGACGGTGACCACAGAAGTGAAGATTGGACGGACGTGTGTGTCACTGTCTCTGGATGTGTGTTTTTGTGAGTATGTGTACATGTGTACACATGTGTGAGAGAGATTGACATGGCAGTGACATACACCTGGACCTGTCTCCTTCTGTGGATCAGCATCTCAACTCAGACCACAATCCCAGGTGAGACTGCCTCTGATTGGCCCTGATTGACATGGTGAGTTTAGGTGATTTGGTAACTGGTTGGTTAGAGCAGGTGGTTAGAACCCTGATCCTGGAGCAGCCAGGTCACACCAGACCAGTGCAGTATTCCAGGTCCCCGGGATGTCAGGAGATGCCTTCAGGACTGGCCACTAGGGGCAGCAGTGAGCACTATTATGATCAAGTAGGTCCGCTGCTTGCTAGGGCATTATGGGCGTAAGCCGCGTGCTCCAGCTTCCAAGATCACAGGTTCAATCCCAGTGCTACTCTATACAATCATGAGCTCCAGCTCTGAAGATCACAGGTTCAATCCCAATGCTAGGCACACATTTTATGTTTATTTAATTTTTTACCCTATCCCAAACCTTAGCTTAACCAATCGGAAAGAATGCCTAAACTTAACCGTCAAAACACGATGTTCACCCCCCCCACTTTCCCTGGACAAACTTTGAATACTGAAGTCAGACCGCATCAGACCGTGTGAGACCGTATCAGACCGCGTGAGACCGTATCAGACCGCGTGAGACCGTATCAGAACGTATCAGAACGTATCAGAACGTATCAGACCGTATCAGACCGTGTCAGACCGTATCAGAACGTGTCAGAACGTGTCAGACCATATTAGACCGTATCAGACTGTATCAGACCGTATCAGACCGTGTCAGACCGTGTCAGACCGTGTCAGACCGTGTCAGACCGTGTCAGACCGTGTCAGACCGTATCAGACTGTGTGAGACCGTGTGAGACCGTATCAGACCGTATCAGACTGTATCAGACCGTATCAGACCGTGTGAGACTGTATCAGACCGTGTGAGACCGTATCAGACCGTATCAGACCGTATCAGACCGTATCAGACCGTATCAGACCGTATCAGACCGTATCAGACCGTATCAGACCGTATCAGACCGTATCAGACCGTATCAGACTGTATCAGACCGTGTGAGACCGTATCAGACCGTATCAGACCGTGTCAGACCGTGTCAGAACGTGTCAGAACGTGTCAGACCATATTAGACCGTATCAGACCGTATCAGACCGTGTCAGACCGTATCAGACCGTGTCAGACCGTGTCAGACCGTGTCAGACCGTGTCAGACCGTGTCAGACCGTATCAGACCGTGTCAGACCGTATCAGACCGTATCAGACCGTATCAGACCGTGTCAGACCGTGTCAGACCGTGTCAGACCGTGTCAGACCGTGTCAGACCGTATCAGACCGTATCAGACCGTATCAGACCGTGTCAGACCGTGTCAGACCGTATCAGACCGTATCAGACCGTATCAGACCGTATCAGACCGTATCAGACCGTATCAGACTGTATCAGACCGTGTGAGACCGTATCAGACCGTGTGAGACCGTATCAGACCGTATCAGACCGTATCAGACCGTGTCAGACCGTATCAGACCGTATCAGACCGTATCAGACCGTATCAGACTGTATCAGACCGTGTGAGACCGTATCAGACCGTATCAGACCGTATCAGACCGTATCAGACCGTGTCAGACCGTATCAGACCGTATCAGACCGTGTGAGACCGTATCAGACCGTATCAGACCGTGTCAGACCGTGTCAGACCGTGTCAGACCGTGTCAGACCGTGTCAGACCGTGTCAGACCGTATCAGACCGTGTCAGACCGTATCAGACCGTATCAGACTGTATCAGACCGTATCAGACCGTGTGAGACCGTATCAGACCGTATCAGACCGTATCAGACTGTATCAGACCGTGTGAGACCGTGTGAGACCGTGTCAGAACGTGTCAGAACGTGTCAGAACGTGTCAGACCGTGTCAGACCGTATCAGACCGTGTCAGACCGTGTCAGACCGTGTCAGACCGTGTCAGACTGTATCAGACCGTATCAGACTGTATCAGACCGTATCAGACCGTGTGAGACCGTATCAGACCGTGTCAGAGCGTATCAGACCGTATCAGACTGTATCAGACTGTATCAGACTGTATCAGACCGTGTGAGACCGTGTCAGACCGTGTCAGACTGTGTCAGACCGTGTCAGACCGTGTCAGACCGTGTCAGACCGTATCAGACCGTGTCAGACCGTGTCAGACCGTGTCAGACCCGTATCAGACCGTATCAGACAATATTAGACCGTATCAGACCGTATCAGACAGTGTCAGAGCGTATCAGACCGTATCAGACCGTGTGAGACCGTATCAGACCGTATCAGACCGTATCAGACCGTATCAGACCGTGTCAGAACGTGTCAGAACGTATCAGACCGTGTCAGAACGTATCAGACCGTGTCAGAACGTGTCAGAACGTATCAGACCGTGTCAGAACGTGTCAGAACGTATCAGACCGTGTCAGAACGCGTGTGAGACCGTATCAGACCGTGTCAGAACGTGTCAGAACGTATCAGACCGTGTCAGAACGTATCAGACCGTGTCAGAACGTGTCAGAACGTATCAGACCGTGTCAGAACGTATCAGACCGTGTCAGAACGCGTGTCAGAACGTATCAGACCGTGTCAGAACGTGTCAGAACGTATCAGACCGTATCAGACCGTGTCAGACCGTGTCAGACCGTGTCAGACCGTATCAGACCGTGTCAGACCGTGTCAGACCGTATCAGACCGTGTCAGACCGTGTCAGACCGTATCAGACCGTATCAGACTGTATCAGACCGTATCAGACCGTGTGAGACCGTATCAGACCGTATCAGACCGTGTCAGACCGTGTCAGACCGTATCAGACCGTGTCAGACCGTATCAGACCGTATCAGACCGTATCAGAGCGTATCAGACTGTATCAGACTGTATCAGACCGTGTGAGACCGTATCAGACCGTATCAGACTGTATCAGACCGTGTGAGACCGTATCAGACCGTATCAGACCGTGTCAGACCGTATCAGACCGTGTCAGACCGTGTCAGACCGTGTCAGACCGTGTCAGACCGTATCAGACAATATTAGACCATATCAGACCGTATCAGACCGTGTGAGACCGTATCAGACCGTGTGAGACCATATCAGACTGTATCAGACCGTGTGAGACCGTATCAGACCGTATCAGACCGTATCAGACCGTGTGAGACCGTATCAGAACGTGTCAGACCGTATCAGACCGTATCAGACCGTGTCAGACCGTGTCAGACCGTATCAGACCGTATCAGACCGTGTCAGACCGTGTCAGACCGTGTCAGACCGTGTCAGACCGTGTCAGACCGTGTCAGACCGTATCAGACAATATCAGACCGTATCAGACCGTGTGAGACCGTGTGAGACCGTGTGAGACCGTATCAGACCGTGTGAGACCATATCAGACCGTATCAGACCGTGTCAGACCGTGTCAGACCGTATCAGACTGTATCAGACCGTGTGAGACCGTATCAGACCGTGTGAGACCGTATCAGACCGTATCAGAACGTGTCAGACCGTGTCAGACCGTGTCAGACCGTGTCAGACCGTATCAGACCGTATCAGACTGTATCAGACCGTATCAGACCGTGTCAGACCGTATCAGAACGTGTCAGACCATATTAGACCGTGTCAGACCATATTAGACCGTATCAGACCGTATCAGACCGTGTGAGACCGTATCAGACCGTATCAGACCATATTAGACCGTATCAGACCGTGTCAGACCGTATCAGACCGTATGAGACCGTATCAGACCGTGTCAGACCGTGTCAGACCGTGTCAGACCGTGTCAGACCGTGTCAGACCGTGTCAGACCGTGTCAGACCGTATCAGACCGTGTCAGACCGTATCAGACCGTATCAGACCGTATCAGACCGTGTGAGACCGTATCAGACCGTGTCAGACCATATCAGACCGTATCAGACCGTGTCAGACCGTATCAGACCGTATCAGACCGTATCAGACCGTGTCAGACCGTGTCAGACCGTATCAGACCGTGTCAGACCGTGTCAGACCGTGTCAGACCGTGTCAGACCGTGTCAGACCGTATCAGACCGTGTCAGACCGTATCAGACCGTGTCAGACCGTGTCAGACCGTGTCAGACCGTATCAGACCGTGTCAGACCGTATCAGACCGTGTCAGACCGTGTCAGACCGTGTCAGACCGTGTCAGACCGTGTCAGACCGTGTCAGACCATATTAGACCGTATCAGACCGTATCAGACCGTGTGAGACCGTGTGAGACCGTATCAGACCGTGTGAGACCATATCAGACCGTATCAGACCGTATCAGACCGTGTCAGACCGTATCAGACTGTATCAGACCGTGTGAGACCGTATCAGACCGTGTGAGACCGTATCAGACCGTATCAGAACGTGTCAGACCGTGTCAGACCGTGTCAGACCGTGTCAGACCGTATCAGACCGTATCAGACTGTATCAGACCGTATCAGACCGTGTCAGACCGTATCAGAACGTGTCAGACCATATTAGACCGTGTCAGACCATATTAGACCGTATCAGACCGTATCAGACCGTGTGAGACCGTATCAGACCGTATCAGACCATATTAGACCGTATCAGACCGTGTCAGACCGTATCAGACCGTATCAGACCGTATCAGACCGTGTCAGACCGTGTCAGACCGTGTCAGACCGTGTCAGACCGTGTCAGACCGTCAGACCGTGTCAGACCGTATCAGACCGTATCAGACCGTATGAGACCGTATCAGACCGTATCAGACCGTGTCAGACCGTATCAGACCGTATCAGACCGTATCACTGTATCAGACCGTGTGAGACCGTATCAGACCGTATCAGACTGTATCAGACCGTGTGAGACCGTATCAGACCGTATCAGACCGTATCAGACTGTATCAGACCGTGTGAGATCTGGTTCCCAGATGGAACTGCTCCACCACACCTGACTTTACCAATTACCTCACTAACTGAGATAATTCATCATTAAGCGAATGGTTAGATTTCACCTATTTGGCCTCCCAGTTCTAAAGCAAAAAAGGTCAACTCAAAAAGCTGAAGTACCTTCTGTTCTCCAGGAAGAACGTTGACTAACCCTGTGTTGAATGATCAATAACGGTTAAAGGTTGTGGTAAGCAGGCAGGTGAGATGACTCACAGAGCTGAGTAAGAATTGCGACATGTAGCACATAGGGAGGTGTGTGTGTCTGACAGGAGTACGTGACTTCATGCTTGGCTGCAGATAATAAAAGCCAAGAATGATCATCGGAGCGTACCATGTTTGTTTAAGTTGGTTGGAGATGTGTTCAGGTAAGATGAAGAGCACACACACCACACACACTCACAAAGCAAGAGGCCTGTTGTTTGTACAGTGAACTACTATGGTTTCACTCCACCACAAAGTGTTTATATGAATGCAATGCAGGTTTAGTTGACTGAATTCCTCTGATTGCCAGTAGGCCCTGAGGTGTATTGACAGGTGTGTGTGATCTCTTTACAGATGCTCACGTGACGTGTGTGTTCTTGGAGGAGTGTGTCCTGCCCTGCAGCTTTCAAACAGACCGTGATGAGGTCATACGCTGGCTCAAACAGGAAGTGCCTGTCCACTCCTTCCAGCGAGGAGGGGAGTGGAGTGAGCATGAGCAGTATGCTGGCCGCACCTCCCTCTTCACACACCTGGTATCCCGTGGTAACGCATCGCTGCACCTGAGGGGGTGTGGCCCCAGGGACCGCGGCAGATACAAGTGTCACGTGCGTACCTCTGCAGGCGTGCACGAAGCCCATGTCATCGTCAGGGTGGAGGGTGAGTCAAGCTGTCAATCGAATGGTAGACACAACCACATTGACTGTCAATGTATGATCAGTTGGTATGTGTATATATATATATATATAGCAGTACAGTATAGATTCCTTCCCTCTCCTCGCCCCAACCTGGGCTCGAACCAGGGACTCTCTGCACACATCAATCACAGTCACTCACGAAGCATCGTTACCCCTCGCATTAACCCTTCAAGGTCTCAGAGCAAGTGACGTCACCGATTGAAACGCTATTAGCACGCACCACCGCTAACTAGCTAACCATTTCACATTGGTTACATATATACACACCGACTTATATATATATATATATATGTGTGTGTGTAGCGCCCGTCCGGGCCCTGTCTCTGGAGTTGTCTAGACTAAGTGGCTATGAAGAGGTGAAGTGTACCACTCGACATGTCTACCCCGCCCCTCACGTTGCCTGGGCAACTGACCCACCCACCGCCCAGCCTCTTCGACCAATAACGCGTAAACTGGCTGACCGACAGGGGCTGTATGCGGTGGAGAGCCGGCTGAGGAGGCTGAACAGCCAATCAGAGCTCACCTACATCTGTACTGTCATCTCCTCCTATGGATCACAGACCTGGACCGCTTCACTCAGAGAAAGAGGTATTACACACTCACATACACTGTTTTGTAAAACTTTAAAAGCTTTTTGTAATCTCTCGCTCTCGCTCTCACTCTCTCTCTCAGAGATCAATGGAGTAGAAGGGAAGGATCTGACCATTCCTTGCCATGCCCCACCCTACCAGCCTAAATCCTCAGTTTCCTGGAGTTTCACAAATCACAACGAAGAGGTCCTCATCCTCACCTACGACAGCCAATCACAGCTCAGTTCTGCCTCAGCACCCTGGGAGGCCTGTGCAAGATTGGACGTCCTCAGGGTTCCGCTCGGTGACGGATCGCTGCAATTGGTCAACCCAGTCAGTCTGGAACACACAGGGACCTATACCTGTGTTTACTCTTCCCCCCAGAACACACACACAGAACACACCGGGGTCAACATCTCAGCTGTCACTGGTGAGAGAACACTCACACCTACACACTAAATCAAATCAAAAATCTAATCAAATTGCATTTGTCACATGCGCCGAATACAACAGGTGTAAACCTTACAATGAAATCCTTACTTACAAGCCCTTAACCAACAATGCAGTTAAGGGGAAAAAAGGTAAGAGATAAGAATAACAAATGATTAAGGAGCAGCAGTAAATAACAATAGCGGGGCTTTATACAAGGGGTACCGGTACAGAGTTAATGTTCGGGGGCACCGGTGTCGAGGACATTGAGGTAATATGTACATGTAGGTAAAGTTATTAAAGTGACTATGCATAGATAATAAGAGTATGCAAATATGCAAATAGTCTGGGTAGCATTTGATTAGCTGTTCGGGAGTCTTATGGCTTGGCGGTAGAAGCTATTTAGGAGCCTCTCGGACCTAAACTTGGTGCTTCGGTATTGCTTGCCGTGCGGTAGCAGAGAGAACAGTCTATGACTAGGGTGGCTGGAGTCTTTGACAATTTTTGGGCCTTCATCTGGCACCGCCTGGGATAGGGGTCCAGGATGGCAGGAAGCTTGGCCCTGGTGATGTACTGGGCCACACGCACTACCCTCTGTAGTGCCTTGCGGTTGGAGGACAAGCAGTTGCCATACCAGACGGTGATGCAACCCGTCAGGATGCTCTCGGTGGTGCAGCTTTAAAACCTTTTGAGGATCTGAGGACCCATGCCAAATCTTTTCAGTCTCCTGAGGGGTAATAGGTTTTGCTGTGCCCTCTTCATGACTGTCTTGATGTGCTTGGACCATGTTAGTTTGTTGGCGATTTGAATGCCAAGGAACTCTTGAAGCTCTCAACCTGCCCCACTACAGCCCCGTCGATGAGAATGGGGACGTGCTCGGTCCTCCTTTTCCTGTAGTCCACAATCATCTCCTTTGTCTTGATCACGTTGAGGGAGAAGTTGTTGTCCTTGCACCACACGGTCAAGTCTCTGACCTCCCCATAGGCTGTCTCATTGTTGTCGGTGATCAGGCCTACCACTGTTTTGTCATCAGCAATCTTAGTGATGGTGTTGGAGTTGTGCCTGGCCGTGCAGTCATGAGTGAAAAGGGAGTACAGGAGGGGACTGAGCTTGTACCCCTGAGGGGCCCCCGTGTTGAGGATCAGCGTGGTGAATGTGTTGTTACCTACCCTTACCACCTGGGAGCAGCCCATCAGGAAGTCCAGGATCCAGTTGCAGAAGGAGGTGTTTAATCTCAGGGTCCTTAGCTTAGTGATGAGCTTTGAGGGTACTATGGTGTTGAACGCTGAGCTGTAGTCAATTAATAACGTTCTCACATAGGTGTTCCTTATGTCCAGGTGGGAAAGGGCAGTGTGGAGTGCAATATAGTTTGCATCATCTGTGGATCTGTTGGTGCGGTATGCAAATTGGAGTGGGTCTAGGGTTTCTGGGATAATGGTGTTGATGTGAGCCATGACCACCACATCTATTGTTAGGGGTTTACTGTCTTTTTCTGTTACCTGTGTGTCTGTTACCTGTGTGTCTGTTACTTGTATGTATCAGAACTCAGGATAAGACCCAGATGCAGACAGCTTGAGTCCCAGACGTTTATTGACCCAAACAAGGGGTAGGCAAAAGACAGGTCAAAGGCAGGCAGAGGTCCGTAATCCAGGGCAGTGTCAATAAGGTACAGAATGGCAGGCAGGCTCAGGGTCAGGGCAGGCAGAATGGTCAGAACCGGGGACACTAGGGAACAGAATTTGAGAAAGCAGGGAGATATGAAAACATTCTGGTAAGACCTGACAAGACGAACTTTCAACAGACAAACAGAGAACACGGGTACAAATACTCTGGGGTTAATGAGGAAGATGGGTGACATCTGGAGGGAGGTGGAAACAAGCACAAAGACAGGTGAAACAGATCAGGGCGTGTGTATATTACCTGTGTGTATTTTACCTGTGTATTTTATCTGTGTGTAGGTGAGCGTATGCGAAGTCACGAGGAGTCTCGGTGGTGGATCTTTGCCGTGGTGATAGCATTGCTGGCTCTCGCCCTCACAGGAATTCTGGGATATCTTAAAGTCAGAGGTAAGGAGTATGGGCAGGGGGTAAGGTTAACTCTAATAATAAACATAACATCATCTGTCTATAATCACAAATGTGTAGTAATACTGAGAGAACTAAGGCTGAATGAGCTTGCAGGTAAATGACGGTTTAAATACTTCCACTTTTACAATATCTGTACCTGATATCCCTTTTCCTGTCACCAGGTGACCAGTCCAAGCCCAGAAAGAGACCAGAGGAAACCAGTGAGATGAAGCCAATGAAAGGTAAGTCACAGTCCACCCTTACTGTGGAGTGTATGTGTAGTACCCGGCTAGACCATCAACTAACTGTAGTATCCAGGACAGACCACAAGAAGGTGTAAGAGGATCATGAAGAACACTAGGCAGGAGTATGGTGGTCAGAACAGAGTGAATACTTACACCAGGAGTCAGGAGTATTGTTATATCTAGAAGCCTGTGTAGCAGAATCCAATGTACCTGTAGAGCTAGAGGATGCATTTATACCAGGGGTTGGAACTGGTTCAAAGAACCGAAAAATAACATTTAGAGGAACAGAATCAGAACCGGTAACAAGTGATCTGTACTGTTCCGGAAGACAACTGTTATTTAAAAGCATGGAAACAGTTAATAAAGTTATTTTACATTCCGTACATTTTTTTCAGCCCCCCCCCAAAAAAAGCAACAAAGTGCATATACCGTACAAGCCCTCCCTTGGTCACTCAGAAACATATTCCAGTGTCTGCCTGCCAGCGGAGTATCTTTGCCAGTGTGTCTCCATAGCTGTCCCCAGTTGTGCCAGCTGGTCATGATGTTGATGTAGAAGATAAGCTTGTTCGTTGACTGTCAGAGACATTTGATTCTCCTGCTGCTTCCATAGTTTTGTGAGACAGTATTCTGTAACAATGACCCTGTGAGTCGAGAAGCAGGTGAAATGTTTAATCAAATATGAAACTGGAACAATGCCACCTGAGGAATGAACGTAAGGGAAGGACAGATAAAGGGGAGGTAATGGTGTGAATCATAATGATCTGCAGATGCGGGTAATGATGGATGCCAGGTGTGCGTAATGATGGATGCCAGGTGTGCGTAATGATGGATGACAGGTGTGCATAATGATGAATCCCAGGACCGGGGGTTAGGGGAGGAGCAGCAGTAAACGTGACAACAAAGAAACAATATAAACCTTTAATGTTTTAGGGTTTGAACCGGGTCAGAACTTTATTTTTCTGGTCAGAACAGTGGAACGGAACAAGAACAAAAATAATGGTTCTGTTCAGAGTGAACCGATTAGAAAATAATTTTGGTTCCAACCGAAACGTAAACATCCGTACTGCTAGACTTAGCCTTGACGGAATGTTAACTAGTGTATGCTGTGTGTACTTCTGTTTGGTGAGTAATCTCTCCCTTCCATATTGTCTCTTATCCCAGAAACCACTGCCAATGAGAGAGGCTTGTCTGTGAGCAGTCCCCTTACCACAGGAGAGACCTTGTCGACAAATGTCAACATCCTCACCCCCAAACATGTTCCCGCGGCCATGCCAGAGACGGCATGACCTACACAGCTGGTGGATGGAGCAGCAGTACCATGAGTAGGTCTACCTGAGGCCTTGGGATGAGACCTGGCAGGACTGATGTTACTCACCATCAGCTGGCCTGGAAGTGATCCACAGTTACAGCAGTGAACTGTAATATTTAGGACACATAACTGCAAGGGACTTCCTTCACCTGGAGTCTGCTGATATTGGCCTTTTAGAGTTTGTCTCTGTTTTTACCTACCTGCGGTGAGCAGTATGTCAAAACTTTTTTTAAATGTTTGACAAAAAATAAATCTAAGTAATGAATGTTGAAGAACTTTAATTATATCCAGGAAATAATTGGCAACCATATCCTTGGTGGATATCCATGGAGAGTATGTGGAGGGGAGGCCAATTCATTGTCATGTCATTCATACAGACTTTAAAGATTTAATCGGCCAACCAGTAAAATGCTACATAGTCAGACAGATTCACTGAGTTGTTCAGTCATTATCTGCTGGCCTTGCAGTCCATCCATGACAATTTGCTTTAGCACAGTCACTGCTTTGTCGTGCAAACCAAGCTCAGTCACAACTTCACAAGGGGGAGTGTTTGTCTAGAGCAGAAAGGCCCTATCTAATCTGTAAATGTTTCACAATGCAGTACACTTTGCCCTACAATTATTTGGCCAATAGTAAAAAAAAACTAATGACAAGCGCAGGTACTGTATTCTTTACAATCCATTAAGAGGGAGAGGAGTTTGTTTCCACAATGATAAACCTGTGGTCTGGTCTCCATGGAGATGGCCTGGGTTCTGGTTTCCATGACATTAAGGGGTCTGATGTTGGTGGTGATTCTGCTGTGGACTGTCACACCCACAGATGGAGGTGAGTAAGAACCATCATCAGTCTGTCTTAGTTCATCTGTCTTTACCTTCTGTCTGTCTCAAAAAATTACATTCCAAAATAACTCCAATAGATGTAGGATCTTAATTTGATCACTCTTTTGTTGCTGTGAATTTTATTGCACAATAGGAAATGCAAAGCTTTAGTGTACTCAAGTTTCAAAAAAGGCTTAACTATAATCCACATAATAATTCACATTTCCTGTTGCTGCAGGATTATTTTCCTGCTGTAGCAAACAGGCTCAAGGTAGATCCTACATCTGTAGTCCCAGGTCTGTTTGACAGTAAGTGCTGAGCTAGCAGCACCTGGGAGGAGGGAAGTTGTTATCACACAGGACAGACAGGGTTTTACTGATATAAACTCACTGGAATCACCTCACATCAGTTTAACTGTAAAACAAGCTTCTCTGAAACATGAATTACTTAATTCAAGAACAGACTTTTCCTGTTGTGCGCAGTGATCTTTGGCCAGATGTGACTGAAAATGAGGTCTCATCAACGTCTCTCTGTGATTGTTTGAACATCTTCAAAGTAGGAATCAGTGATTCAACTTAAAAGAGAAGACAGGCTCAGATGGTTTATCAATGTAAATGATTGCTGAATGGGTGTGTGGTACGATTAGAGGCGTGAAGGAAGTGTAGTCATTCAGGTCTGACTGGGGTCTTTATTTTAGATTGTGATCTTAGTTAGAGGTTAGGTGCTGTGGTTGTGGAGGGTGGAGGACCAAAGAAGACCACAATGACAGAATAGACTCAGGTTAATATTAACAATAATAACAGGTTAATAACACTCTGATATAAACAAAGGGCCTACTCACTTTACCAATGTATCTGACTATTGGGGAGTGTAGGAGTCTGTGTTTGAATCCTCTTTTGTCCAGATGCCCACTTAACGTGTGTTTATTGTTTGTTCTCAGAGGATTGTGTGCTGCCCTGCAGCTCCCAGCGTGGCAGTGATGAACTCAGCCACTGGCTGAAAGTAGAAGACAAGGACCTGAACATCCACTCCCACTACAACAGTACAGATCAGCTCAAACAGCAGAGACAGCTTTTCATAGGGAGAACAGCCCTGTTCAATGACCAGATCCCCAAAGGAAACGCTTCACTACTGCTGAGAGGGATCACACTCCAGGACCAGGGCAGATACAAGTGTTATACCAGCACTATTAAAGGCAACAAGGAGTCCTTCATTAATAACCTGTTAGGGATGTTGGTTCCTTTACAGGAACCAAATCAGCGGAAATTTTAGAGCGCCACCTATAGTTTCCGATAAAACTCAAACTTTCATTAAAACACACATGCAAGGTACTGAATTAGAGCTACACTCGTTGTGAATCTAGCCACCAAGTCAGATTTGTAAAATACTTTTCGGCGAAAGCATGAGAAGCTATTATCTGATAGCATGCACCCCCCAAAATCCCGGAACGTCACCTAAACAACAGATTTTGCGGTAGCCGGCACTACCCAAAACGCAGAAATGAAATATAAAACATTCATTACCTTTGACGAGCTTCTTTGTTGGCACTCCTATATGCCCCATAAACATCACAATTGGGTCTTTTTCCCGATTAAATCCGTCATTGTATACCCAAAATGTCATTTGCTGCAGACCGGTCTGATCCAGGAAAATGCCCCTTTACAAGATGCAACGTCACTTTTTAAAATTACCAAAGTTGCCTATAAACTTTTACAAATCACTTCAAACTACTTTTCTAAACCAACTTTAGGTATTAATAAACGTTAATAATCTATCAAATTGATCACGGGGCGATCTGTATTCGATAGCAGCAAGTCTTGAAATCATCATCCATGTTTTCAATTTCACAACATCCTGGGGCGAGCCCCAAGAAAGGAAGTGCCCTAACGTCATCTAACCAAGGATAAAGCAGGCAAAAAAATGCCAGTACTGGCGACATCGTGTGGAAGCTGTAGGCATTGTACTGGGGGCCTCGTCTTTTGTCTGTCGCCTTAGACAATACATTGACTGGCGGATTAATATTTTGTTTTTGTTTTTGGTGAACAGTTTTTCGAGGGATTTTTACTCCTAAACATGTTCTGTTATAGCCACAGACACGATTTAACCAGTTTTAGAGACCTCGGAGTGTTTTCTATACACACATATCATATGCATATACTATATTCCTGGCATGAGTAGCAGGACTTTGAAATGTTGCTCGATTTTTAACAAAAAGCTGCGAAAATTAACATAGCAGTGGAAGGTATGGAATGTATGTCTGTCTGTCTATGATGATCACTTCATGCTGCTCCATGTGTAATGTCTACTTTGTTGCAGCTTCAGTCCCCTTGGTGGACTGAGTCTAAACTCACCTGGTCCACTGGCTCACCTGGTCCACTGCATTTACTCATACTAGCTGTTTGTGTGTCTGAATCCTGCTAACTCACCCTAAACTCACCTATCCCCCTCCAGCAAATACAAACGGTCCAAATGAAAACGATCAGAGTGGAAAACCACTTCAGAAAGGAGAAAAAAAGAGAGGAAGACATAAAAAGACAACAAGGTCAGCCACTGCAGACACACTAAGTGCCTCAGACAGAAGAGGGAGCATAGACCCAGGGGAGGACAAAGAGGAAAGGTGACAATTGGATACTTTAAGTTGCAGATAAGCAAATAAGCAATGATGACATATTCACCTACAAAAGGCAATGGATCCTTCAGATCTACATGGAGTGCCTAGCCAGAGGGTTGTGGCTATTACAATACATTGGGATAAGTAGTTGATTTATTGTGGAACATAAAAAACCTGTGTGTCTTCTGTGTGGAGAAAGTGTGGCGGTACTGAAAGAGTATAATCTGAGACGACATTATGAAACGAAACACGCGGACAAAAACAAGAATATGGACATGGAACAAAGGCTACAAAAGGCAGAGGAATTCAAACGAGGCCTCAAATCTCGACAGGCTCTGTTCAAAAAAGCCAAATCACAAGGCCAGGCTGCTGTCAAGGCCAGTTTTATTTTGGCAGAAGAGATCGCTAAATCAGCCCGGCCATTTACGGAGGGGGATTTCATCAAAAACTGCATGATTAAAGTTTGTGACGAAGTTTGCCCAGAAAAAAGGCAACTCTTTTTAAATGTGAGTCTGAGCAGAAACACCATTGCCGAGAGAGTAGACCAGTTGTCCATCAATCTAAAAGAGCAGCTTGTGAAAAAGGGAAAAGATTTCATTGCATATTCCTTGGCTGTGGATGAGAGCACCGACATTTCTGACATTGCCCAGTTGTCAATTTTCATCCGCGGAGTGGACTCCAGCCTAAGCGTGACAGAGGAGTTTTTGGCTTTACGTCCTATGCATGGCACAACTACGGGGCATGATTTGTATGAAGAGGTGTCAAGATGTGTAAATGAGATGGAGCTGCCTTGGGAAAAACTCGTGGGTTTGACAACCGACGGAGCACCTGCGATGTGTGGACACAGGAGCGGACTGGTGGCGAAGATACGGGAAAAGATGCAAGAGGAAAACGCGACAGGTGAGCTGACAGCTTATCATTGTATCATACACCAGGAAGCGTTGTGCGGTAAAGCCTTGAAAATGGAGCATGTAATGAGCATCATCACGCGCACAGTTAACTTTATCAGAGCCAAAGGTTTGAATCACCGCCAGTTCAAGGCATTTCTGACGGAGTTAGAAACGGAGCATGGTGATTTGCCTTATCACACAGAGGTGCGATGGCTAAGCCAGGGAAAGGTGCTTCAAAGATGTTTCGAGCTTCGTGAGGAGATTTGTCTGTTCTTGGACAGCAAAGGGAAAGACACAACACAACTCCGAGACGAAATGTTTCTGTGTGAAATGGCTTTTCTGTGTGACATTACGAGTCATCTGAATGCAATGAACTTGCAGCTGCAGGGTTGGGATCGTGTCATCTCTGATATGTACAGTACAGTGAAGGCATTTAAAACCAAACTGACTCTGTGGGAGACGCAGATGCGGAAAGAAAATTTGAGCCACTTTCCCAGCTGCCAGACCATGAAAGAGAAGCTCTCTACCAGTGCGTTCCCGAGCGCACAGTTGGCTGATAAAATAGGTATGCTTGCCGCTGACTTTCGACGCCGATTTGCTGACTTTGAAGCACAAAAAAGCAGGTTGGAACTGCTCGGTAACCCATTTGCTGTTGACGTGGAAAGCTCACCACCAAACCTCCAAATGGAGTTGATTGACCTCCAATGCAATGATGCACTGAGGGCAAAATATGCGGCAGTGGGTGCTGCGGAGTTCGCCCGTTTCCTCCCCGACACAATGCCCCAGCTGCGCATCCAGGCTGCTCAAACGTTGTCTATGTTTGGCAGCACATACCTGTGTGAACAACTGTTTTCTTTGATGAACTTGAACAAAACATCACACAGAAGTCGACTTACTGCTGAACACCTCCACTCAATTCTGAGGATTTCCTCAGCTCAGAGCCTTACCCCGAACATTGATGAACTTGTGGAAAAGATGGGACACCACCAAGTATCACCCTCAACCTCAAACAAGTGAACATTACTGTGCAATCACATATTTAGAGTTTTTACTCAGTTCAAGTTTAAAAGTTAAAGTTTAATATTTGTTTTCACTGCATGTTACTTCTCCTTAAACAAAGTGTTGTTTTTGATTAATATATTTTTGCACTTTATTTTATTGTATTTCAATCCAATTATATTTTAAAAATATTTCAGTTGAGTGGATGATAGAAAATTGCTATTATTGTTTTTTTCTTTGAAGTAAATTTAGCCCACTTTTGCTAAAATAGAAAATATAGGCTACTGATGGTGCCTTGAATACCGGTTTCTTTCATTTAATGTTCATGTTATGGGGATTTTTATATAAAGGAAATTTGTCTTTTGTGTCTGTTGAAAATTAAAGATTACTGACAGAGCCATAAGAAAATATTGCTTTATTTATCTGATCATATTGGAATATATTTGTTAGGTTTTCAGTAGGTTCAATTAGGTTCACTAGACTATATGCGTCATTTAAACATTTTTCAATGAACATTCGAACAGTCCGGCCCTCGGCTTGTAGCTAAATTTTTTATTTGGCCCTCCGTCCATTTGACTTTGACACCCCTGCTCTACAACATCCGCAGAGTACGACCCTGCCTCACACAGGAAGCGGCGCAGGTCCTAATCCAGGCACTTGTCATCTCCCGTCTGGATTACTGCAACTCGCTGTTGGCTGGGCTCCTGCCTGTGCCATTAAACCCCTACAACTCATCCAGAACGCCGCAGCCCGTCTGGTGTTCAACCTTCCCAAGTTCTCTCACGTCACCCCGCTCCTCCGCTCTCTCCACTGGCTTCCAGTTGAAGCTCGCATCCGCTACAAGACCATGGTGCTTGCCTACGGAGCTGTGAGGGGAACGGCACCTCAGTACCTCCAGGCTCTGATAAGGCCCTACACCCAAACAAGGGCACTGCGTTCATCCACCTCTGGCCTGCTCGCCTCCCTACCACTGAGGAAGTACAGTTCCCGCTCAGCCCAGTCAAAACTGTTCGCTGCTCTGGCCCCCCAATGGTGGAACAAACTCCCTCACGACGCCAGGACAGCGGAGTCAATCACCACCTTCCGGAGACACCTGAAACCCCACCTCTTTAAGGAATACCTAGGATAGGATAAGTAATCCTTCTCACCCCCCCCCCCCCTTTAAGATTTAGATGCACTATTGTAAAGTGACTGTTCTACTGGATGTCATAAGGTGAATGCACCAATTTGTAAGTCGCTCTGGATAAGAGCGTCTGCTAAATGACTTAAATGTAAATGTAAAATGTAAATGTTACCATTCAAAGAAATGTTTCTGTCGAACATGTATCCCAAAAGCACACAACTCTAAGAGCCCTGACGTCTCAGTTTTGAAGTTTGACCAGGAGCATTCACTCCAGTTAGCGGGTGCATTATCAGGTATTGGAGCGTTGAGAGATGACGCACAACAGCGGTTTCTACCACGAAATCACGACTCCAATAACCACAGCGGTCGAAATAACTGTAAAGTACGTCTCCATCAACAAGACTACCGCGACAATCAACCTGTTCGCTACGTTCCTGCACCCAACCCACACAAAGGGTCAGAGCACAAGGGTAACAAAACGTTAAAGGATGATCAAAACGTAGACCTGTGTTCTCTAGAAGTTCCACTACGTGAAGAACTAAAGCGAGAAAAATGTGAGAAAAGGTTCAAAGATAAGTCACAAGGACTAGACGGGGAATTTCCGGACACCAGGTCTGCAAGAATTAACACCCGTAGCAAGGAAGTTAAAAGTCTAATTTCTCCCGCTCTCACTCGAGACCCTATCCAGGGCCCGCTCGATCAAGAAACAAGCCCACAGGCTTTGCCTATATACTGATACAAACGTTGCGAAGAAAAAGGTCTAACGCTTCACTAAAGCCAAGCCCACTCAACATCCGAAAAGTTTATCTGCTTTCATCTTGAACAGATATGGCACATCACATCGTTGCGAACGACCACTCCACTTTGTGGGGAATATGTTCACTAAATGCAACTATAAGCGGCCATACCTGGAAACAGTCCTGGAGGACTGCTTAACTTGTCATACGCTGATTAATTCAAGCACAAAAATATCGGTCATCTCTCAAACATTGTTCAACGATCTCAAAATGGCTTTGAAGCCAATGTTTAGTTAGTTAAAAGTGGAACGATGCGACACTACCAGTCGAGGTTTTACTCAGACTACCTCGCCTCTCACATGCTGAAACCACACTTCCAGGACTTATCGCTTGTACACCCTGTGGTCCTTCTGTGGCTCAGTTGGTAGAGCATGGCGCTTGTAACGCCAGGGTAGTGGGTTCGATTCCCGGGACCACCCATACGTAGAATGTATGCACACATGACTGTAAGTTGCTTTGGATAAAAGCGTCAGCTAAATGGCATATATTATATTATATTATTATATTATTATATTATTATATATTATATGCTGAAACCACACTTCCAGGACTTATCGCTTGTACACCCTGTGCATGTTACCAGCCTCGAATCTGAAACCCTGCTCCTCGGTGCAGACTTAATAGTTAGTTGTTACTGTTGTTGTATGCTGACTTTTATTTATTTCTGTAATATTTTATATGGGGGTAGTATTGTGTACAGTGTATTCATTTTCTCCTGTTTCAGAACCGCTACCATTCCACTAGCTTTCCCATTTTTCATCCCAATGTCAATCACCATGTTTATCTTCCTTAGTGTGTTTAAGTACTTGTTCTGAAAACGGAAGTGAAATTACAGGTTATTTGAAGTGTCATATCGTTAAATGTGAAGACTTAATTTATCAACTCAATTCTCTATGTAATTTAATTATGCTATTAAACTAATCATGTAATGTGAATTAACAAAGAAGTTGGGGCACCATAGGAAAATGTTTAAAAAGTTTCTATTTCCGAACTAACTCTCCAGATATTTTCATATCTTATCGATTACAGTCACTTATGAATGTAATATTACCTCATCAGTCAAATTCTGAATGTCGCAAACCCTTAGATATCTGCACGAACCCATAGATCATGAATCAGCGATATATATATATATATATTGTGTTTCCTTTCAAATGGTACCAAGAATATGCATATCCTTGCTTCAGGGCCTGAGCTACAGGCAGTCACATTTGGGTATGTCATTGTAGGCAAAAATGTTTTTAAAAAAAGGTCTAATCCTTAAGGAACAAAATATAAAACTCACTTTGGGAACGCACTCCATTCCACTCAAGTCCAGAGATAGGAGTGAGTCCAGTTGTTGATGGGCAGAGATGTTGCTCTCAGTCACTGCTTGAGGGACACTGACTATTGTAGAGACAAAGATGTTGCTCTCAGTCACTCCTTGAGGGACACTGACACTATTGAAGAGACAGATGTTGCTCTCTGCCCTGCTTGAGGGACACTGACACTATTGAAGAGACAGATGTTGCTCTCTGCCCTGCTTGAGGGACACTGACACTATTGAAGAGACAGATGTTGCTCTCTGCCCTGCTTGAGGGACACTGACACTATTGAAGAGACAGATGTTGCTCTCTGCCCTGCTTGAGGGACACTGACAGTATTGTGTGACCTGTATGTTCCAGAGTTGGGCAGATGTCCGGCCCCCTAGTAACACCCCTAGCAACCTATCGGGGCAGAGGTGACACAGGTCAGAGTTTGAGAGGCAGGTTTATAGTACCCCTAGACTCTGAGGCTCCAGTCGTGGGGTATGGGGAGTGGAGTGTGCAGCTCAGGTTTGTGAGGTGCTGTTAACAGTAACGGGCAGGGAATTTGTGACAGGGAGGGTCACCTCGAGGTGAAAATGGATATTTAAGCACTGGTACATCTCACACCAGATATTTGTCCTATGCTAAGCAAGAGATTTAGACCAAAACATTCCCCTCGTCTGTAGGTACAGGCACACACACACACACACACACACACACACACACACACACACACACACACACACACACACACACACACACACACACACACACACACACACACACACACACACACACATCCAATCATCATATAAGCTGCTGCTACTCCTGAGGCCGAGGTCACCTTACCCCTATACATATTGAGCCCTTCCTCTCCAGTACCCCTGCACATTGTAAATATGGTTTTGGAACTGACCCTGTATTTAGTTTACTTACATTCTCATGTTCTTCTTCTTTCTATTTCCCATGTGTTTTTCTTCTACTTGACTTTATAGTACTATACTGTATATTGATATTGATTACTTACTGTATATTGATATTTATACTGTTACTGAGAAAAGAGCTGGTGTTACGACTTCCGACCAAAGTCCGTCCCTCTCCTTGTTCGGGCGGCGGTCGAAGTCGGTCCCCCTCCTTGTTCGGGCGGCGTTCGGCGGTCGAAGTCGATCCCTCTCCTTGTTCGGGCGGCGTTCGGCGGTCGACGTCGGTCCCTCTCCTTGTTCGGGCGGTGTTCGGCGGTCGAAGTTGGTCCCTCTCCTTGTTCGGGCGGTGTTCGGCGGTCGAAGTTGGTCCCTCTCCTTGTTCAGGCGGTGTTCGGCGGTCGAAGTTGGTCCCTCTCCTTGTTCGGGCGGTGTTCGGCAGTCGACGTCGGTCCCTCTCCTTGTTCGGGCGGTGTTCGGCGGTCGACGTCGGTCCCTCTCCTTGTTCGGGCGGTGTTCGGCGGTCGAAGTTGGTCCCTCTCCTTGTTCGGGCGGTGTTTGGCGGTCGAAGTTGGTCCCTCTCCTTGTTCGGGCGGTGTTTGGCGGTCGAAGTTGGTCCCTCTCCTTGTTCGGGCGGCGTTCGGCGGTCGAAGTTGGTCCCTCTCCTTGTTCGGGCGGTGTTCGGCGGTCGACGTCGGTCCCTCTCCTTGTTCGGGCGGCGTTCGGCGGTCGAAGTTGGTCCCTCTCCTTGTTCGGGCGGCGTTCGAAGTCGGTCCCTCTCCTTGTTCGGGCGGTGTTCGGCGGTCCCGGTCCCTCTCCTTGTTCGGCGGTGTTTGGGGCGGTGTTCGGCGGCGAAGTCGGTCCCTCTCCTTGTTCGGCGGTGTTGATATCCCTCCTTGTTTGTTCGGCGGTCGAAGTCGGTCCCTCTCCTTGTTCGGGCGGTGTTCGGCGGTCGAAGTGGTCCCTCTCCTTGTTCTGGGTGGTGGGCGGTGTTCGGCGGTCGAAGTTGGTCCCTCTCCTTGTTCGGGCGGTGTTCCTTGTCGGCGGAAGTTGGTCCCTCTCCTTGTTCGGGCGGTGTTCGGCGGTCGAAGTTGGTCCCTCTCCTTGTTCGGGGCGGTGTTCGGTGGGCGGTCGAAGCTGGTCCCTCTCCTTGTTCGTTGGCGGTCCCTCTCCTTGTTCGGGCGGTGTTTGGCGGTCGAAGTTGGTCCCTCTCCTTGTTCGGGCGGTGTTTGGCGGTCGGGTTGGTCCCTCTCCTTGTTCGGGCGCGTTCGGCGGTCGAAGTTGGTCCCTCTCCTTGTTCGGGCGGTGTTCGGCGGTCGACGTCGGTCCCTCTCCTTGTTCCGGTCCCTCTCCTTGTTCGGGCGGCGTTCGAAGTCGGTCCCTCTCCTTGTTCGGGCGGTGTTCGGCGGTCGAAGTCGGTCCCTCTCCTTGTTCGGGCGGGGGTTGGCGGTCGACGTCGGTCCCTCTCCTTGTTCGGGCGGTGTTCGCCGGTCGAAGTCGGTCCCTCTCCTTGTTCGGGCGGTGTTCGGCGGTCGAAGTTGGTCCCTCTCCTTGTTCGGGCGGCGTTCGGCGGTCGAAGTTGGTCCCTCTCCTGGTTCGGGCGGCGTTCGGCGGTCGAAGTTGGTCCCTCTCCTTGTTCGGGCGCGGTCGGCGGTCGAAGTTGGTCCCTCTCCTTGTTCGGGCGGCGTTCGGCGGTCGACGTCGGTCCCTCTCCTTGTTCGGGCGGTGTTCGGCGGTCGAAGTCGGTCCCTCTCCTTGTTCGGGCGGCGTTCGGCGGTCGAAGTTGGTCCCTCTCCTTGTTTGGGCGGCGTTCGGCGGTCGAAGTTGGTCCCTCTCCTTGTTCGGGCGGCGTTCGGCGGTCGAAGTTGGTCCCTCTCCTTGTTCGGGCGGCGTTCGGCGGTCGAAGTTGCCGACCTTCTAGCCATCGCTGATCCTCTTTTCATTTTCCTTTGGTTTTGTCAAGTCTTGTATTACACCTGGTTCCAATCCCATTCATTACATGTTGTGTATTTAACCCTCTGTTCCCCCTCATTGTCCTTGTCGGTGATTGTTTGTTTGTAAGCATTGTGCAAGATATGTGTGCGACGGGTTTTGTACCCACTTTATTATTTTGTACATTTTGGTTTTTGAGCACTTATTAAACTGCTCCGTTTTATACCAAGTTTGATCTCTTGCGCCTGGCTTCCCTGCCACCAGCACGCACCCTTACAGCTGACAAGAAAGGGATTGCACTGTACTGGTGCACGTGACAATAAAAACTTGATACCTGAAAATATTTGCATCTGGAAACAGTGCCAGAAACTAAACCGAAGCATGAATTGCTGTCATACATTGTCCATAGACTACTTACAGGGTAAGGAAACCAATGTGTCATTTTGTCATTTGGGTGAACTATCCTTTTACCTGGTCTACCAATGGCACTGCTCTTGAAGAGTGAAACTAGGCTTACTGCTAAGGAATAACATTCACATACCAACACAAAACCAGAATGGGCACATTACTCTGTGACTAACTGGATTTGGCTAAGAGCGACAACACAGCTACTAGCTGGAATTCGTATCCACAACGATAACACTGTGGTCTGGTCTCTGTGGAGATGGCCTGGGGACTGGTTTCCATGACATTAAGGGGTCTGTTGTCTGGGGTCTGTTGTCTGGTGATTCTGCTGTGGACTGTCACATCCACAGATGGGGGAGGTGAGTAACAACCATCATCATTCTGTCTTAGTTCATCTGTCTTTACCTTCTGTTTGTCTCAAAATATTACAGTGCAGACTCCAGACTCCATATCATATGATACCGTAAAACAAGCTTCTCAGACACATGAATTACTGTAGATCATAAACATGTTGGTCATGACAAATTCATTCAAGAGCAGAGTTTTCCTGTTGCGTGTAGTGATCTTTGGTCACTTCCACCCTAAGGCAAAGTGTTATACACTGATTATACCAATTTGGGCAGTAAATCCCCATTTTACCCTTAGAACAGCCTCAATTCATCAGGGGAATGGACTCTACAAGGTGTCGACAGCATTCCAAAGGGATGCTGGCCCATGTTGAATCCAATGCTTTCCACAATTCTGTCAAGTTGGCTGGATGTCCTTTGGGTGGTGGACCATTCTTAAAACACACAGGAAACTGTTGGTTGTGAAAACCCAGCAGCTTTGCAATTCTTGACAAAATCCGGTGCGCTTGGCACCGACTATCATATCCTGTTCAAAGGTACTTGCATACAGTGGGGAGAACAGGTATTTGATACACTGCCGATTTTGCAGGTTTTCCTACTTACAAAGCATGTAGAGGTCTGTCATTTGTATCATAGGTACACTTCAACTGTGAGAGACGGAATCTAAAACAAAAATCCAGAAAATCACATTGTATGGTTTTAAGTAATTAATTAGCATTTTATTAACAAGTGACATCAGTAAAGGATCAATAATCTTTCATAAATAAGCTTTCACCTGTACTCACCTCGTAAGTCTATGACATGGAAAGAGCCGGTGTCTTTAATGTTTTGTGTAGTCAGTGTTGATGAATCTGTGTTCTGTGTTTATTCTCTTCCAGACGTCCATGTAACCTGTGTGTTCTCAGAGGATTGTGGCCTACCCTGCAGCTTCCTGCCTGGCAGTGAGGAAGTCATCCATTGGATGAAACCAGAAGACAAGGACCTGATCATCCACTCCTACTACTACAGTACAGATCAGCTCAAACAGCAGAGCCAGCGTTACAGAGGGAGAACAGCCCTGTTCAATGACCAGATCCCCAAAGGAAACGCTTCACTACTGCTGAGAGGGATCACACTCCAGGACCAGGGCAGATACAAGTGTTATACCAGCACTATTAAAGGCAACATGGAGTCCTTCATTAACATAGCAGTGAAAGGTAAAGAATGTTTTTCTGTCTGTCTATGATGATCACTTCATGCTGCTCCATGTGTAATATCTACTTTGTTGCAGCTCCAGTCCACTTGGTGGATATACAGTTATCAGATGACATCATCACCTGCAGTTCTACAGGTATCTACCCCGAGCCTAAACTCACCTGGTCAACTGACCCCCCCTCTGACCTTTCATTTGACCCTGGAACCATCCAGAACTCCACCAGCATCAAGGTGGATGACCGGGGACTCTATGACATCACCAGCACAAAACAGTTTAGCAGAGACCGAACCAACATCTGTACCGTGACCTCTGGGACAGTAGACAGGACAGCAACCCTGAAACAGCAAGGTTATAAGTTGATCAACCTATTAATCAATCTATTCATAAATCAATGAATAAATTCATCAATATATTTATCTGGCTGCAAACTGTACAAACACAACACATCAATGTGAGACAGAATATGCAAAGACCATCCTAAAACGGCTCTTTCTCATGACCTCATCTCAGCTCCTGTCCAAGGATCTCCAAGCAGTGAGGTGTCCATCCCCTGCAGTGTCTCTCAGTCTGACCTCTGGACCTTTGACCTCACTTGGACGTTCAACCAGATAGTCACCATCCTTACCTCCACCTCCACCAATGGTACAGCTCAAATGTATGTTGTTGACAAGTGGAAGGAGCAGGTTCAGAATTTGTCTGACTCTGGCAGCCTTCAGCTCCACAAGTTAACCATGGTCCACCAGGGGACCTACAGCTGTGAACTCTCTACTGCCAGAGACACACACCTGATCCTCACCTACCTGCAGATCACACCTGATAAACTATCTGATGGTACAACGTTTACTCTTACTGTTTCCCCTCACTAAGTCACAGGATCACATTCAACAATAAACCTGATACTCTGTATTTTCTCCTTCAGTTTCAGATGGACTGAGTCCAGGTTCAATCACTGGTATAATAATAACAGCAGTGATTATAGCAGCAGTGATATGTTACCTGCTGAGAGGTAAGTTATGATGATGATGACATCATAATCTGTTGAACCATTTAACACAACCACCTCCTGATGAACCGAGAGGAGGGTTACATTGGTGGCTTTTGATGAACAGCTTTCAGTTTCTGATATTTTTATGTCTCCTGTCTCAAGTTTTTCTGTGCAAATCCAAAAAGCCCACAAGGTCTCAAGAGATGACCACCATCTCACCTGAAGAGGAAGAGTCACTCTCTGCCGCAGGTAGACCTTCATGGAATATTCATGTCCTTATGGTTATATGCAATTACTCATACTAGCTGTTTGTGTGTCTGAATCCTGCTAACTCACCCTAAACTCACCTATCCCCCTCCAGCAAATACAAATGGTCCAAATGAAAACGATCAGAGTGGAAAACCACTTCAGAATGAAGAAGGAAGAGAGGAAGACAGAGAAAGACAACAACAAGGTCAAGAAGAAGAGGGATCAGTCACAGCAGACATACCAGTGCCTCAGACAGAGGGGGAGGATATTGATCCTGGGTAAGACAAAAAGGACATTCTAGAACTCTCTATGGTGTGTAAGCCAAAAGTCAAGAAGAATATGGTAAGAAATGTGTCAGTGTTCTACAGGATGTGGTCATGGTGTCTCTTAATGGCTATTATTGATTAGCTAACACATTGATGACAAAATCACTACTGGTTTAGACACTAGAATCTTGTAGAGACTTGAATGAATTCAGTAACTATAACTATAAGCAATTTTGAAAATGTTTCCTACAGAAGACAAGGTGAAGTTATAATCATAATCATTTCGGAACCATATGGAGTGGCAAGCAGGAGGGTAGCAGCTAGGGGTTATTTCTGGACCAGCACTGTAGGACTGTTGTCTGTATACAGTGATATAAAACTCTGTTCGTGGGATGAAATGAAACCGACTTATCCACCTATCTTTCTCTGTGCAGCTAATGAAAACAGTCCATTTGGAAAACAACTTCTGAATCGGGGATAAAAAGGGGGAGATATTTTGATGAACACCAAGGTGAAGTGCTAACATAGTAGCAATACTGTTGCAGTGTCTCAAGAATTAAGAAGAGGTTGACCTAGAGGTGAAAATGGACCTTATTCACAGTGGACATTCAAACATCTCACAGCAGGCAAATATATGTTTCCTATGCTAACCAACAGAGACTTTTAAAAACCGACAGAAGATTCACCGAGGCTGGAGTTACCAGTCAAATAATACATTCTGATTGGTTTCTTTACTTTGGCTGATTATATTATATTGTGAAGGCTGTCCTAATGTCCTAATGAGAAAAGATTCATACAAGCCTTATCATTCCACGTAATACTATGAACAATGTTATTAAATATGTTAACTTCACTATACTTTGTTTGCTTCTAGTTCACGTTGCCTGCTCAAACCCAAACCAAACCTCTGTTTTCCACCTCTTAACATTTGGATCAGTGAGTAGGCCTAGTCAATAATGCCTGGTCTCCAAGGAAACACTGCCCCAGTGTCTGAAAGGTTGTTGATGCATTACAGAACCTGAATGGTATTCATGGGAATTGTCCACAGGTGAATGCAACCATTCTCCTGATCTCTTTTGTCCACATCAACCTGGCAGTAACCAGAAGACACTGGTCTAATACCATTGGTCCTGCTTGAGACTGGTCAGTGACTCCTGGATTCTGGGAGGAGGCTTGCAACCTTGCAGGATCATGTGCTGAACTTGTGTTCATGTTGGAGTAAGATAAAGGTCCCTCTAGAGAATCTGAGGTCAGTTTTGTATTCTCATTCAGGGTTTAGAATAAGACTTTAGGAAGGGAAATCTGATTGTAGATCTGTGCCTCAGGGCAACTCCTACCCAGAGATGGATCAGGTCAAAGACAGCCGAACATCGCCATCTAGTGGCCTTACAGCCTCTGCACCATATGCCTACACCTGATTGAACACAGATACATTAGGCCAGTGGTTCCCAAACTTATTACCATTCTGATAACTGAAAATCCTCACGACCCCAACCATGTAAGAAAAAAAAATGTAATTAACAGAATGTTATTTTTTTTATTTGGGGCTATGGCAGTCGATTGAGGAACATTGTAACAGTATTTCTAATTGTCTTCTCAACTCACCATCACATAATTATAATGTGGGACTATGACAGTCAATTGCAAAGTAGTCTGACAATGTTTCTTATCTCACCACCACTAATGAGTTAGGTGTGCCTGATGCATGTTGTGTAGGAGATTCTCAAAGTCAGGGGGCGTGGTCGACGTTGAGCATCTCATCTCTGCTGTCACATTAAACCTGGATCGATATTTGGTTTTAATGGAGACGAGAGTACTGATGGTTCTTTCAAGACTACTGGGAACTCCGAAAAATCATAACGTCAGTGGTCTTCAGGTTGGAAAAGTTGGAAAGTAGAAGCTCTAGAAACAGGCCTGAGTTCCCGAGTTGGAATTCCGAGTCAAAACTATTTATTTTCCCAGTTCCCATTTGCCTTGGATGCACTGAAGTCGGAAGTCAGAGATTTCCAAGTTCCCAGGTCCCAGTTAATTAAGACACGGCATTAATGACCCTCAACTAACTGTAGTATCCAGGACAGACCATCAACTAACTGTAGTATCCAGGAAAGACCATCAACTAAGTGTAGTTTCCAGGAAAGACCCTCAACTAACTGTAGTATCCAGGACAGACCATCAACTAACTGTAGTATCCAGGACAGACCCTCAACTAACTGTCGTATCCAGGACAGACCCTCAACTAACTGTCGTATCCAGGGCAGACCATCAACTAACTGTCGTATCCAGGACCCTCAACTAACTGTAGTATCCAGGACAGACCCTCAACTAACTGTCGTATCCAGAACAGACCATCAACTAACTGTAGTTTCCAGGACAGACCCTCAACTAACTGTCGTATCCAGGACAGACCAACAACTAACTGTAGTATCCAGGAAGACCATCAACTAACTGTAGTATCCAGGACAGACCCTCAACTAACTGTCGTATCCAGGACAGACCATCAACTAACTGTCGTATCCAGAACAGACCATCAACTAACTGTCGTATCCAAGACAGACCCTCAACTAACTGTAGTATCCAGGACAGACCATCAACTAACTGTAGTATCCAGGACAGACCCTCAACTAACTGTAGTATCCAGGACAGACCATCAACTAACTGTAGTATCCAGGACCCTCAACTAACTGTAGTATCCAGGACCCTCAACTTACTGTAGTATCCAGGACCCTCAACTAACTGTAGTATCCAGGACCATCAACTAACTGTAGTATCCAGGACCATCAACTAACTGTAGTATCCAGGACCCTCAACTAACTGTAGTATCCAGGACAGACCATCAACTAACTGTAGTATCCAGGACCCTCAACTAACTGTAGTATCCAGGACAGACCATCAACTAACTGTCGTATCCAGGACAGACCCTCAACTAACTGTAGTATCCAGGACAGACCATCAACTAACTGTAGTATCCAGGATAGACCCTCAACTAACTGTCGTATCCAGGACAGACCCTCAACTAACTGTCGTATCCAGGACAGACCCTCAACTAACTGTAGTATCCAGGACAGACCCTCAACTAACTGTAGTATCCAGGACAGAGCATCAACTAACTGTAGTATCCAGCACAGACCATCAACTAACTGTAGTATCCAGGACAGACCATCAACTAACTGTAGTATCCAGGACCCTCAACTAACTGTAGTATCCAGGACAGACCATCAACTAACTGTGGTATCCAGGACAGACCCTCAACTAACTGTAGTATACAGGACAGACCATCAACTAACTGTAGTATCCAGGACAGACCCTCAACTAACTGTCGTATCCAGGGCAGACCATCAACTAACTGTCGTATCCAGGAAGACCATCAACTAACTGTAGTATCCAGGACAGACCCTCAACTAACTGTAGTATCCAGGACCCTCAACTAACTATAGTATCCAGGACAGACCATCAACTAACTGTAGTATCCAGGACAGACCCTCAACTAACTGTAGTATCCAGGACAGACCATCAACTAACTGTAGTATCCAGGACAGACCCTCAACTAACTGTAGTATCCAGGACAGACCCTCAACTAACTGTAGTATCCAGGACAGACCATCAACTAACTGTAGTATCCAGGACAGACCATCAACTAACTGTAGTATCCAGGACCCTCAACTAACTGTAGTATCCAGGACAGACCATCAACTAACTGTGGTATCCAGGACAGACCATCAACTAACTGTAGTATCCAGGACAGACCATCAACTAACTGTAGTATCCAGGACAGACCCTCAACTAACTGTCGTATCCAGGGCAGACCATCAACTAACTGTCGTATCCAGGAAGACCATCAACTAACTGTAGTATCCAGGACAGACCCTCAACTAACTGTAGTATCCAGGACCCTCAACTAACTATAGTATCCAGGACAGACCATCAACTAACTGTAGTATCCAGGACAGACCCTCAACTAACTGTAGTATCCAGGACAGACCATCAACTAACTGTAGTATCCAGGACAGACCCTCAACTAACTGTAGTATCCAGGACAGACCTCAACTAACTGTAGTATCCAGGACAGACCCTCAACTAACTGTCGTATCCAGAACAGACCATCAACTAACTGTAGTATCCAGGACAGACCATCAACTAACTGTAGTATCCAGGACAGACCATCAACTAACTGTAGTATCCAGGACAGACCCTCAACTAACTGTAGTATCCAGGACAGACCATCAACTAACTGTAGTATCCAGGACAGACCTCAACTAACTGTCGTATCCAGGACAGACCCTCAACTAACTGTAGTATCCAGGACAGACCATCAACTAACTGTAGTATCCAGGACAGACCCTCAACTAACTGTCGTATCCAGGACAGACCATCAACTAACTGTAGTATCCAGGACAGACCCTCAACTAACTGTAGTATCCAGGACAGACCATCAACTAACTGTAGTATCCAGGACAGACCCTCAACTAACTGTAGTATCCAGGACAGACCTCAACTAACTGTAGTATCCAGGACAGACCTCAACTAACTGTAGTATCCAGGACAGACCATCAACTAACTGTAGTATCCAGGACCCTCAACTAACTGTAGTATCCAGGACAGACCATCAACTAACTGTAGTATCCAGGACAGACCATCAACTAACTGTAGTATCCAGGACAGACCCTCAACTAACTGTAGTATCCAGGACAGACCATCAACTAACTGTAGTATCCAGGACAGACCTCAACTAACTGTAGTATCCAGGACAGACCCTCAACTAACTGTAGTATCCAGGACAGACCCTCAACTAACTGTAGTATCCAGGACAGACCATCAACTAACTGTAGTATCCAGGACAGACCCTCAACTAACTGTCGTATCCAGGACAGACCCTCAACTAACTGTCGTATCCAGGACAGACCCTCAACTAACTGTAGTATCCAGGACAGACCCTCAACTAACTGTAGTATCCAGGACAGACCATCAACTAACTGTAGTATCCAGGACAGACCATCAACTAACTGTAGTATCCAGGACAGACCATCAACTAACTGTAGTATCCAGGACAGACCCTCAACTAACTGTAGTATCCAGGACAGACCATCAACTAACTGTAGTATCCAGGACAGACCCTCAACTAACTGTAGTATCCAGGACAGACCATCAACTAACTGTAGTATCCAGGACAGACCATCAACTAACTGTCAGTATCCAGGACAGACCATCAACTAACTGTAGTATCCAGGACAGACCCTCAACTAACTGTAGTATCCAGGACAGACCATCAACTAACTGTAGTATCCAGGACAGACCATCAACTAACTGTAGTATCCAGGACAGACCATCAACTAACTGTCGTATCCAGGACAGACCCTCAACTAACTGTAGTATCCAGGACAGACCATCAACTAACTGTAGTATCCAGGACAGACCCTCAACTAACTGTAGTATCCAGGACAGACCATCAACTAACTGTAGTATCCAGGACAGACCATCAACTAACTGTAGTATCCCAGACCCTCAACTAACTGTAGTATCCAGGACAGACCATCAACTAACTGTAGTATCCAGGACAGACCCTCAACTAACTGTAGTATCCAGGACAGACCATCAACTAACTGTAGTATCCAGGACAGACCTCAACTAACTGTCGTATCCAGGACAGACCATCAACTAACTGTAGTATCCAGGACAGACCATCAACTAACTGTAGTATCCAGGACAGACCTCAACTAACTGTAGTATCCAGGACAGACCATCAACTAACTGTAGTATCCAGGACAGACCATCAACTAACTGTAGTATCCAGGACAGACCCTCAACTAACTGTAGTATCCAGGACAGACCATCAACTAACTGACAGTATCCAGGACAGACCCTCAACTAACTGTAGTATCCAGGACAGACCCTCAACTAACTGTAGTATCCAGGACAGACCATCAACTAACTGTAGTATCCAGGACAGACCATCAACTAACTGTAGTATCCAGGACCCTCAACTAACTGTAGTATCCAGGACAGACCATCAACTAACTGTAGTATCCAGGACAGACCCTCAACTAACTGTAGTATCCAGGACAGACCATCAACTAACTGTAGTATCCAGGACAGACCCTCAACTAACTGTGTATCCAGGACAGACCATCAACTAACTGTCGTATCCAGGACAGACCATCAACTAACTGTAGTATCCAGGACAGACCCTCAACTAACTGTCGTATCCAGGACAGACCATCAACTAACTGTCGTATCCAGGACAGACCATCAACTAACTGTAGTATCCAGGACAGACCCTCAACTAACTGTAGTATCCAGGACCCTCAACTAACTATAGTATCCAGGACAGACCATCAACTAACTGTAGTATCCAGGACAGACCCTCAACTAACTGTAGTATCCAGGACAGACCATCAACTAACTGTAGTATCCAGGACAGACCCTCAACTAACTGTCGTATCCAGAACAGACCCTCAACTAACTGTAGTATCCAGGACCCTCAACTAACTGTCGTATCCAGAACAGACCCTCAACTAACTGTAGTATCCAGGACAGACCATCAACTAACTGTAGTATCCAGGACAGACCCTCAACTAACTGTAGTATCCAGGACAGACCATCAACTAACTGTAGTATCCAGGACAGACCTCAACTAACTGTCGTATCCAGGACAGACCATCAACTAACTGTAGTATCCAGGACAGACCCTCAACTAACTGTTGTATCCAGGACAGACCATCAACTAACTGTAGTATCCAGGACAGACCATCAACTAACTGTAGTATCCAGGACAGACCATCAACTAACTGTCGTATCCAGGACAGACCATCAACTAACTGTAGTATCCAGGACAGACCATCAACTAACTGTAGTATCCAGGACAGACCCTCAACTAACTGTAGTATCCAGGACAGACCCTCAACTAACTGTAGTATCCAGGACAGACCATCAACTAACTGTAGTATCCAGGACAGACCATCAACTAACTGTCGTATCCAGGACAGACCCTCAACTAACTGTAGTATCCAGGACAGACCATCAACTAACTGTAGTATCCAGGACAGACCCTCAACTAACTGTAGTATCCAGGACAGACCCTCAACTAACTGTAGTATCCAGGACAGACCATCAACTAACTGTAGTATCCAGGACAGACCCTCAACTAACTGTCGTATCCAGGACAGACCATCAACTAACTGTCGTATCCAGGACAGACCATCAACTAACTGTAGTATCCAGGACAGACCCTCAACTAACTGTAGTATCCAGGACAGACCTCAACTAACTGTAGTATCCAGGACAGACCATCAACTAACTGTAGTATCCAGGACAGACCCTCAACTAACTGTAGTATCCAGGACAGACCATCAACTAACTGTAGTATCCAGGACAGACCCTCAACTAACTGTAGTATCCAGGACAGACCATCAACTAACTGTAGTATCCAGGACAGACCATCAACTAACTGTAGTATCCAGGACAGACCCTCAACTAACTGTAGTATCCAGGACAGACCATCAACTAACTGTGGTATCCAGGACAGACCCTCAACTAACTGTAGTATCCAGGACAGACCATCAACTAACTGTCGTATCCAGAACAGACCCTCAACTAACTGTCGTATCCAGGACAGACCATCAACTAACTGTAGTATCCAGGACAGACCCTCAACTAACTGTTGTATCCAGGACAGACCATCAACTAACTGCAGTATCCAGGACAGACCATCAACTAACTGTAGTATCCAGGACAGACCATCAACTAACTGTCGTATCCAGGACAGACCATCAACTAACTGTAGTATCCAGGACAGACCATCAACTAACTGTAGTATCCAGGACAGACCCTCAACTAACTGTAGTATCCAGGACAGACCATCAACTAACTGTAGTATCCAGGACAGACCATCAACTAACTGTAGTATCCAGGACCCTCAACTAACTGTAGTATCCAGGACAGACCATCAACTAACTGTGGTATCCAGGACAGACCCTCAACTAACTGTAGTATACAGGACAGACCATCAACTAACTGTAGTATCCAGGACAGACCCTCAACTAACTGTCGTATCCAGGGCAGACCATCAACTAACTGTCGTATCCAGGAAGACCATCAACTAACTGTAGTATCCAGGACAGACCCTCAACTAACTGTAGTATCCAGACAGACCCTCAACTAACTGTAGTATCCAGGACAGACCCTCAACTAACTGTAGTATCCAGGACAGACCCTCAACTAACTGTAGTATCCAGGACAGACCATCAACTAACTGTAGTATCCAGGACAGACCATCAACTAACTGTAGTATCCAGGACAGACCCTCAACTAACTGTAGTATCCAGGACAGACCATCAACTAACTGTAGTATCCAGGACAGACCATCAACTAACTGTAGTATCCAGGACAGACCATCAACTAACTGTAGTATCCAGGACAGACCATCAACTAACTGTAGTATCCAGGACAGACCATCAACTAACTGTAGTATCCAGGACAGACCTCAACTAACTGTCGTATCCAGGACAGACCATCAACTAACTGTAGTATCCAGGGCAGACCATCAACTAACTGTAGTATCCAGGACAGACCCTCAACTAACTGTAGTATCCAGGACAGACCCTCAACTAACTGTAGTATCCAGGACAGACCATCAACTAACTGTAGTATCCAGGACAGACCCTCAACTAACTGTCGTATCCAGAACAGACCCTCAACTAACTGTAGTATCCAGGACCCTCAACTAACTATAGTATCCAGGACAGACCATCAACTAACTGTAGTATCCAGGACAGACCTCAACTAACTGTAGTATCCAGGACAGACCATCAACTAACTGTAGTATCCAGGACAGACCCTCAACTAACTGTCGTATCCAGAACAGACCCTCAACTAACTGTCGTATCCAGGACAGACCCTCAACTAACTGTCGTATCCAGAACAGACCCTCAACTAACTGTAGTATCCAGGACAGACCATCAACTAACTGTAGTATCCAGGACAGACCCTCAACTAACTGTCGTATCCAGGACAGACCATCAACTAACTGTAGTATCCAGGACAGACCCTCAACTAACTGTCGTATCCAGGACAGACCATCAACTAACTGTAGTATCCAGGACAGACCCTCAACTAACTGTAGTATCCAGGACAGACCATCAACTAACTGCAGTATCCAGGACAGACCATCAACTAACTGTAGTATCCAGGACAGACCATCAACTAACTGTAGTATCCAGGACAGACCATCAACTAACTGTAGTATCCAGGACAGACCATCAACTAACTGTAGTATCCAGGACAGACCATCAACTAACTGTAGTATCCAGGACAGACCATCAACTAACTGTAGTATCCAGGACAGACCATCAACTAACTGTAGTATCCAGGACAGACCATCAACTAACTGTAGTATCCAGGACAGACCCTCAACTAACTGTAGTATCCAGGACAGACCATCAACTAACTGTAGTATCCAGGACAGACCCTCAACTAACTGTAGTATCCAGGACAGACCCTCAACTAACTGTAGTATCCAGGACAGACCATCAACTAACTGTAGTATCCAGGACAGACCCTCAACTAACTGTAGTATCCAGGACAGACCATCAACTAACTGTCGTATCCAGGACAGACCATCAACTAACTGTAGTATCCAGGACAGACCCTCAACTAACTGTAGTATCCAGGACAGACCCTCAACTAACTGTAGTATCCAGGACAGACCCTCAACTAACTGTAGTATCCAGGACAGACCCTCAACTAACTGTAGTATCCAGGACAGACCATCAACTAACTGTAGTATCCAGGACAGACCCTCAACTAATTGTAGTATCCAGGACAGACCCTCAACTAACTGTAGTATCCAGGACAGACCATCAACTAACTGTAGTATCCAGGACAGACCATCAACTAACTGTAGTATCCAGGACAGACCTCAACTAACTGTAGTATCCAGGACAGACCATCAACTAACTGTAGTATCCAGGACAGACCCTCAACTAACTGTAGTATCCAGGACAGACCATCAACTAACTGTAGTATCCAGGACAGACCTCAACTAACTGTCGTATCCAGGACAGACCATCAACTAACTGTAGTATCCAGGACAGACCATCAACTAACTGTAGTATCCAGGACAGACCCTCAACTAACTGTAGTATCCAGGACAGACCATCAACTAACTGTCGTATCCAGGACAGACCATCAACTAACTGTAGTATCCAGGACAGACCCTCAACTAACTGTAGTATCCAGACAGACCCTCAACTAACTATAGTATCCAGGACAGACCATCAACTAACTGTAGTATCCAGGACAGACCCTCAACTAACTGTAGTATCCAGGACAGACCATCAACTAACTGTAGTATCCAGGACAGACCCTCAACTAACTGTCGTATCCAGAACAGACCCTCAACTAACTGTAGTATCCAGGACAGACCCTCAACTAACTGTAGTATCCAGGACAGACCCTCAACTAACTGTAGTATCCAGGACAGACCATCAACTAACTGTAGTATCCAGGACAGACCTCAACTAACTGTAGTATCCAGGACAGACCATCAACTAACTGTCGTATCCAGGACAGACCCTCAACTAACTGTCGTATCCAGGACAGACCATCAACTAACTGTAGTATCCAGGACAGACCCTCAACTAACTGTTGTATCCAGGACAGACCATCAACTAACTGCAGTATCCAGGACAGACCATCAACTAACTGTAGTATCCAGGACAGACCATCAACTAACTGTAGTATCCAGGACAGACCATCAACTAACTGTAGTATCCAGGACAGACCATCAACTAACTGTAGTATCCAGGACAGACCATCAACTAACTGTAGTATCCAGGACAGACCCTCAACTAACTGTAGTATCCAGGACAGACCATCAACTAACTGTAGTATCCAGGACAGACCATCAACTAACTGTAGTATCCAGGACAGACCATCAACTAACTGTAGTATCCAGGACAGACCATCAACTAACTGTCGTATCCAGGACAGACCTCAACTAACTGTAGTATCCAGGACAGACCATCAACTAACTGTAGTATCCAGGACAGACCCTCAACTAACTGTCGTATCCAGACAGACCCTCAACTAACTGTAGTATCCAGGACAGACCCTCAACTAACTGTCGTATCCAGGACAGACCCTCAACTAACTGTAGTATCCAGGACAGACCATCAACTAACTGTCGTATCCAGGACAGACCCTCAACTAACTGTCGTATCCAGGACAGATCATCAACTAACTGTCGTATCCAGTACCCTCAACTAACTGTAGTATCTAGGACAGACCATCAACTAACTGTCGTATCCAGGACAGACCATCAACTAACTGTAGTATCCAGGACAGACCCTCAACTAACTGTCGTATCCAGGACAGACCCTCAACTAACTGTAGTATCCAGGACAGACCATCAACTAACTGTGGTATCCAGGACAGACCCTCAACTAACTGTAGTATCCAGGACAGACCATCAACTAACTGTAGTATCCAGGACAGACCCTCAACTAACTGTCGTATCCAGGGCAGACCATCAACTAACTGTCGTATCCAGGAAGACCATCAACTAACTGTAGTATCCAGGACAGACCCTGAACTAACTGTAGTATCCAGGACCCTCAACTAACTGTAGTATCCAGGACAGACCACCAACTAACTGTAGTATCCAGGACAGACCCTCAACTAACTGTAGTATCCAGGACAGACCATCAACTAACTGTCGTATACAGGACAGACCATCAACTAACTGTCGTATCCAGGACAGACCCTCAACTAACTGTAGTATCCAGGACAGACCATCAACTAACTGTCAGTATCCAGGACAGACCATCAACTAACTGTAGTATCCAGGACAGACCATCAACTAACTGTCGTATCCAGGACAGACCATCAACTAACTGTAGTATCCAGGACAGACCATCAACTAACTGTAGTATCCAGGACAGACCATCAACTAACTGTAGTATCCAGGACAGACCATCAACTAACTGTAGTATCCAGGACCCTCAACTAACTGTAGTATCCAGGACAGACCATCAACTAACTGTAGTATCCAGGACAGACCTCAACTAACTGTAGTATCCAGGACAGACCATCAACTAACTGTAGTATCCAGGACAGACCTCAACTAACTGTAGTATCCAGGACAGACCCTCAACTAACTGTAGTATCCAGACAGACCCTCAACTAACTGTCGTATCCAGAACAGACCCTCAACTAACTGTAGTATCCAGGACAGACCATCAACTAACTGTAGTATCCAGGACAGACCCTCAACTAACTGTCGTATCCAGGACAGACCATCAACTAACTGTAGTATCCAGACAGACCCTCAACTAACTGTCGTATCCAGAACAGACCCTCAACTAACTGTCGTATCCAGGACAGACCATCAACTAACTGTCGTATCCAGGACAGACCCTCAACTAACTGTCGTATCCAGGACAGACCATCAACTAACTGTAGTATCCAGGACAGACCCTCAACTAACTGTAGTATCCAGGACAGACCATCAACTAACTGTAGTATCCAGGACAGACCATCAACTAACTGTAGTATCCAGGACAGACCCTCAACTAACTGTAGTATCCAGGACAGACCATCAACTAACTGTAGTATCCAGGACCCTCAACTAACTGTAGTATCCAGGACAGACCATCAACTAACTGTAGTATCCAGGACAGACCCTCAACTAACTGTAGTATCCAGGACAGACCATCAACTAACTGTAGTATCCAGGACAGACCCTCAACTAACTGTAGTATCCAGGACAGACCCTCAACTAACTGTAGTATCCAGGACAGACCATCAACTAACTGTCGTATCCAGGACAGACCCTCAACTAACTGTAGTATCCAGGACAGACCCTCAACTAACTGTAGTATCCAGGACAGACCATCAACTAACTGTCGTATCCAGGACAGACCCTCAACTAACTGTAGTATCCAGGACAGACCATCAACTAACTGTAGTATCCAGGACAGACCATCAACTAACTGTCGTATCCAGGACAGACCATCAACTAACTGTCGTATCCAGACAGACCCTCAACTAACTGTAGTATCCAGGACAGACCATCAACTAACTGTAGTATCCAGGACAGACCATCAACTAACTGTAGTATCCAGGACAGACCCTCAACTAACTGTAGTATCCAGGACAGACCTCAACTAACTGTAGTATCCAGGACAGACCCTCAACTAACTGTAGTATCCAGGACAGACCATCAACTAACTGTCGTATCCAGGACAGACCCTCAACTAACTGTAGTATCCAGGACAGACCATCAACTAACTGTCGTATCCAGACAGACCCTCAACTAACTGTAGTATCCAGGACAGACCATCAACTAACTGTAGTATCCAGGACAGACCATCAACTAACTGTCGTATCCAGGACAGACCATCAACTAACTGTCGTATCCAGGACAGACATCAACTAACTGTAGTATCCAGGACAGACCCTCAACTAACTGTAGTATCCAGGACAGACCTCAACTAACTGTAGTATCCAGACATCAACTAACTGTAGTATCCAGGACAGACCATCAACTAACTGTGTATCCAGGACAGACCATCAACTAACTGTAGTATCCAGGACAGACCTCAACTAACTGTAGTATCCAGGACAGACCATCAACTAACTGTAGTATCCAGGACAGACCTCAACTAAGTATCCAGGACAGACCATCAACTAACTGTAGTATCCAGGACAGACCATCAACTAACTGTAGTATCCAGGACAGACCCTCAACTAACTGTAGTATCCAGGACAGACCATCAACTAACTGTAGTATCCAGGACAGACCATCAACTAACTGTCGTATCCAGGACAGACCATCAACTAACTGTGGTATCCAGGACAGACCCTCAACTAACTGTAGTATCCAGGACAGACCATCAACTAACTGTAGTATCCAGGACAGACCCTCAACTAACTGTCGTATCCAGGACAGACCATCAACTAACTGTCGTATCCAGGAAGACCATCAACTAACTGTAGTATCCAGGACAGACCCTCAACTAACTGTAGTATCCAGGACCCTCAACTAACTGTAGTATCCAGGACTTACCATCAACTAACTGTAGTATCCAGGACAGACCCTCAACTAACTGCAGTATCCAAGACAGACCATCAACTAACTGTAGTATCCAGGACAGACCATCAACTAACTGTCGTATCCAGGACAGACCATCAACTAACTGTCGTATCCAGGACAGACCATCAACTAACTGTAGTATCCAGGACAGACCCTCAACTAACTGTAGTATCCAGGACAGACCATCAACTAACTGTAGTATCCAGGACAGACCATCAACTAACTGTAGTATCCAGGACAGACCATCAACTAACTGTCGTATCCAGGACAGACCATCAACTAACTGTAGTATCCAGGACAGACCATCAACTAACTGTAGTATCCAGGACAGACCATCAACTAACTGTTGTATCCAGGACAGACCCTCAACTAACTGTAGTATCCAGGACAGACCCTCAACTAACTGTAGTATCCAGGACAGACCATCAACTAACTGTAGTATCCAGGACAGACCCTCAACTAACTGTAGTATCCAGGACAGACCATCAACTAACTGTAGTATCCAGGACAGACCCTCAACTAACTGTAGTATCCAGAACAGACCCTCAACTAACTGTAGTATCCAGGACAGACCATCAACTAACTGTAGTATCCAGGACAGACCCTCAACTAACTGTCGTATCCAGGACAGACCATCAACTAACTGTAGTATCCAGGACCCTCAACTAACTGTAGTATCCAGGACAGACCATCAACTAACTGTAGTATCCAGGACAGACCCTCAACTAACTGTAGTATCCAGGACAGACCATCAACTAACTGTAGTATCCAGGACAGACCCTCAACTAACTGTCGTATCCAGAACAGACCCTCAACTAACTGTAGTATCCAGGACAGACCCTCAACTAACTGTAGTATCCAGAACAGACCCTCAACTAACTGTAGTATCCAGGACAGACCCTCAACTAACTGTAGTATCCAGGACAGACCATCAACTAACTGTAGTATCCAGGACAGACCATCAACTAACTAGTATCCAGGACAGACCCTCAATAACTGTAGTATCCAGGACAGACCATCAACTAACTGTCGTATCCAGGAAGACCATCAACTAACTGTAGTATCCAGGACAGACCCTCAACTAACTGTAGTATCCAGGACCCTCAAATAACTGTAGTATCCAGGACAGACCATCAACTAACTGTAGTATCCAGGACAGACCCTCAACTAACTGCAGTATCCAGGACAGACCATCAACTAACTGTAGTATACAAGACAGACCATCAACTAACTGTAGTATCCAGGACAGACCATCAACTGACTGTAGTATCCAGGACAGACCATCAACTAACTGTCATATCCAGGACAGACCATCAACTAACTGTAGTATCCAGGACAGACCATCAACTAACTGTCGTATCCAGGACAGACCCTCAACTAACTGTAGTATCCAGGACAGACCATCAACAACTGTCATATCCAGGACAGACCATCAACTAACTGTAGTATCCAGGACAGACCATCAACTAACTGTCGTATCCAGGACAGACCATCAACTAACTGTAGTATCCAGGACAGACCATCAACTAACTGTAGTATCCAGGACAGACCATCAACTAACTGTTGTATCCAGGACAGACCCTCAACTAACTGTAGTATCCAGGACCCTCAACTAACTATAGTATCCAGGACAGACCATCAACTAACTGTAGTATCCAGGACAGACCATCAACTAACTGTAGTATCCAGGACAGACCCTCAACTAACTGTAGTATCCAGGACAGACCATCAACTAACTGTCATATCCAGGACAGACCATCAACTAACTGTCGTATCCAGGACAGACCATCAACTAACTGTAGTATCCAGGACAGACCCTCAACTAACTGTCGTATCCAGGACAGACCATCAACTAACTGTAGTATCCAGGACAGACCATCAACTAACTGTCGCATCCAGGACAGACCATCAACTAACTGTAGTATCCAGGGCAGATCATCAACTAACTGTAGTATCCAGGACAGACCCTCAACTAACTGTAGTATCCAGGACAGACCATCAACTAACTGTAGTATCCAGGACAGACCCTCAACTAACTGTCGTATCCAGGACAGACCCTCAACTAACTGTAGTATCCAGGACCCTCAACTAACTGTAGTATCCAGGACAGACCCTCAACTAACTGTAGTATCCAGGACAGACCATCAACTAACTGTAGTATCCAGGACAGACCCTCAACTAACTGTAGTATCCAGGACAGACCATCAACTAACTGTAGTATCCAGGACAGACCCTCAACTAACTGTCGTATCCAGGACAGACCCTCAACTAACTGTCGTATCCAGGACAGACCATCAACTAACTGTCAGTATCCAGGACAGACCCTCAACTAACTGTAGTATCCAGGACAGACCATCAACTAACTGTAGTATCCAGGACAGACCCTCAACTAACTGTCGTATCCAGGACAGACCATCAACTAACTGTAGTATCCAGGACAGACCATCAACTAACTGTAGTATCCAGGACAGACCCTCAACTAACTGTAGTATCCAGTATCAACAGGATCCAGACCCTCAACTAACTGTAGTATCCAGGACAGACCATCAACTAACTGTAGTATCCAGGACAGACCCTCAACTAACTGTAGTATCCAGGACAGACCATCAACTAACTGTAGTATCCAGGACAGACCCTCAACTAACTGTCGTATCCAGGACAGACCCTCAACTAACTGTAGTATCCAGGACAGACCATCAACTAACTGTAGTATCCAGGACAGACCTCAACTAACTGTCGTATCCAGAACAGACCCTCAACTAACTGTCGTATCCAGGACCCTCAACTAACTGTCGTATCCAGGACAGACCCTCAACTAACTGTAGTATCCAGGACAGACCATCAACTAACTGTAGTATCCAGGACAGACCATCAACTAACTGTAGTATCCAGGACAGACCATCAACTAACTGTAGTATCCAGGACAGACCTCAACTAACTGTAGTATCCAGGACAGACCATCAACTAACTGTAGTATCCAGGACAGACCATCAACTAACTGTAGTATCCAGGACAGACCCTCAACTAACTGTCGTATCCAGGACAGACCATCAACTAACTGTAATATCCAGGACAGACCCTCAACTAAGTATCCAGGACAGACCATCAACTAACTGTAGTATCCAGGACAGACCATCAACTAACTGTAGTATCCAGGACAGACCCTCAACTAACCAGTATCCAGGACAGACCATCAACTAACTGTAGTATGACCCTCAACTAACTGTAGTATCCAGGACAGACCATCAACTAACTGTAGTATCCAGGACAGACCCTCAACTAACTGTAGTATCCAGGACAGACCATCAACTAACTGTAGTATCCAGGACAGACCCTCAACTAACTGTAGTATCCAGAACAGACCCTCAACTAACTGTAGTATCCAGGACAGACCTCAACTAACTGTCGTATCCAGAACAGACCCTCAACTAACTGTAGTATCCAGGACAGACCCTCAACTAACTGTAGTATCCAGGACAGACCCTCAACTAACTGTAGTATCCAGGACAGACCATCAACTAACTGTCGTATCCAGGACAGACCCTCAACTAACTGTGTATCCAGGACAGACCATCAACTAAGGACAGACCCTCAACTAACTGTAGTATCCAGGACAGACCATCAACTAACTGTCGTATCCAGGACAGACCATCAACTAACTGTAGTATCCAGGACAGACCCTCAACTAACTGTAGTATCCAGGACAGACCATCAACTAACTGTCGTATCCAGACAGACCCTCAACTAACTGTAGTATCCAGGACAGACCATCAACTAACTGTCGTATCCAGGACAGACCATCAACTAACTGTAGTATCCAGGACAGACCCTCAACTAACTGTAGTATCCAGGGACCATCAACTAACAGTATCCAGGACAGACCCTCAACTAACTGTAGTATCCAGGACAGACCATCAACTAACTGTAGTATCCAGGACAGACCATCAACTAACTGTAGTATCCAGGACAGACCATCAACTAACTGTAGTATCCAGGACAGACCATCAACTAACTGTAGTATCCAGGACAGACCATCAACTAACTGTAGTATCCAGGACAGACCCTCAACTAACTGTAGTATCCAGGACAGACCATCAACTAACTGTCAGTATCCAGGACAGACCATCAACTAACTGTAGTATCCAGGACAGACCATCAACTAACTGTCGTATCCAGGACAAACCATCAACTAACTGTAGTATCCAGGACAGACCATCAACTAACTGTAGTATCCAGGACAGACCATCAACTAACTGTTGTATCCAGGACAGACCCTCAACTAACTGTAGTATCCAGGACCCTCAACTAACTATAGTATCCAGGACAGACCATCAACTAACTGTAGTATCCAGGACAGACCCTCAACTAACTGTAGTATCCAGGACAGACCATCAACTAACTGTAGTATCCAGGACAGACCCTCAACTAACTGTCGTATCCAGGACAGACCCTCAACTAACTGTCGTATCCAGGACAGACCATCAACTAACTGTAGTATCCAGGACAGACCCTCAACTAACTGTAGTATCCAGGACAGACCATCAACTAACTGTAGTATCCAGGACCCTCAACTAACTATAGTATCCAGGACAGACCATCAACTAACTGTAGTATCCAGGACAGACCCTCAACTAACTGTAGTATCCAGGACAGACCATCAACTAACTGTAGTATCCAGGACAGACCCTCAACTAACTGTCGTATCCAGAACAGACCCTCAACTAACTGTCGTATCCAGGACAGACCCTCAACTAACTGTCGTATCCAGAACAGACCCTCAACTAACTGTAGTATCCAGGACAGACCCTCAACTAACTGTCGTATCCAGGACAGACCATCAACTAACTGTAGTATCCAGGACAGACCATCAACTAACTGTAGTATCCAGGACAGACCCTCAACTAACTGTCGTATCCAGGACAGACCATCAACTAACTGTCGTATCCAGGACAGACCATCAACTAACTGTAGTATCCAGGACAGACTAACTGTAGTATCCAGGACCCTCAACTAACTGTAGTATCCAGGACAGACCATCAACTAACTGTAGTATCCAGGACAGACCCTCAACTAACTGCAGTATCCAGGACAGACCATCAACTAACTGTAGTATACAAGACAGACCATCAACTAACTGTAGTATCCAGGACAGACCATCAACTAACTGTCGTATCCAGGACAGACCATCAACTAACTGTCGTATCCAGGACAGACCATCAACTAACTGTAGTATCCAGGACAGACCATCAACTAACTGTAGTATCCAGGACAGACCCTCAACCTGTAGTATCCAGGACAGACTCAAACTGTCATATCCAGGACAGACCATCAACTAACTGTAGTATCCAGGACAGACCATCAACTAACTGTCGTATCCAGGACAGACCATCAACTAACTGTAGTATCCAGGACAGACCATCAACTAACTGTAGTATCCAGGACAGACCATCAACTAACTGTTGTATCCAGGACAGACCCTCAACTAACTGTAGTATCCAGGACCCTCAACTAACTATAGTATCCAGGACAGACCATCAACTAACTGTAGTATCCAGGACAGACCATCAACTAACTGTAGTATCCAGGACAGACCCTCAACTAACTGTAGTATCCAGGACAGACCATCAACTAACTGTCATATCCAGGACAGACCATCAACTAACTGTCGTATCCAGGACAGACCATCAACTAACGTATCCAGGACAGACCCTCAACTAACTGTCGTATCCAGGACAGACCATCAACTAACTGTAGTATCCAGGACAGACCATCAACTAACTGTCGTATCCAGGACAGACCATCAACTAACTGTAGTATCCAGGACAGACCATCAACTAACTGTAGTATCCAGGACAGACCCTCAACTAACTGTAGTATCCAGGACAGACCATCAACTAACTGTAGTATCCAGGACAGACCTCAACTAACTGTCGTATCCAGGACAGACCCTCAACTAACCGTATCCAGGACAGACCCTCAACTAACTGTAGTATCCAGGACAGACCCTCAACTAACTGTAGTATCAGGACAGACCATCAACTAACTGTAGTATCCAGGACAGTAACTGTCGTATCCAGGACAGACCATCAACTAACTGTAGTATCCAGGACAGACCCTCAACTAACTGTCGTATCCAGAACAGACCCTCAACTAACTGTCGTATCCAGGACAGACCATCAACTAACTGTAGTATCCAGAACAGACCCTCAACTAACTGTAGTATCCAGGACAGACCATCAACTAACTGTAGTATCCAGGACAGACCCTCAACTAACTGTAGTATCCAGGACAGACCATCAACTAACTGTAGTATCCAGGACAGACCATCAAACTGTAGTATCCAGGACAGACCCTCAACTAACTGTAGTATCCAGGACAGACCATCAACTAAATGTAGTATCCAGGACCCTCAACTAACTGTAGTATCCAGGACAGACCATCAACTAACTGTAGTATCCAGGACAGACCCTCAACTAACTGTAGTATCCAGGACAGACCATCAACTAACTGTAGTATCCAGGACAGACCATCAACTAACTGTAGTATCCAGGACAGACCCTCAACTGTAGTATCCAGGACAGACCATCAACTAACTGTAGTATCCAGGACAGACCCTCAACTAACTGTCGTATCCAGGACAGACCCTCAACTAACTGTAGTAGTATCCAGGACAGACCCTCAACTAACTGTCGTATCCAGAACAGACCCTCAACTAACTGTAGTATCCAGGACAGACCATCAACTAACTGTAGTATCCAGGACAGACCCTCAACTAACTGTAGTATCCAGGACAGACCATCAACTAACTGTAGTATCCAGGACAGACCCTCAACTAACTGTCGTATCCAGGACAGACCCTCAACTAACTGTAGTATCCAGGACAGACCATCAACTAACTGTAGTATCCAGGACAGACCATCAACTAACTGTAGTATCCAGGACAGACCCTCAACTAACTGTAGTATCCAGGACAGACCATCAACTAACTGTCATATCCAGGACAGACCATCAACTAACTGTCGTATCCAGGACAGACCATCAACTAACTGTAGTATCCAGGACAGACCCTCAACTAACTGTAGTATCCAGGACAGACCATCAACTAAATGTAGTATCCAGGACCCTCAACTAACTGTAGTATCTAGGACAGACCATCAACTAACTGTCGTATCCAGGACAGACCCTCAACTAACTGTAGTATCCAGGACAGACCATCAACTAACTGTAGTATCCAGGACAGACCCTCAACTAACTGTCGTATCCAGAACAGACCCTCAACTAACTGTCGTATCCAGGACAGACCCTCAACTAACTGTCGTATCCAGAACAGACCCTCAACTAACTGTAGTATCCAGGACAGACCCTCAACTAACTGTCGTATCCAGGACAGACCCTCAACTAACTGTAGTATCCAGGACAGACCATCAACTAACTGTCGTATCCAGGACAGACCCTCAACTAACTGTCGTATCCAGGACAGATCATCAACTAAGGACAGACCCTCAACTAACTGTAGTATCCAGGACAGACCATCAACTAACTGTCGTATCCAGGACAGACCATCAACTAACTGTAGTATCCAGGACAGACCCTCAACTAACTGTAGTATCCAGGACCCTCAACTAACTGTAGTATCCAGGACTTACCATCAACTAACTGTAGTATCCAGGACAGACCCTCAACTAACTGCAGTATCCAAGACAGACCATCAACTAACTGTAGTATCCAGGACAGACCATCAACTAACTGTAGTATCCAGGACAGACCATCAACTAACTGTGGTATCCAGGACAGACCATCAACTAACTGTAGTATCCAGGACAGACCATCAACTAACTGTAGTATCCAGGACAGACCATCAACTAACTGTAGTATCCAGGACAGACCATCAACTAACTGTCATATCCAGGACAGACCATCAACTAACTGTAGTATCCAGGACAGACCATCAACTAACTGTCGTATCCAGGACAGACCATCAACTAACTGTAGTATCCAGGACAGACCATCAACTAACTGTAGTATCCAGGACAGACCATCAACTAACTGTTGTATCCAGGACAGACCCTCAACTAACTGTAGTATCCAGGACCCTCAACTAATTATAGTATCCAGGACAGACCATCAACTAACTGTAGTATCCAGGACAGACCCTCAACTAACTGTAGTATCCAGGACAGACCATCAACTAACTGTAGTATCCAGGACAGACCCTCAACTAACTGTCGTATCCAGAACAGACCCTCAACTAACTGTCGTATCCAGGACAGACCCTCAACTAACTGTCGTATCCAGAACAGACCCTCAACTAACTGTAGTATCCAGGACAGACCCTCAACTAACTGTCGTATCCAGGACAGACCATCAACTAACTGTAGTATCCAGGACAGACCATCAACTAACGGTAGTATCCAGGACAGACCCTCAACTAACTGTAGTATCCAGGGCAGACCATCAACTAACTGTCGTATCCAGGAAGACCATCAACTAACTGTAGTATCCAGGACAGACCCTCAACTAACTGTAGTATCCAGGACCCTCAACTAACTGTAGTATCCAGGACAGACCATCAACTAACTGTAGTATCCAGGACAGACCCTCAACTAACTGCAGTATCCAGGACAGACCATCAACTAACTGTAGTATACAAGACAGACCATCAACTAACTGTAGTATCCAGGACAGACCATCAACTGACTGTCGTATCCAGGACAGACCATCAACTAACTGTCGTATCCAGGACAGACCATCAACTAACTGTAGTATCCAGGACAGACCCTCAACTAACTGTAGTATCCAGGACAGACCATCAACTAACTGTCATATCCAGGACAGACCATCAACTAACTGTAGTATCCAGGACAGACCATCAACTAACTGTCGTATCCAGGACAGACCATCAACTAACTGTAGTATCCAGGACAGACCATCAACTAACTGTAGTATCCAGGACAGACCATCAACTAACTGTTGTATCCAGGACAGACCCTCAACTAACTGTAGTATCCACAGACCCTCAACTAACTGTAGTATCCAGGACAGACCATCAACTAACTGTAGTATCCAGGACAGACCATCAACTAACTGTAGTATCCAGGACAGACCCTCAACTAACTGTAGTATCCAGGACAGACCATCAACTAACTGTCATATCCAGGACAGACCATCAACTAACTGTAGTATCCAGGACAGACCCTCAACTAACTGTAGTATCCAGGACAGACCCTCAACTAACTGTCGTATCCAGGACAGACCATCAACTAACTGTAGTATCCAGGACAGACCATCAACTAACTGTAGTATCCAGACAGACCATCAACTAACAGTATCCAGGACAGACCATCAACTAACTGTAGTATCCAGGACCCTCAACTAATTATAGTATCCAGGACAGACCATCAACTAACTGTAGTATCCAGGACAGACCCTCAACTAACTGTAGTATCCAGGACAGACCATCAACTAACTGTAGTATCCAGGACAGACCATCAACTAACTGTAGTATCCAGGACAGACCTCAACTAACTGTAGTATCCAGGACAGACCATCAACTAACTGTAGTATCCAGGACAGACCATCAACTAACTGTAGTATCCAGGACAGACCATCAACTAACTGTAGTATCCAGGACAGACCCTCAACTAATTATAGTATCCAGGACAGACCATCAACTAACTGTAGTATCCAGGACAGACCCTCAACTAACTGTAGTATCCAGGACAGACCATCAACTAACTGTAGTATCCAGGACAGACCCTCAACTAACTGTAGTATCCAGAACAGACCCTCAACTAACTGTCGTATCCAGGACAGACCCTCAACTAACTGTCGTATCCAGACAGACCCTCAACTAACTGTAGTATCCAGGACAGACCCTCAACTAACTGTAGTATCCAGGACAGACCATCAACTAACTGTAGTATCCAGGACAGACCATCAACTAACTGTAGTATCCAGGACAGACCCTCAACTAACTGTCGTATCCAGGGCAGACCATCAACTAACTGTCGTATCCAGGAAGACCATCAACTAACTGTAGTATCCAGGACAGACCCTCAACTAACTGTAGTATCCAGGACCCTCAACTAACTGTAGTATCCAGGACTTACCATCAACTAACTGTAGTATCCAGGACAGACCCTCAACTAACTGCAGTATCCAAGACAGACCATCAACTAACTGTAGTATCCAGGACAGACCATCAACTAACTGTCGTATCCAGGACAGACCATCAACTAACTGTAGTATCCAGGACAGACCATCAACTAACTGTAGTATCCAGGACAGACCATCAACTAACTGTCGTATCCAGGACAGACCATCAACTAACTGTAGTATCCAGGACAGACCCTCAACTAACTGTAGTATCCAGGACAGACCATCAACTAACTGTCATATCCAGGACAGACCATCAACTAACTGTAGTATCCAGGACAGACCATCAACTAACTGTAGTATCCAGGACAGACCATCAACTAACTGTAGTATCCAGGACAGACCATCAACTAACTGTAGTATCCAGGACAGACCATCAACTAACTGTTGTATCCAGGACAGACCCTCAACTAACTGTAGTATCCAGGACCCTCAACTAACTATAGTATCCAGGACAGACCATCAACTAACTGTAGTATCCAGGACAGACCATCAACTAACTGTAGTATCCAGGACAGACCCTCAACTAACTGTAGTATCCAGGACAGACCATCAACTAACTGTCAGTATCCAGGACAGACCATCAACTAACTGTCGTATCCAGGACAGACCATCAACTAACTGTCGTATCCAGGACAGACCCTCAACTAACTGTAGTATCCAGGACAGACCATCAACTAACTGTAGTATCCAGGACAGACCATCAACTAACTGTCGTATCCAGGACAGACCATCAACTAACTGTAGTATCCAGGACAGATCATCAACTAACTGTAGTATCCAGGACAGACCCTCAACTGACTATAGTATCCAGGACAGACCATCAACTAACTGTAGTATCCAGGACAGAACCTCAACTAACTGTCGTATCCAGAACAGACCCTCAACTAACTGTCGTATCCAGGACCCTCAACCAACTGTCGTATCCAGAACAGACCCTCAACTAACTGTAGTATCCAGGACAGACCATCAACTAACTGTAGTATCCAGGACAGACCCTCAACTAACTGTCGTATCCAGGACAGACCATCAACTAACTGTAGTATCCACGACAGACCCTCAACTAACTGTCGTATCCAGAACAGACCCTCAACTAACTGTCGTATCCAGGACAGACCATCAACTAACTGTCGTATCCAGAACAGACCCTCAACTAACTGTCGTATCCAGGACAGACCATCAACTAACTGTAGTATCCAGGACAGACCCTCAACTAACTGTTGTATCCAGGACAGACCATCAACTAACTGCAGTATCCAGGACAGACCATCAACTAACTGTAGTATCCAGGACAGACCATCAACTAACTGTAGTATCCAGGACAGACCATCAACTAACTGTAGTATCCAGGACAGACCCTCAACTAACTGTAGTATCCAGGACAGACCATCAACTAACTGTAGTATCCAGGACAGACCCTCAACTAACTGTAGTATCCAGGACAGACCATCAACTAACTATCGTATCCAGGACAGACCCTCAACTAACTGTCGTATCCAGAACAGACCCTCAACTAACTATCGTATCCAGGACAGACCCTCAGCTAACTGTCGTATCCAGGACAGACCCTCAACTAACTGTCGTATCCAGAACAGACCCTCAACTAACTGTCGTATCCAGGACCCTCAACTAACTGTAGTATCCAGAACAGACCTCAACTAACTGTAGTATCCAGGACAGACCATCAACTAACTGTAGTATCAGGACAGACCCTCAATTAACTGTAGTATCCAGGACAGACCATCAACTAACTGTAGTATCCAGGACAGACCCTCAACTAACCGTATCCAGAACAGACCCTCAACTAACTGTAGTATCCAGGACAGACCATCAACTAACTGTCAGTATCCAGGACAGACCCTCAACTAACTGTAGTATCCAGGACAGACCATCAACTAACTGTAATATCCAGGACAGACCCTCAACTAACTGTCGTATCCAGGACAGACCATCAACTAACTGTAGTATCCAGGACAGACCATCAACTAACTGTAGTATCCAGGACAGACCCTCAACTAACTGTAGTATCCAGGACAGACCATCAACTAACTGTAGTATCCAGGACAGACCCTCAACTAACTGTAGTATCCAGGACAGACCATCAACTAACTGTAGTATCCAGGACAGACCCTCAACTAACTGTAGTATCCAGGACAGACCATCAACTAACTGTAGTATCCAGGACAGACCCTCAACTAACGTATCCAGAACAGACCCTCAACTAACTGTCGTATCCAGGACAGACCGTCAACTAACTGTCGTATCCAGAACAGACCCTCAACTAACTGTAGTATCCAGGACAGACCCTCAACTAACTGTCGTATCCAGGACAGACCCTCAACTAACTGTAGTATCCAGGACAGACCATCAACTAACTGTCGTATCCAGGACAGACCCTCAACTAACTGTCGTATCCAGGACAGATCATCAACTAACTGTCGTATCCAGTACCCTCAACTAACTGTAGTATCTAGGACAGACCATCAACTAACTGTCGTATCCAGGACAGACCATCAACTAACTGTAGTATCCAGGACAGACCCTCAACTAACTGTAGTATCCAGGACCCTCAACTAACTGTAGTATCCAGGACAGACCATCAACTAACTGTAGTATCCAGGACAGACCCTCAACTAACTGTAGTATCCAGGACAGACCATCAACTAACTGTAGTATCCAGGACAGACCATCAACTAACTGTAGTATCCAGGACAGACCATCAACTAACTGTGTATCCAGGACAGACCATCAACTAACGTATCCAGGACAGACCATCAACTAACTGTAGTATCCAGGACAGACCCTCAACTAACTGTAGTATCCAGGACAGACCATCAACTAACTGTCATATCCAGGACAGACCATCAACTAACTGTAGTATCCAGGACAGACCATCAACTAACTGTCGTATCCAGGACAGACCATCAACTAACTGTAGTATCCAGGACAGACCATCAACTAACTGTAGTATCCAGGACAGACCATCAACTAACTGTTGTATCCAGGACAGACCCTCAACTAACTGTAGTATCCAGGACCCTCAACTAACTATAGTATCCAGGACAGACCATCAACTAACTGTAGTATCCAGGACAGACCCTCAACTAACTGTAGTATCCAGGACAGACCATCAACTAACTGTAGTATCCAGGACAGACCCTCAACTAACTGTCGTATCCAGAACAGACCCTCAACTAACTGTCGTATCCAGGATAGACCCTCAACTAACTGTCGTATCCAGAACAGACCCTCAACTAACTGTAGTATCCAGGACAGACCCTCAACTAACTGTCGTATCCAGGACAGACCATCAACTAACTGTAGTATCCAGGACAGACCATCAACTAACGGTAGTATCCAGGACAGACCCTCAACTAACTGTCGTATCCAGGGCAGACCATCAACTAACTGTCGTATCCAGGAAGACCATCAACTAACTGCAGTATCCAGGACAGACCCTCAACTAACTGTAGTATCCAGGACCCTCAAATAACTGTAGTATCCAGGACAGACCATCAACTAACTGTAGTATCCAGGACAGACCCTCAACTAACTGCAGTATCCAGGACAGACCATCAACTAACTGTAGTATCCAAGACAGACCATCAACTAACTGTAGTATCCAGGACAGACCATCAACTAACTGTCGTATCCAGGACAGACCATCAACTAACTGTCGTATCCAGGACAGACCATCAACTAACTGTAGTATCCAGGACAGACCCTCAACTAACTGTAGTATCCAGGACAGACCATCAACTAACTGTAGTATCCAGGACAGACCATCAACTAACTGTAGTATCCAGGACAGACCATCAACTAACTGTCGTATCCAGGACAGACCATCAACTAACTGTAGTATCCAGGACAGACCATCAACTAACTGTAGTATCCAGGACAGACCATCAACTAACTGTTGTATCCAGGACAGACCCTCAACTAACTGTAGTATCCAGGACCCTCAACTAACTATAGTATCCAGGACAGACCATCAACTAACTGTAGTATCCAGGACAGACCCTCAACTAACTGTAGTATCCAGGACAGACCTCAACTAACTGTAGTATCCAGGACTGACCATCAACTAACTGTAGTATCCAGGACAGACCATCAACTAACTGTAGTATCCAGGACAGACCATCAACTAACTGTAGTATCCAGGACAGACCCTCAACTAACTGTAGTATCCAGGACAGACCATCAACTAACTGTAGTATCCAGGACAGACCATCAACTAACTGTCGTATCCAGGACAGACCATCAACTAACTGTAGTATCCAGGGCAGATCATCAACTAACTGTAGTATCCAGGACAGACCCTCAACTAACTGTAGTATCCAGGACAGACCCTCAACTAACTGTAGTATCCAGGACAGACCATCAACTAAATGTAGTATCCAGGACCCTCAACTAACTGTAGTATCTAGGACAGACCATCAACTAACTGTAGTATCCAGGACAGACCCTCAACTAACTGTAGTATCCAGGACAGACCATCAACTAACTGTAGTATCCAGGACAGACCATCAACTAACTGTAGTATCCAGGACAGACCATCAACTAACTGTCGTATCCAGGACAGACCCTCAACTAACTGTAGTATCCAGGACAGACCCTCAACTAACTGTCGTATCCAGGACAGACCCTCAACTAACTGTCGTATCCAGGACAGACCCTCAACTAACTGTCGTATCCAGGACAGACCCTCAACTAACTGTCGTATCCAGGACAGACCCTCAACTAACTGTAGTATCCAGGACAGACCCTCAACTAACTGTCGTATCCAGGACAGACCCTCAACTAACTGTCGTATCCAGAACAGACCCTCAACTAAATGTAGTATCCAGGACCCTCAACTAACTGTAGTATCTAGGACAGACCATCAACTAACTGTCGTATCCAGGACAGACCATCAACTAACTGTAGTATCCAGGACAGACCATCAACTAACTGTAGTATCCAGGACAGACCATCAACTAACTGTCGTATCCAGGACAGACCATCAACTAACTGTAGTATCCAGGACCCTCAACTAACTATAGTATCCAGGACAGACCATCAACTAACTGTAGTATCCAGGACAGACCATCAACTAACTGTAGTATCCAGGACAGACCCTCAACTAACTGTAGTATCCAGGACAGACCATCAACTAACTGTCATATCCAGGACAGACCATCAACTAACTGTCGTATCCAGGACAGACCATCAACTAACTGTCGTATCCAGTACAGACCCTCAACTAACTGTAGTATCCAGGACAGACCATCAACTAACTGTAGTATCCAGGACAGACCATCAACTAACTGTCGTATCCAGGACAGACCATCAACTAACTGTAGTATCCAGGACAGACCATCAACTAACTGTCGTATCCAGTACAGACTCTCAACTAACTGTAGTATCCAGGACAGACCATCAACTAACTGTAGTATCCAGGACAGACCCTCAACTAACTGTAGTATCCAGAACAGACCCTCAACTAACTGTCGTATCAGGACCCTCAACTAACTGTCGTATCCAGAACAGACCCTCAACTAACTGTAGTATCCAGGACAGACCATCAACTAACTGTAGTATCCAGGACAGACCCTCAACTAACTGTAGTATCCAGGACAGACCATCAACTAACTGTAGTATCCAGGACAGACCTCAACTAACTGTCGTATCCAGGACAGACCCTCAACTAACTGTCGTATCCAGGACAGACCATCAACTAACTGTAGTATCCAGGACAGACCCTCAACTAACTGTCGTATCCAGGACAGACCATCAACTAACTGTAATATCCAGGACAGACCCTCAACTAACTGTCATATCCAGGACAGACCATCAACTAACTGTCGTATCCAGGACAGACCATCAACTAACTGTAGTATCCAGGACAGACCCTCAACTAACTGTAGTATCCAGGACAGACCATCAACTAAATGTAGTATCCAGGACCCTCAACTAACTGTAGTATCTAGGACAGACCATCAACTAACTGTCGTATCCAGGACAGACCCTCAACTAACTGTAGTATCCAGAACAGACCCTCAACTAACTGTAGTATCCAGGACAGACCCTCAACTAACTGTCGTATCCAGGACAGACCCTCAACTAACTATAGTATCCAGGACAGACCATCAACTAACTGTAGTATCCAGGACAGAACCTCAACTAACTGTCGTATCCAGAACAGACCCTCAACTAACTGTCGTATCCAGGACCCTCAACTAACTGTCGTATCCAGAACAGACCCTCAACTAACTGTAGTATCCAGGACAGACCATCAACTAACTGTAGTATCCAGGACAGACCCTCAACTAACTGTCGTATCCAGGACAGACCATCAACTAACTGTAGTATCCACGACAGACCCTCAACTAACTGTCGTATCCAGAACAGACCCTCAACTAACTGTCGTATCCAGGACAGACCATCAACTAACTGTCGTATCCAGAACAGACCCTCAACTAACTGTCGTATCCAGGACAGACCATCAACTAACTGTAGTATCCAGGACAGACCATCAACTAACTGTAGTATCCAGGACAGACCATCAACTAACTGTAGTATCCAGGACAGACCATCAACTAACTGTAGTATCCAGGACAGACCATCAACTAACTGTAGTATCCAGGACAGACCATCAACTAACTGTAGTATCCAGGACCCTCAACTAACTGTAGTATCCAGGACAGACCATCAACTAACTGTAGTATCCAGGACAGACCCTCAACTAACTGTAGTATCCAGGACAGACCATCAACTAACTGTAGTATCCAGGACAGACCCTCAACTAACTGTAGTATCCAGGACAGACCCTCAACTAACTGTAGTATCCAGGACAGACCATCAACTAACTGTAGTATCCAGAACAGACCCTCAACTAACTGTAGTATCCAGGACAGACCCTCAACTAACTGTCATATCCAGGACAGACCCTCAACTAACTGTAGTATCCAGGACAGACCATCAACTAACTGTCGTATCCAGGACAGACCCTCAACTAACTGTCGTATCCAGGACAGACCATCAACTAACTGTCCAGTCCAGGACAGACCCTCAACTAACTGTAGTATCCAGGACAGACCATCAACTAACTGTCGTATCCAGGAAGACCATCAACTAACTGTAGTATCCAGGACAGACCCTCAACTAACTGTAGTATCCAGGACCCTCAACTAACTGTAGTATCCAGGACAGACCATCAACTAACTGTAGTATCCAGGACAGACCCTCAACTAACTGCAGTATCCAGGACAGACCATCAACTAACTGTAGTATCCAGGACAGACCCTCAACTAACTGCAGTATCCAAGACAGACCATCAACTAACTGTAGTATCCAGGACAGACCATCAACTAACTGTCGTATCCAGGACAGACCATCAACTAACTGTAGTATCCAGGACAGACCCTAAACTAACTGTAGTATCCAGGACAGACCATCAACTAACTGTCATATCCAGGACAGACCATCAACTAACTGTAGTATCCAGGACAGACCATCAACTAACTGTCGTATCCAGGACAGACCATCAACTAACTGTAGTATCCAGGACAGACCATCAACTAACTGTAGTATCCAGGACAGACCATCAACTAACTGTAGTATCCAGGACAGACCCTCAACTAACTGTAGTATCCAGGACCCTCAACTAACTATAGTATCCAGGACAGACCATCAACTAACTGTAGTATCCAGGACAGACCCTCAACTAACTGTAGTATCCAGGACAGACCATCAACTAACTGTAGTATCCAGGACAGACCCTCAACTAACTGTCGTATCCAGAACAGACCCTCAACTAACTGTCGTATCCAGGACAGACCCTCAACTAACTGTCGTATCCAGAACAGACCCTCAACTAACTGTAGTATCCAGGACAGACCATCAACTAACTGTAGTATCCAGGACAGACCATCAACTAACTGTAGTATCCAGGACAGACCATCAACTAACTGTAGTATCCAGGACAGACCCTCAACTAACTGTCGTATCCAGGGCAGACCATCAACTAACTGTCGTATCCAGGAAGACCATCAACTAACTGCAGTATCCAGGACAGACCCTCAACTAACTGTAGTATCCAGGACCCTCAAATAACTGTAGTATCCAGGACAGACCATCAACTAACTGTAGTATCCAGGACAGACCCTCAACTAACTGCAGTATCCAGGACAGACCATCAACTAACTGTAGTATACAAGACAGACCATCAACTAACTGTAGTATCCAGGACAGACCATCAACTGACTGTCGTATCCAGGACAGACCATCAACTAACTGTCGTATCCAGGACAGACCATCAACTAACTGTAGTATCCAGGACAGACCCTCAACTAACTGTAGTATCCAGGACAGACCATCAAACTGTCATATCCAGGACAGACCATCAACTAACTGTAGTATCCAGGACAGACCATCAACTAACTGTCGTATCCAGGACAGACCATCAACTAACTGTAGTATCCAGGACAGACCATCAACTAACTGTAGTATCCAGGACAGACCATCAACTAACTGTTGTATCCAGGACAGACCCTCAACTAACTGTAGTATCCAGGACCCTCAACTAACTATAGTATCCAGGACAGACCATCAACTAACTGTAGTATCCAGGACAGACCATCAACTAACTGTAGTATCCAGGACAGACCCTCAACTAACTGTCGTATCCAGGGCAGACCATCAACTAACTGTCGTATCCAGGAAGACCATCAACTAACTGTAGTATCCAGGACAGACCCTCAACTAACTGTAGTATCCAGGACAGACCCTCAACTAACTGTCGTATCCAGGACAGACCATCAACTAACTGTAGTATCCAGGACAGACCATCAACTAACTGTCGCATCCAGGACAGACCATCAACTAACTGTAGTATCCAGGGCAGATCATCAACTAACTGTAGTATCCAGGACAGACCCTCAACTAACTGTAGTATCCAGGACAGACCCTCAACTAACTGTAGTATCCAGGACAGACCATCAACTAAATGTAGTATCCAGGACCCTCAACTAACTGTAGTATCTAGGACAGACCATCAACTAACTGTCGTATCCAGGACAGACCCTCAACTAACTGTCGTATCCAGAACAGACCCTCAACTAACTGTCGTATCCAGGACAGACCCTCAACTAACTGTCGTATCCAGGACAGACCCTCAACTAACTGTCGTATCCAGAACAGACCCTCAACTAACTGTCGTATCCAGGACAGACCCTCAACTAACTGTCGTATCCAGGACAGACCCTCAACTAACTGTCGTATCCAGGACAGACCCTCAACTAACTGTCGTATCCAGGACAGACCCTCAACTAACTGTCGTATCCAGGACAGACCCTCAACTAACTGTCGTATCCAGAACAGACCCTCAACTAACTGTCGTATCCAGGACAGACCCTCAACTAACTGTCGTATCCAGGACAGACCCTCAACTAACTGTCGTATCCAGAACAGACCCTCAACTAACTGTCGTATCCAGGACAGACCCTCAACTAACTGTCGTATCCAGGACAGACCCTCAACTAACTGTCGTATCCAGAACAGACCCTCAACTAACTGTCGTATCCAGGACAGACCCTCAACTAACTGTCGTATCCAGAACAGACCCTCAACTAACTGTAGTATCCAGGACAGAGCCTCAACTAACTGTCGTATCCAGGACAGACCCTCAACTAACTGTAGTATCCAGGACAGACCATCAACTAACTGTCGTATCCAGGACAGACCCTCAACTAACTGTCGTATCCAGAACAGACCCTCAACTAACTGTAGTATCCAGGACAGAGCCTCAACTAACTGTCGTATCCAGGACAGACCCTCAACTAACTGTAGTATCCAGGACAGATCATCAACTAACTGTCGTATCCAGTACCCTCAACTAACTGTAGTATCTAGGACAGACCATCAACTAACTGTCGTATCCAGGACAGACCATCAACTAACTGTAGTATCCAGGACAGACCCTCAACTAACTGTAGTATCCAGGACAGACCATCAACTAACTGTCATATCCAGGACAGACCATCAACTAACTGTAGTATCCAGGACAGACCATCAACTAACTGTCGTATCCAGTACAGACCATCAACTAACTGTAGTATCCAGGACAGACCATCAACTAACTGTCGTATCCAGTACAGACCCTCAACTAACTGTAGTATCCAGGACAGACCATCAACTAACTGTCGTATCCAGGACAGACCATCAACTAACTGTCGTATCCAGTACAGACCATCAACTAACTGTAGTATCCAGGACAGACCATCAACTAACTGTCGTATCCAGTACAGACCCTCAGACCTCAAACTGTAGTATCCAGGACAGACCATCAACTAACTGTAGTATCCAGGACAGACCATCAACTAACTGTAGTATCCAGGACAGACCATCAACTAACTGTTGTATCCAGGACAGACCCTCAACTAGCTGTCGTATCCAGGACAGACCATCAACTAACTGTCGTATCCAGGACAGACCATCAACTAACTGTTGTATCCAGGACAGACCCTCAACTAGCTGTCGTATCCAGGACAGACCATCAACTAACTGTCGTATCCAGGACAGACCATCAACTAACTGTTGTATCCAGGACAGACCCTCAACTAACTGTAGTATGCAAGGGACTTCCTTCACCTGGAGTCTGCTGATATTGGCCTTTTAGAGTTTGTCTCTGTTTTTACCTTAATAAATGTTGAAGAACATGAATTATATCCAGGAATTAGTTGTTAAGACTTAGTCTTTTCTAATCGTTTGGCTCCGAACAGAAGCCTTATTTTTGTTGTTGTTCCATTTCACTATTCCGACCAGCTAAATAAAGTTCTGAACCGGTTCAAACGCTAAAAAGTAACGGTTTATATTGTTTATTTCTGTTCATTATTAAACCTCTGAAAACAGTTTTTTTTTTAAACATTTAGCAGAACATTAAATGACTTCACCATTCAGTGAGGAAAGAGCAGCTTACTATTTAGCAAGTAAGCGATAGTTACATGAAGCTTGGATTGAAGTGCTGGACATCTTGTTATGACATATATTATTATATATTACATGCATTCTCTGAATTAGACCCACATAATTATACCTACGGAGGAGCGGCATCTATGAAGGAACTTTTAATGTCTTTGAACTTCAGAGAGTTGGCTTAACGTTGATGCTAGCTAGCTTGTGTGCAGAGCAGCACAAGAATTCAAGTCTAGCAGTACAGACATTTTGCTTTAACACAGTCGCTGCCCTGTCTTGCAAACCAAGCTCAGTCACGACTTCACAATGGGGGGAGGGGTCATTTGTCTAGGGAGGAAAGTCCATATCCACTCTGTAAATATTTCACAGTGCACTAATCTTTGCCCTACGCTCATTCGGTAAATAGTTAAAGCACTTGTGTAAGGAGCAGCACATTCCTCACTTCACAACCTGGATGGATACACTTTTTAGGAATAATCAGCAACAAAACTGGAATGACAAGCACAGGATTCTTTACAATCCATTAAGAGGGATAGGAGTTCATTTCCACAACAATAACCCTGTGGTCTGATCTCTGTGGAGATGGTCTGGGGTCTGGTTTCCATGACATTAAGGGGTCTGTTGTCAGTGGTGATTCTACTGTGGACTGCCACATCCACAGATGGGAGAGGTGAGAGACAACCATCGTCTTAGTTAATCCATCTTTGAATTATACCTCTATTTACCGAAGCAAGTCAGTTAAGAACAAATTCTTATTTACAATGATGCCCTACCCCGGGCTAAACCCGGACCAATTGTGCGCAGCCCTATAGGACTCCCAATCACGGCTGGATTTGAACCAGGTACTGCAGTGACACCTCTTGCAGCGATAGGCAGTGTCTTAGACCACTGCACCACTCGGGAGCCACTCTGGGTGACTCAAAATATTACATTCCAAAATATCCCCAACAGATGTAAGATCTTAATTTGATCACTCTTTTGTTGCTGTGAATTATCCTGCACAGTAGGAAAAGAAAAGTTCTAGTCTATTCAAGTCTAAAGATTGTAATTTCCACTTTAACATTACATTACATTTACATTTAAGTCATTTAGCAGACGCTCTTATCCAGAGCGACTTACAAATTGGTGCATTCACCTTATGACATCCAGTAGAATAGTCACTTTAAAATAGTGCATCTAAATCTTAAAGGGGGGGTGAGAAGGATTACTTATCCTATCCTAGGTATTCCTTAAAGAGGTGGGGTTTCAGGTGTCTCCGGAAGGTGGTGATTGACTCCGCTGTCCTGGCGTCGTGAGGGAGTTTGTTCCACCATTGGGGGCCAGAGCAGCGAACAGTTTTGACTGGGCTGAGCGGGAACTGTACTTCCTCAGTGGTAGGGAGGCGAGCAGGCCAGAGGTGGATGAACGCAGTGCCCTTGTTTGGGTGTAGGGCCTGATCAGAGCCTGGAGGTACTGAGGTGCCGTTCCCCTCACAGCTCCGTAGGCAAGCACCATGGTCTTGTAGTGGATGCGAGCTTCAAAATGGCAGACATCATTTGCACTAACGAAAAATGTATCAATATATTAATGTATCATGTCCATTAATTACAATCCACATAATAATTCACATTTCCTGTTGCTGCAGGATTATTTTCCTGCTGTAGCAAACAGGCTCAAGGTAGATCCTACATCTGTAGTCCCAGGTCTGTTTGACAGTAAGTGCTGAGCTAGCAGCACCTGGGAGGAGGGAAGTTGTTATCACACAGGACAGACAGGGTTTTACTGATATAAACTCACTGGAATCACCTCACATCAGTTTAACTGTAAAACAAGCTTCTCTGTAACATGAATGACTTACTTCAAGAGCAGACCTGTTGTGAGTAGTTATCTTTGTCCACTTCCACCCTAAGTCAAAGTGATATACAGATGAATCATCATGTGATAATGTGATTGACAGTGAGGTCTCAAGAAAGTCTCCCTGTGATTATGTTTGAACAACTAATGGAAGATCAGTGATTCAATTTAACACACAGGACAGGCTAAGCTGGTTTAACAATGTAAATGATTGCTGAATGGGTGTGTGGTATGATTAGAGAAATGAAGGAAGTGTAGTCATTCAGGTCTGTCTTTACTTTAGATTGTGATTTTAGTTAGAGGTTAGGTGCTATGGGTGTGGAAAGGGGCAGGTGGAGGACCGAGTAAGACAACAATGAGAGAATATTAACAATAATAACAGGTTACTCACTTTACCAAGGTATCTGACTATTGGGGAGAATAGGAGTCTGTGTTTGAATCCCTTCTCGTTCAGATGCTAATTTAATGTGTGTGTTTATTCTCTTCCAGACGTCCATGTAACCTGTGTGTTCTCAGAGGATTGTGGCCTACCCTGCAGCTTCCTGCCTGGCAGTGAGGAAGTCATCCACTGGATGAAACCAGAAGACAAGGACCTGATCATCCACTCCTACTACTACAGTACAGATCAGCTCAAACAGCAGAGCCAGCGTTACAGAGGGAGAACAGCCCTGTTCAATGACCAGATCCCCAAAGGAAACGCTTCACTACTGCTGAGAGGGATCACACTCCAGGACCAGGGCAGATACAAGTGTTATACCAGCACTATTAAAGGCAACATGGAGTCCTTCATTAACATAGCAGTGAAAGGTACAGAATGTTTTTCTGTCTGTCTATGATGATCACTTCATGCTGCTCCATGTGTAATGTCTACTTTGTTGCAGCTCCAGTCCACTTGGTGGACATACAGTTATCAGATGACATCATCACCTGCAGTTCTACAGGTATCTACCCCGAGCCTAAACTCACCTGGTCAACTGACCCCCCCTCTGACCTTTCATTTGACCCTGGAACCATCCAGAACTCCACCAGCATCAAGGTTGATGACCAGGGCCTCTATAACATCACCAGCACAAAACAGTTTAGCAGAAACCAAACCAACATCTGTACCGTGACCTCTGGGACAGTAGAAAGGACAGCAACCCTGAAACAGCAAGGTTATAAGTTGATCAACCTATTAATCAATCCATTCATAAATCAATTAATAAATTCATCAATATATTTATCTGGCTGCAAACTGTACAAACACAACACATCAATGTGAGACAGAATATGCAAAGACCATCCTAAAAAGGCTCTTTCTCATGACCTCATCTCAGCTCCTGTCCAAGGATCTCCAAGCAGTGAGGTGTCCATCCCCTGCAGTGTCTCTCAGTCTGACCTCTGGACCTTTGACCTCACTTGGACGTTCAACCAGATAGTCACCATCCTTACCTCCACCTCCACCAACGGTACAGCTCAAATGTATGTTGTTGACAAGTGGAAGGAGCAGGTTCAGAATTTGTCTGACTCTGGCAGCCTTCAGCTCCACAAGTTAACCATGGTCCACCAGGGGACCTACAGCTGTGAACTCTCTACTGCCAGAGACACACACCTGATCCTCACCTACCTGCAGATCACACCTGATAAACTATCTGATGGTACAAAGTTTACTCTTACTGTTTCCCCTCACTGTAAGTCACAGGATCACATTCAACAATAAACCTGATACTCTGTATTTTCTCCTTCAGTTTCAGATGGACTGAGTCCAGGTTCAATCACTGGTATAATAATAGCAGCAGTGATTATAGCAGCAGTGATATGTTACCTGCTGAGAGGTAAGTTATGATGATGTTGTGTCTTTACTATCATTAAAACTGAAGACCTAATAGTTTTATCAAAGATTCTCTGTAATTAGTGTAACACGATCAAACTGATTAATCATGTAACCGTAGTTACTAGAAAGTCGGGGCAGCAAGGAAAAATATTCAGATTACAAAGTTATAATTTCCTAATATAACCTTTCAGATATTTTCATATCTGATCCATAGTCTTCTGATTAATTAATTATTTACTTTACCTCACGTTAGTCTCATTCCAAACATCATAAATTGTTGGTTATCTGCACGAACCCAATCTTCACTATGAGTCATCCATACATCAATTGTCTTAAATAATTTATTTAATACTAACTACGTAATTCACAGAAATGCATAAATAAACAAACAAACAAGGTAAATGTGGTTACATGATAGGAGAATGTGACCTAGTGGGTTAAACCAGCATGGCGGCTTGTTTGACAAAAGGGGAAGTGGGGGTCGACTAAGAAATCACTACAGAGTGACAATTATAACAATTGAAATGCTAATCCTTTTCACATGAACGCTCACTCATTCGGGAACAATCGATATGTATATATTTACGCTCGGTGTGTCATCTTGTTCGCTGGTGAAAAGTTTGTTTCTGTTGGAGAGTTTCGTCCTCTCTCTTTCTCTCTCTCTCTCTCTCTCTCTCTCTCTCTCTCTCTCTCTCTCTCTCTCTCTCGGTTAGAGGGGAGATAGTTCAGAGTGACATTCATTAATTTGTTATAGAATGGAAGTTTTGGCGGTTGTCGTTCTTTGCGTTCAATGATACCAAATTCCTAGCTGCAGACTAGTAATTAATATCAAAGACTTGTTCTTATTCTGTCGGTATCGATAGTCTAAGAGTTTAACCACGTGTTATGGTTAAAATATTCAGCAATGGTCCACAACCTTTGTCCCCCTCCTAATGGAGAAAAACATGGTCTGCTGATCATTTCTCAAAGTTGGGTTTTATTCGGAATGGCAGAAAAGGGCTGTCCAGGATGTCTGACCCTAACTGGGCTCAGGGGTGGTCCAGGATGTCTGACCCTAACTGGGCTCAGGGGCGGTCCAGGATGTCTGACCCTAACTGGGCTCAGGGGTGGTCCAGGATGTCTGACCCTAACTGGGCTCAGGGGCGGTCCAGGATGTCTGACCCTAACTGGGCTCAGGGGCGGTCCAGGATGTCTGACCCTAACTGGGCTCAGGGGCGGTCCAGGATGTCTGACCCTAACTGGGCTCAGGGGTGGTCCAGGATGTCTGACCCTAACTGGGCTCAGGGGCGGTCCAGGATGTCTGACCCTAACTGGGCTCAGGGGCGGTCCAGGATGTCTGACCCTAACTGGGCTCAGGGGCGGTCCAGGATGTCTGACCCTAACTGGGCTCAGGGGCGGTCCAGGATGTCTGACCCTAACTGGGCTCAGGGGCGGTCCAGGATGTCTGACCCGAACTGGGCTCAGGGGCGGTGCTCTGATTTAGATAACTCCAATCCCCTTTTTTAGTTTTCCTTCATTAAACAGTCCAAAATCATATTACACAATTATACAAACAGTATCATCCTCACTCATTCATCTTATACAACAATTAGATGTAAACTTTTATATAAACAGCGTTATGGTAATGCGGCCACACCGTCTCCCATGAGCTTCCCCAAGTTGTGACAAACGGACCAGTTCGTAGCTGGATTCTTCACCGATCTTTTATACTTTCTCCGGAACATGACATTTGTTCGTACCTTAAGTTCTGTGAGGTGGAAGGAATTGCTTTGTTCTCTATGAAAATGTACTCTCTATACTGTGTCCATGAGGAGATCCTCAGGAATTTACGACGTCTCTCTGACCACAGCAGCCTAGTTGAAGGAGCAAAGGGGGAGGCAGGGAGAGGGGGATGTGGCTTGCTAGACCCAAAGAGGCCAAAGTCATGACAATGATGATGACATCATAATCTGTTGAACCATTTAACACAACCACCTCCTGATGAACATAGAGGAGGGTTACATTGGTGGCTATTGATGAACAGCTTTCAGTTTCTGATATTTTTCTGTCTCCTGTCTCAAGGTTTTCTGTGCAAATCCAGAAAGCCCACAAGGTCTCAAAACAACATCTCACCTGAAGAGGAAGAGTCACTCTCTGCCGCAGGTAGACATCCATGGAATATTAATGTCCTTATGGTTCCATGCATTTACTCATACTAGCTGTTTGTGTGTCTGAATCCTGCTAACTCACCCTAAACTCACCTATCCCCCTCCAGCAAATACAAATGGTTCAAATGAAAACGATCAGAGTGGAAAACCACTTCAGAATGAAGAAGGAAGAGAGGAAGACAGAGAAAGACAACAACAAGGTCAAGGAGATGAGGGATCAGCCACATCAACTTTAGTAATTCCTTGAATCAAGGAGAGAACATTGTCCCAGGGGAGGACAAAGAGGAAAGTTGAAATTGCGGTAATTGTCCAATTGCATACAGTACTAAGATGTGTGTCCAGAAGAGACTGTTACAAGGAGTACTTGTTACTGGGACAAGGTCCCCATCTACTGGTTTTCATGTGTATTGCATCTTAAACTGGTTTGTGGATCCACATTCATCAGGCAGCGTTCAGTGCCGCATGATCGTACTAGATTCTACACAGGATAATAAGGCAGGGAGGAGTTTTCATTCATGACAATAACCCTCGTGTCTGGTTTCCGGTTTCTGTGGAGATGGCCAGAGTTCAGGTTCTCATGACATTAAGGGGTCTGGTGTCGGTAGTGATTCTGCTATGGACTGCCACACCCATGGAGGGGGGAGGTGAGCAACAACCATCATTACAGTCGGTGTTATTTTAACTGTCTTTACCTTCTGTCTATCTCTGTATGTCTCAAAAAACTAAATTCCATGGTCATCGCTAGCCACAATTTCTCTGGGCCCCACAAAGTAGACCACCGGCCGCTGTCCATAGTCCTGAAATTGCAACATGTCTATGCGGCTACATGTCTATCAAAACGATGATATGCTTTCTAAGGTGCAGGGCATGGCTTTGCTTTAGCTAATGGACACATGTTTATAGGTAGGCCTATTTGGTCGTCATTTTCTCAGGTTAAGGCTAACATTTCACAAAGCTATAGAGCCTGCACAGTGTCTCAATTGGCAATAATGTAATTACAATGATAGAAATGTACTGTACATTTTACAGTAAATGACTGGCAGTTAAGTTGCCAACAAAGTACTGTGAAAAGTAAATGAACAGTAACTCACTGTAAATCAACATTATTACAGTATTTTATTGGCACTTTATTGCCAGTAAATTACTGTAAATGGGATACCAGTAACTTACAGTAAATATGTTATAGTACCATAAATGAACAGTAACTCACTGTAAATCAAAATTATTACAGTACTTTATTGGCAACTTAATTGCCAGAAAATTACTGTAAATGGGATACCAGTAACTTACAGTAAATATGTATCATAGTACTGTAAATCAGATTCCAGAACCCAACTGTAAATACACATTTTGTTCCAGCATTTGATTGGCAATATAATTACCAGTAAATGTATGCACATTTCTATTACAGTGTTGTAAATGAGAATCCAATGTCCTGTTGTACGTTGAGTAACATAATATTAATGTAAATTGCTGTAACCATTCAAATGAAACAACTTTATGTTCAGCAATAGAATAGAAGACAAGAAACGTAAGTACAGTTAAATTAACTTTAAGTGGACAGCAACAGCAGGTTTCCATAAAGATGACTTTCAAAGTGAGTGAGTGAGTGAGTGAGTGAGTGAGTGAGTGAGTGAGTGAGTGAGTGAGTGAGTGAGTGAGTGAGTGAGTGAGTGAGTGAGTGCAAGAAGGAAATAATACATACCCAGTAACATGAGTTGAGGAAATGCTCATTGAAGTTATTCTCCCAGTCATGTCTGACATAGACCATTAGAATTGCATGGTTAGCCACATCTGTGGATTCATCCATCTGCAGTGCATAGTGGCCATTTGCCCTGATGTGTAATGTCTGGAGTGTTATGTCCTCAGACATGTCCTGGATTCTCCTCCTCGTGATGTCATTGGATCGGGGGATGGTTTTAAGTTAATTGGTGGCTTACTCCCAAGATTTCACTGCACACATTAATCACAGCAGGGAGTATGAGATCCCCTGCACTGGTGTGGGCTTTTTTTGCACTTAGCAATGCGCTGGGTCACAAGGTATGATGCGCAAAGGGCCTTTTCTTGTATGTTTGATACATTCTTAAATTAATCTTGTGAGGCCTCCAGATCATTTAAAAAATAAAAATAAAGTCAGCTGTCTTATCTTTGTGGCGTGGATGCTTGGTGTCCAGATGCCTTCTCATTTTATATAGGTATTTTCTCTTCTTGACAGGGACCGAGCTGTCTGCCTTGATATTGACATTGGAAGCAGCAGTAGATGAAGAGGGAGCTGCACGGTTTAAAAACGTCTCTATGATTGTACTTTGACAGCTAGCCTATTTGAGTTAAATGACAGTTAACTATCCACATGTGCAATGCCTGCAGAACATGTCATCATAGTTAGCTGTCAATCAAGATAGCTGTCAGAAGAAGATCTGTATTATTTGATTGGACATGTCACATTTAAGTATTTTTATTCGATCAGTGTTTGTTTGTGTTGAGAAATATGTCATTTCATTGGATATGTTCGTGGGGGTGGAGCGAGAACGTTATTATATTGTCAGTGAGTGTGTGCAGCGTGAAAACCCACCGAGACTGAACCTAGCTCGCCATACATTTTCACCACTGCAGACGCGCTGCACGTGTAACGTCAGCAACAATAAGCGTGGTTGACCTTCAAAATAATGTTTAAATAAAAGTTGTGACCCTCCAGTTGAGAATCACTGTATTAAAGAACAGTGGTTTTCCTTAGTATTTCTTAGATAAGAAAATAAAACAATATCAATAACACAGAAATAATTACTAATAATTATTAAAATTGACAATATTTATGAAAATGTTATGTGGTTTCCATGACATCCACAAAAAACAACTAAATCCTCTGTAAATAGGAAAGTAAATTCAAAACATTTGATTAGTTAACCTTCTTAGGTATGCCGCTTTGGATACAAGTGTCTGTTAAATTACTCAAATGTCAAATGTACAACTTATAGATTTGTCTATCGATGGCTGAAACAACACAAGCACAATGATAAACACCATTTTTAAATGTATTTTATTTCACCTTTATTTAACCAGGTAGCCTAGTTGAGAACAAGTTCTCATTTGCAACTGCGACCTGGCCAAGATAAAGCATAGCAATTCGACACATACAACAACACAGAGTTACACATGGAATTAACAAAACATACAGTCAATAATACAGTAGAATAAAAGAAAACAAAAAGTCTATATACAGTGAGTGCAAATGAGGTAAGTTAAGGCAATAAATAGGCCATGGTGGCGAAGTAATTACAATATAGCAATTAAACACTGGAATGGTAGATATGCAGAAGATGAATGTGCAAGTAGAGATACTGGGGTGCAAAGGAGCAAGATAAATAAATAAATACAGTATGGCGATGAGGTAGGTAGATAGATGGGCTGTTTACAGATAGAGCAGTATGCTGACTGAATTAATTAAACTTTGTCTCAAAGTATATCTGAAACTGCACTGTTCATAACCTGGTCCCCAGGCTGACCATAGAATTCTATGGGAGTGACCTACTGAGTAAAGTATTTGTCATCATTTAATTTTAGCGAATCACAAGACTGCGAGGCGTGGCTGCAAATGGAGGCAAGAGGTTGTGAGGGGTTGTGAGAGATGATTGGTTGGTAGATTAAGACGATGCTAATGAAGGCCAAGTTTGACATGTTGGGAACAGGTGCCTCCTGTGGCACAGTGGTTTAAAGCACTGCATCGCAGTGCTAGCTGTGCTAGCTATGCCACTAGAGATTCTGGTTCAAGTCAAGGCTCTATTCCAGCCAGCTGCGACCGGGAGACCCATGGTGGGGCACACAATTTGCCCAGTGTCGTCCCGGGATAGGGGAGGGTTTGGCCGGCAGGGATGTTCCGGGGAACAGTGGGTTAACTTCCTTGTTCAGGGACAGAACGACAGATGGATACTGGATGCGGATTCGACAAGCAGCGTTCCGTTCTGTATGCTCGTACCAGATTCTGCACAGTGCAATAAGACAGGGAGGAGTTTGTATCCACGATGATAACCCTGGTGGTTTCCGTGAAGATGGCCAGTGTTCATGTTATTATGACATTAATGGGTCTGGTGTCGATAGTGATTCTGCTATGGACTGCCACACACGCAGAGGGGGGAGGTGAGCAACAACCATCATTACAGTCTGAGTTGTTTTAACAGTCTTTACCTTCTGTCTGTCTCTGTATGTCTCTGACTTTGACTCTGTCTGTTTAAAAAAACTCTAATCCATAGTTATCACTAGCCACTGTGTCAGTAAACATCAGCAGCACAGTTACAGTCACCAACACTCTGGATAACATGAGAACAGCCTAACCAGCTCTGCTAGGGCAAATAAAATGGTTAGAGTGATGTGTTCCCTCATTTCTGTCTGGAAGTAACTAGCAAGCTAGCTAACTTTATCCAGTTAGCTTGGGTGCTTGATTGCCATTGTGAGGTCAGAATGCTTGGATCAACCCTACTCCTCGGCCAGAGTGGCCATAGTGGCTAAAATCTCTCTGGTGTAATCAATTAGTCAAGATAGGAAGAACATAATGACTCTTAACAATAAACTACTGATATGATCATGGATCAATTTGTTGATGATTTGTTGATGATGACATGCAACTAGATCCAGATTACAGACAGACATGTCTTCTTTGTATTACAAATAGTATCATATTTAAAATAAAAAACATATTGTCTCCTTTATTACTAGAATGGGATGCTTGTACGGCTTATGTGATAAGAGTAAAGTGAGAGACAAACACACAGAACTTGAGCCTTTGTATCAGACAAGATAAATGACACATCTGAATGTGGTTTTTCATCCTCAACTTTCTTTATCCTTTTCCAGCCAGCCTTCTTAGCCTGCAGCAGGCTATTTACCCCTTGGCAAATGATAGCGGTATTCTCCTTCAGGCTATTTACCCCTTGGCAAATGATAGCGGTATTCTCCTTCAGGCTATTTACCCCTTGGCAAATGATAGCGGTATTCTCCTTCAGGCTATTTACCCCTTGGCAAATGATAGCAGTATGCTCCTTCAGGCTATTTACCCCTTGGCAAATGATAGCGGTATTCTCCTTCAGGCTATTTACCCCTTGGCAAATGATAGCGGTATTCTCCTTCAGGCTATTTACCCCTTGGCAAACGATAGCGGTATTCTCCTTCAGGCTATTTACCCCTTGGCAAATGATAGGGTATGCTCCTACAGGCTATTTACCCCTTGGCAAATGATAGCAGTATGCTCATTCAGGCTATTTACCCATTGGCAAATGATAGCGGTATTCTCCTGCAGGCTATTTACCCCTTGGCAAATGATAGCGGTATTCTCCTTCAGGCTATTTACCCCTTGGCAAATTATAGCGGTATTCTCCTTCAGGCTATTTACCCCTTGGAAAATGATAGCGGTATGCTCCTTCAGGCTATTTACCCCTTGGCAAATGATAGTGGTATTCTCCTTCAGGCTATTTACCCCTTGGCAAATGATAGTGGTATTCTCCTTCCGGCTATTTGTCCTTGGCCATTGATAGCAGCATGCTCCTACAGGCTATTTACCCCATGGCAAATGTTAGCAGTATGCTCCTCCAGGCTTGCAACAAAAACAATAAACAAAAGTGACTAAACTGTACTAAACTGTGACCACTCACTGAATTAACGGTTCCACTTGAAGTCTCTCAACACCCGTCAAAGGAGTAATCTCAGGGAGGACAACGGATGTTCGGGTTGAATACCTGAAGAAAATTCCTATTGTGGTTGGTGCCCGGCATCTGACCCGCTGGGTGAATGGAGAAAAAGAAGAAAGTCTGTCAGTCCTGTTGTTTTATGATAAAGAGCAAATACCTACGTACTGTACTTATTTTCCACCATAATTTGCAAATAAATTAAGTAAAAATCCTACAATGTGATTTTCTGGATTTTATTTTCTCATTTTGTCTGTCATAGTTGAAGTGTGCCTATGATGAAAATTACAGGCCTCTCATCTTTTTAAGTGGGAGAACTTGCACAATTGGTGGCTGACTGAATACTTTTTTCCCCCACTGTATGTGAAGCTTGGTTATGTACTGTAAGATACGCTGTTAGAGCTTTCGTTCCCAAACCATTACAGTGTCAGACTTGTAAAGGATTTGGTCATATTTCAAGTGTGTACTGATGGACAGAGTGTATTCACTTCCTGTCAAGAGTCTCTTCCTGTCAAACTCACAGCAACACCTGTAGAGTATATTCAGTAACATGTGGTTCGTAATATCACCACTGCTAGGTAGGGTTTCCACAAGTTGCCTCAGCCACAAAGTCAAATTTGGCTATATCGTTAAAATTAATGGAAACAAAACTGTCCCTTTTGGTCTTACTTTAAGGTTAGGCATAAGGTAAGCATTTGTTCTAAAAACATCTGGCCTACTTTAACAAACATTGATTTAGTGTTGAAAAAAATCTAGTGTTGATCGAAATAATCAAATTATATAAAAATGCATTTAAATCTCTTGTTCGCCATACATTTTGCATTGATTGTCGTAGAAACATTAACACAAGTGCAAATTGACTCTGATATGAGCTTTTGAACACCTGCGGAAGCTCCACTCATTGCACTGGCACCGTCGTAGCCTTGACCACGGCATATGTTCACCGATATCTCCCTTATACTTTTCTTTTTCACGAGCTGTGGCACTTTTTCAGTCACTTTCCAGAAGCCCAAGATATAAAGCCTTATGGCCTGTGTTCACTAGCATGCGGTAAATTGGCGCATGCCACTTATGCCACCAAGAGTGGCTTGCTTGTGGGCGTGCTGGCAGCATATGGCAGCATATAACAGCACATTCGATTGTGCATCAAGAATTCAGCATAGCAAGTTTGTATGAAGGTCTGGTTATTATTATTTTTCTTTTTTTCCCCTTTATTTAACCAGGTAGGCTAGTTCTCATTTACAACTGCAACCTGGTCAAGATAAAGCATAGCAGTGTGAACAGACAACAACACAACTGGGTAAATAGTTCAATAGTAATATGCTCCAAAACGCTCTGGTGACAAACAAACCTTGCTGCCCTGTTTCCAATTGTCCACATAGCTGGGTGAACATATTCAAGTAAGTAAACACATTTTGAAAATGTAAAAAAAAAACATGTATTATTAGCTAACTAGCTACAGTGCAGGCTAAATCAAAAGAGCTGCTAACGTAGCTAGCTAGCTATCTAACCAACTTAACATACTCTATAGATAGCTAGCTAAGTTAATTAAATATCACCAGCTACCTAACTTCATATTAGCTAGCTATCTTGATGTATTTATCAATGTAAAAAAAAATGCATTTGTCGGTAGCTAGCTAACAGCCATGGAGGAGGGTGAAAGGATAGCAGCCCCAACTGTCAAAGTGAGAGAGTCGGCTGTTCTGGATAGGGCAGGTACTTTTGTGTATTTCCAGTCACTAGAAGTGAGGACAAAGATAATAGTAACATAGTTTTCAGTGGTGTCTAATTTGAGTATTATGAAGTCTGTGTCTTGTGATGTTTTCTGTCCTCAGATCCAGAGTCTTGTGAAAGCCTGTCTACGGATGAAGAGGTCACAATGAAGAGCAGCGGTTCTCAGTCCTGGTCCTGGGGACTCAGAGGCACATTTTTGTTTTGCCTTAGCACTGCACAGCTAATTCAAATGATCAACTCATCATCAAGTTTAAAGTGTCATTTATGTATTCATTTGTCATGATATCCTTGATATGATCCTGCTATTGTCATATAATATATAATATATATATACATATAATATTAATAAAAAATATATATTTTGGGGGATTTGTCATTATGGGGTGTGTAGATTGAGGAAGAGGAAAACTATTTAATACATTTTAGAATAAGGCTGTAATGTAACAAAATGTGAAAAATGTTGAGGGGTCTGAATATTTTCCAAATTGCAACATGCAACAATTTCAAAGATTTTACTGAGTTACAGTTCATATAAAGAAATCAATCCATTGAAATCCATTCATTAGTCTCTAATCTATGGATTTTACATGACTGGGAATACAGATATGCATATGTTGGTCACAGATACTTTAAAAAAGGTAAGGGAGTGGATCAGAAAACCAGTCAGCATCTGGTGTGACCACCATTTGCCTAACGTAGCACAACAAATCTCCTTCACATAGACTTGATCAGGGTGTTGATTGTGGCTTGTGAAATGTTGTCCCACTCCTCTTCGATGGCTGTGCGAAGTTGCTGGATATTGGTGGGAACTGGAACACGTTGAACAAGAGCAGTGGTTCCCAAACTTTTTATTGTCCCTTACCCCTTCAAACATTCAACCTCCAGCTGCACCAGGGTCAGTGCACTCTCAAATGTTGTTTTTTGCCATCATTGTAAACCTGCCACACACACACACACTATACGATACATTTATTAAACATAAGAATGAGTGTGAGCTTTTGTCAAGTGAGCTCGTGGGAAGTGACAGAGCTCTTATAGGACCAGGGCACAAATAATAATATAATAATAATGTCACGACTTCCACCGAAGTTGGCTCCCCTGCCTGTTGGGGCGGTGCTCGGAGGTCGTCGTCACCGTCCTACTAGCCACTACCGATCCCTTTTCCGTTTCTGTTGGTTTTGTCTTATTAGTTTCACCTGTGTGTATTTTAGTTTAATTAGAGTCCTTATATTTAGTAGGTTGTCCCGCCCTTGTTTTGTGCGGGATTGTTTTTGTATTCCTGTTATTTGGTGGTGTTCATGTGTTTTATTCTCCGGACTATTTTGGTCCTGCTGTTGGATTATTCACCCTGTGTGTTGGGTTGACCGTTGTTTTGTGCGCCGGAGAATAAACTGTCTAATAACTGAAACCTGCTCTCTGCGCCTGATTCCACCCACCTTAGTAATTTGTGACAAATAATCAATCATTTTGCTCTTTATCTAGCCATCTTACATATAAAACCTTATTTGTTCATCAACAATTGTGAATAACTTACCACAGGTTTATGAGAAGGGTGTGCTTGAAAGGATGCCCATAACTCTGCAGTGTTTGGTTGTATTGGAGAGAGTCTCAGTTTTAAAGTAATTTTCCACACACAGTCTGTGCCTGTATTTATTAGTTTTCATGCTAGTGAGGGCAGAGAATCCACTCTCATATGGGTACGTGGTTGCAAAGGGCATCAGTGTTGATTTGCCAAGGCAAGAAACTCTGAGTGCAGCCCTTTCCAGAAATCTGGCAGTGGCTTCTGATTAAATTCAATTTTCACAGAACAGCTTTTTGCAATTTCGATGGGGTTCTCTTGTTCAGATATCGGGAAGTGGACTGGAGGCTGGGCATTAAAGGGATAACGAATCCAGTTGTTTGTGTTTACTGTTTCGGTAAAGTACCTGCGTAGTTGCGACCCCAGCTCACTCAGGTGCTTCGCTATATCACATTTGACGTTGTCCGTAAGCTTGAGTGCATTTACACACAAAACATTTTACCATTTTTTTCTGTGTAAATGTGTTGTCCTTGCTAATGCAGACAGAAAGAGCTCCAACTTCTTAATCATAGCCTCAATTTTGTCCCGCACATTGAATGTAGTTGCGGAGAGTCCCGGTAATGTTAGATTCAGATCATTCAGGCGAGAAAAAAAACAGATCACCCAGATAGGTCCAGTCGTGTGAGAAATTTGTCATAATGCAAGTGGTTAGTGAAAATCAAAATGATGGTCAGTAAAGAAAAGTTTAAGCTCGTCTCTCAATGAAAAAACAAGTGTCAATGCTTTGCCCCTTGATAAGCAGCACACTTCTTTCTGTATGTTGTAAAAGCATTACATGGTCGCTGCCCATATCATTGCATAGTGCAGAAAATACACGAGAGTTCAGGGGCCTTGTTTTAACAAAGTGAACCATTTTCACTGTAGTGTCCAAAATGTCTTTCAAGCTATGAGGCATCCCCTTGGCAGCAAGAGCCTCTCGGTGGACGCTGCAGTGTACCCAACTGGCGTCGGGAGCAACTGCTTGCACGCACGTTACCGCTCCACTACGTCTCCCTGTCATGTCTTTTGCGCCATCAGTACAGATACCAACACATCTTGACCACCAAAGTCCATTTTATGTGACAAAGCTGTCCAGTACTTTAGAAATATCCTCTCATGTCCTGGTTTCCAGTGGTTTGCAGGAGAGGATGTCTTCCTTAATTGACCCTCCCCATAAACGTAATGGACATATACCAGGAGCTGTACCAGGCCCGCCACGTCTGTTGACTCATCCAACTGCAACACATATAATTCACTTGCTTGTTTGCGAAACAGTAATTGTTTCAAAACATCTCCTGCCATATCACTGGGGGGGGGAATAGATCCAACGAGATGTGTCGAGTTGTTTGGGAACTCGGCTGGGGTGTTCAGAGATTACTATTTTATGTACACCATTTATTTTCCTTTTATGTGAACGCAGCTGTAATTACTATCCACTTTTACCCAGCGATGACTTGCACTAAAGTTCGATTACTGCTCGATGACGATGACTAGTACCTTAAATCTATTGACATGGAACTGCCATGGTCTAGGGCATGCAATAAAACGAAAAAAGATACTATGTGCTCTAAAAAAGGAAAAAGCAGACATCGCGCTATTACAAGAGACACACCTCTGTGATGCTGAACATGCCAAACTCCGCAGAGCTTGGGTGGGACAGGTGTATTTCTCATCTTTCAAATCCAACAGTAGAGGCACAGCCATACTTATCCATAAAAATGTTCCATTCATAATTGACAAAAACATATCTGATCCGGAGGGGAGATTTATTTAGATAACTGGGTCACTATATGGTCAACCAATTACTATATTAAACATATGCGCCCCTAACACAGATACTCCTGCCTTCATGTCAAAAATTATAACCCTGTTCAATGAGCATTGTGTCTCCTTTGGCGTGGTGGCCGGTGATTTTAATTGTACCCTTAACCCAACCCTAGACAAATCATCTCAAGTCCCCACCACAAATCCTAGATCTGCAAAGATGTTGAACTCTCTTACTAAAGAGATGGGACTGATAGATATCTGGAGAGAGAATAATAGCTCATCTATGGACTATACATACTACTCTGATGTCCATAACACTACTCCCGTATAGATTACATTTTTATCCCAAAGAGTTTCATAAATTCAGCCACTTGTACAATCGGACCCATAGCACTTTCAGATCACGCCTTTGTCCACCTCCGCTTTGACCTCTGCAAAAACATCCCCGAGGTCAAAGAGCTGGAAATTCAACACCTCCATGCTATCAAATGACGTGTTCCATACATTGGTAACTACATGGATAGACAACTACACACAAGACAATAAAGATTCTCCTGTTTCTCCGGCCACAATGTGGGACGCTGCTAAAGCCACACTAAGAGGTCATCTAATTGCATATGCTTCCTCTAAGAAAAAAGCAATGGAAGCACACAGGCTAGATCTTGAGAGGGAGCTGGAATGCTGTGAAAAAATACATAAACAATCCCTAGACAGCACCTCCTGGAGTCATCTTAAAGCAGCCAAAGCCAAACTGAATTTGGGCTACACTCGGGAGATAAAAAAAAAAAAGTTTTCTTTACTAAACAGAAATACCATGAGTATAGCAATAGGCCCAGTAGATTGCTTGCTTACCAATTAAAAAAGGAGCAGTCAGAGCGTACAATCATGGCATCCGAACAGCAGAGGACGAGGTCACATATGACCCAAAAAATATCAATTTAACTTTTCATGATTTTTACTGCAAACTATATACCTCTGAGAGAAAACACACAGAGGCAGAACTCCACTCTTTCCTAGAGGGAATCTTGCTACCTAAACTATCAGAGACCAACCAGGAAGATCTCAACTCCCCCTTCACTCCTGAGGAGATCCTGGAGGCAATTACCTCCATGCCACCTAATAAGTCCCCAGGCCCAGATGGATTCCCCAGAGGGTTCTACAAAGCTTTTTGGCCCCAGCTCAGCCCTATCTTCATGCCAATGCTGGAGGATTTTTGCAAAAACTGAGTTCTCCCAGACTCAATGCACACAGCTCGCATTACAGTGTTGCTAAAAAAGGACAAGGACCCCCTATCCTGCTCGTCCTTCCGGCCCATAAGCTTGTTGGATTTCGACTATAAAATAATTACCAAATTGCTCGCCAAAAGACTAAACACTCTTCTTCCCAAAATAATAAAAGCGGACCAAACTGGATTTATTAGAGACAGATACTCTTCTCATAACATTCGCCGTCTTTTTGATATTATTGATCAAGTAAACGCACAGAAGACCCCTGTCCTGCTGGCTTCACTGGATGCTGAGAAAGCGTTTGACAGGATGGAGTGAAGCTTTCTGTTTTCAGTCTTAGAAAAGTTCAATATGGGCCCAAATTTTATTAAATGGATCAAATCACTATACTCTCATCCAAATGCCATGGTGACTACTAATGGACTGAACTCTGACAGATTCCCTCTGGAACGGGGCACAAGACAAGGGTGCTCGCTGTCGCCCCTGCTCTACTTGTTGGGGGCGGAGCCTCTGGCAGAGCTGATAAGGAACAATCCAAGTATTATGGGTGTTTCTGCAGGTGGCCTGCAGCACAAGATTTCGCTTTATGCGGATGATGTCTTGCTCTACATATCCAACCCTGAGAAATCCCTCCCTCTCATTTTAGACACAATTGCTCAGTATGGCAAGTTTTCAGGTTATAAGATCAATTTGAACAAATCCACTGTCTGCCCTCTCAATATTACACTCACCAGCTCTATGAAGACACTTTGTCCTTTCCAATGGAAAACACAGGCGTTTCAATACTTCGGGATCTTCATAACACCAGATCTGAATAGCCTTTTTAAGGAAAATTATCTTCCACTCCTGGATCGAATCAAGAACGATCTCCAAACCTGGATCTCCCTCCCAATTAGCTTAGTAGGAAGAATTAATGTAATCCGTATGAACGTCCTCCCTAGACTGAACTACTTATTTCAGATGCTCCCATGCTATCTCCCAGATTCCCTTTTCAAAACAACTAACTAAAGCATCACCAAATTTATATGGGGCAATAAAAAACCTAGGATCAAGTTTTCCACTTCATCAAAACCTGAATCTAAAGGTGGTCTTGCCCTTCCCTCCCTTCAATTGTACTACTGGTCTGCCCAAATCCGCAACATGCTAACATGGATCACAAACAGACAAGAGTCAACGTGGATTCAGATAGAAGCCCAATCCTGTGGTTCATTGCCCTTAAGCTCAATTATATTCATTAATAACTTTAGTGAAGTGGGCAACATAGCCAAAACCGTTGTGATTTACAGCACCCTACTAGCGTGGAGGGACTGTAAGAAATACCTGGGCATTTCCTCCCAAATATGTTCTCACTCGCCTATAGTAGGCAACCCAGACTTGCCAAAAGCCCTGAGGGATGCCAACTTTAATCTCTGGCATACTCTAGGAATCAGGACCTTTTCAGACCTATTTCATCAGAAAACCACTACACTGAAATCCTTTCAAGAGCTCAGCAGTGAATTCGTTGTGCCAAGATCCCATTTTTTAAATATCTTCAAATTAGACATGTAATTTCCTCATTTACCTCCAAGAGGAGGTTGAATGAAGTTGAAACCCTTCTTGTCACAGCACAATCCATTAAAGGCAAAATATCTTACATCTATAGACTCCTTTCTGAGAAAGGAAGCTCCTCCTTTACTCCTTTGAAAATAATCTGGGAAAAGGACCTTGGTCTGACTATCAGTGATGAGTTATGGGCGGAGGTTTGCGACAGGGTATACTGCTCCTCTACCAGTGTAAAAATGAAAGAATCTAATTACAAATTTTTGTACACATTTTATTATACTCCTTTGAGACTCCATAGAATGAAAACAGATATGTCTCCTAACTGTAAAAGATGTATCTCTGAATGTGGAACCTATATGCATGTATTTTGGAGCTGTAGGGAGATTGCCAGATTCCGGCAATCTGTACATACTGCTGCACAGAAAATACTAGAGGTACAGTTTGATATGACCCCGTGTATCTATCTTCTTAATGCCCAGCGGGACTTTGTTCTTGATCCTGACAGAGAAAATTTGCTTATGACTATTACATACTTTGCTAAGAAATGTATTCTTCTATTGTTGGCCTCTAATACCCCTCCTACATTTAAAATGTGGATTGACCAGATTGTTGACTTTCTTCCTCTTGAAAAGCTCACTTATGACCTCCACAAGAGACAGCCCAAGTTTGATAGACTCTGGTCTCCACTATTCAACTATATTTCAAACTGGACAGAGTGAACGGGGTGACTAGGGAAATGCGCAGATACAGTACATGTTGTGTAAGGTACTGTAAAACCTAAAAACGAATTATTGGCCCCGTCGTCTCAGCGAATGCTTGAAATAGCTGATAAGAACCTTGATAGTGCTGCTGCAAGTGTTACATGTTTTCTTGTGTGTTTTTATTTTAATTTAGTTTTTGAGTACGTGTGCGTATGTGTGTGTGTATGTATATGTGTGTATGTATGTATGTATGTATGTATGTATGTATGTATGTATGTATGTATGTATGTATGTATGTATATATATATATATATGTACCAAGGAAAATATATAGATTAAGAAAAATAAATGCTTTTATTTGACTTTATCATTCATTTTAATTTTATTTTTATTTTTTCAAATGTATTATTATTTTTGGACTTTTTCTTTTTTTAAAGCCTGTGGAATGTATTTTGTTGGTTGATTGAAAAACAAGAAAAATTAATAAAACTTTAAATTGAAAAAGTGGCTAGTGATATATTTTACACCATTTCCCATCAATTCCCATTATTTAAGTGGCTGGAGTTGAGTCAGTGTGTTGGCAGCAGCCACTCAATGTTAGTGGTGGCTGTTTAACAGTCTGATGGCCTTGAGATAGAAGCTGTTTTCCAGTCTCTCGGTCCCAGCTTTGATGCACCTGTACTGACCTCGCCTTCTGGATGATAGCGGGGTGAACAGGCAGTGGCTCGGGTGGTTGATGTCCTTGATGATCTTTATGGCCTTCCTGTAACATTGGGTGGTGTAGGTGTCCTGAAGGGCAGGTAGTTTGCCCCCGGTGATGCGTTGTGCAGACCTCACTACCCTCTGGAGAGCCATACGGTTGTGGGCGGAGCAGTTGCCGTACCAGGCGGTGATACAGCCCGACAGGATGCTCTCGATTGTGCATCTGTAGAAGTTGTGAGTGCTTTTGGTGACAAGCTAAATTTCTTCAGCCTCCTGAGGTTGAAGAGGCGCTGCTGCGTCTTCTTCACGATGCTGTCTGTGTGGGTGGACCAATTCAGTTTGTCTGTGATGTGTACGCCGAGGAACTTAAAACTTACTACCCTCTCCACTACTGTTCCATCAATGTGGATAGGGGGGGTGTTCCCTCTGCTGTTTCCTGAAGTCCACAATCATCTCCTTAGTTTTCTTGACGTTGAGTGTGAGGTTATTTTCCTGACACCACACTCCGAGGGCCCTCACCTCCCCCCTGTAGGCCGTCTTGTCATTGTTGGTAATCAAGCCTACCACTGCTGTGTCGTCCGCAAACTTGATGATTGAGTTGGAGGCGTGCGTGGCCACGCAGTCGTGGGTGAACAGGGAGTACACTGTATTGCACTGTATTGTCCTCAAAGCGGGCAAAAAAGTTATTTAGTCTGCCTGGGAGCAAGACATCCTGGTCCATGACTGGGCTGGTTTTCTTTTTGTAATCCGTGATTGGCTGTAGACCCTGCCATATACCTCTTGTGTCTGCGCCGTTGAATTGAGATTCTACTTTGTCTCTATACTGACGCTTAGCTTGTTTGATTGCCTTGCGGAGGGAATAGTTATACTGTTTGTCGGTTTCTGGTTTGGGAATGTTTTAATCGTTGCTATGGGAACGACATCTTCAAAGCACGTTCTAATGAACTCGCTCACCGAATCAGCGTATTCGTCAATGTTGTTGTCTGACGCAATACGAAACATATCCCAGTCCACGTGATGGAAGCAGTCTTGGAGTGTGGAATCAGATTGGTCGGTCCAGCATTGAACAGCCCTCAGCGCGGGAGCTTCTTGTTTTAGTTTCTGTCTGTAGGCAGGGATCAACAAAATGTAGTCGTGGTCAGCTTTTCCGAAAGAAGGGCGGGGCAGGGCCTTATATGCGTCGCGGAAGTTGGAATAGCAATGATCCAAGGTTTTCCAGCCCTGGTTGAGCAATCGATATGCTGATAAAATTTAGGGAGTCTTGTTTTCAGATTAGCCTTGTTAAAATCCCCAGCTACAATGAATGCAGCCTCCGGATAAATGGATTCCAGTTTGCAAAGAGTCAAATAAAGTTCGTTCAGAGCCATCGATGTGTCTGCTTGGGGGGGGGAATATATACGGCTGTGATTATAATCGAAGAGAATTCCCTTGGTAGATAATGCGGTCGACATTTGATTGTGAGGAATTTTAAATCAGGTGAACAGAAGGACTTGAGTACCTGTATGTTGTTATGATCACACCACGTCACGTTAACCATGAAGCATACGCCCATGCCCCTCTTCTTACCTGTTCAGTGTAGATTCATCATCATGTGATCATGTGAATGACAATGAGGTCTCAAGGAAGTCTCTCTGTGATTATGTTTGAACAACTAATGGAAGATCAGTGATTCAACATACCAAACGGGACAGGCTAACTTGTCTTATCAATGTAAATGATTGCTGACTGGGTGTGGTATGATTCGAGGCATGAAGGAAGTGTAGTCATTCAGGTTTGACTGGAGTCTTTACTTGAGATTGTGATCTTAGTTAGAGGTTAGGTGCTGTGTGTGTGGAGGGTGGAGGACCGAGGAAGACCACAATGACAGAATAGACTCAGGTTAATATTAACAATAATAACAATAATAACAGGTTAATAACACTCTGATATAAACAAAGGGCCTATTCACTTTACCAATGTATCTGACTATTGGGGAGTGTAGGAGTCTGTGTTTGAATCCTCTCTTGTCCAGATACCCACTTAACGTGGGTTAATTCAATTCCAGACGTCCATGTAACCTGTGTGTTCTCAGAGGATTGTGGCCTGCCCTGCAGCTTCCTGCCTGGCAGTGAGGAAGTCATCCACTGGATGAAACCAGAAGACAAGGACCTGATCATCCACTCCTACTACTACAGTACAGATCAGCTCAAACAGCAGAGCCAGCGTTACAGAGGGAGAACAGCCCTGTTCAATGACCAGATCCCCAAAGGAAACGCTTCACTACTGCTGAGAGGGATCACACTCCAGGACCAGGGCAGATACAAGTGTTATACCAGCACTATTAAAGGCAACATGGAGTCCTTCATTAACATAGCAGTGAAAGGTACAGAATGTTATTCTGTCTGTCTATGATGATCACTTCATGCTGCTCCATGTGTAATGTCTACTTTGTTACAGCTCCAGTCCACTTGGTGGACATACAGTTATCAGATGACATCATCACCTGCAGTTCTACAGGTATCTACCCTGAGCCTAAACTCACCTGGTCAACTGACCCCCCCTCTGACCTTTCATTTGACCCTGGAACCATCCAGAACTCCACCAGCATCAAGGTGGATGACCGGGGACTCTATGACATCACCAGCACAAAACAGTTTAGCAGAAACCAAACCAACATCTGTACTGTGACCTCTGGGACAATAGAAAGGACAGCAATCCTGAAACAGCAAGGTAATCAATCAATCAATTCATAAATCAATGAATAAATTCCTCAATATATTTATCTGGCTGCAAACTGTACAAAAACAACACAACATTGTGGGACAGAATGCAAAGATTAGGCTAAAAAGGCACTTTCTCGTGACATAATTTCAGATCCGGTCCAAGGATCTCCAAGCAGTGAGGTGTCCATCCCCTGCAGTATCTCTCAGTCTGACCTCCTGAACTTTGACCTCACCTGGACGTTCAACCAGATAGTCACCATCCTTACCTCCACCTCCACCAATGGTACAGCTCAAATGTATGTTGTTGACAAGTGGAAGGAGCAGGTTCAGAATTTGTCTAACTCTGGCAGCCTTCAGCTCCACAAGTTAACCATGGTCCACCAGGGGACCTACAGCTGTGAACTCTCTACTGCCAGAGACACACACCTGATCCTCACCTACCTGCAGATCACACCTGATAAACTATCTGATGGTACAAAGTTTACTCTTACGGTTTCCCCTCACTGTAAGTCACAGGATCACATTCAACAATAAACCTGATACTCTGTATTTTCTCCTTCAGTTTCAGATGGACTGAGTCCAGGTTCAATCACTGGTATAATAATAGCAGCAGTGATTATAGCAGCAGTGATATGTTACCTGCTGAGAGGTAAGTTATGATGATGATATCATAATCTGTTGAACCATTTAACACAACCACCTCCTGATGAACCGAGAGGAGGGTTACATTGGTGGCTTTTGATGAACAGCTTTCAGTTTCTGCTACTTTACTGTCTCAAGGTTTTCTGCCCCAATGCAGACGTAACATGGTCATCTGAAGAGGGAGAGTCACTCTCTGCCACAGGTAGACCTGCATGGAATATTCATGTCCTTATGGTTAAATGCATTTAATCATTCTAGCTGTTTGTGTGTCTGAATCCTGCTAACTCACCCTAAACTCACCTATCCCCCTCCAGCAAATACAAATGGTCCAAATGAAAACAGAGTGGAAAACCACTTCAGAATGGAGAAGAAAGAGAGGAAGACAGAAAGACAACAGGATCAAGAAGAAGAGGGGTCAGCCACTGCAGACACACCAGTGCCTCAGACAGAAGGAAGGGATATTGACCCAGGGGAGGACAAAGTGGAAAGGTGACAATTGGATAATTCTCCAGTTGCATACACGCAAATAAGCAATGATGACAATTTCACCTACACAATACAAGGTGTAGCTATAATCATATTGCTTACACACCTATCCTATCGAGGCACAAGGCGAGACTCAGATGCAGACACAGGAAGCAGATGGTTGGAGTCTTACAATATTTATTCATCCAAAGGGGTAGGCAAGAGAATGGTCGTGGACAGGCAAAACAGCCAATAGGTACCGAAGGGCAGGTAGAATCAAGGTCAGGGCATTTGTATTCATGAACCAGCTCGGCTTTTGTTATGTAGTAAAAGTCTATTTGAACTCACAAGCTCCGGTATTTGTGAAATATGATTGACCGAATATTTCCACGATAAAAACCATAGAAAAACATTTGCAGATTCTCCCTGCAACCTAAAAATGTACATTCCCAGAACAGGCAAAATGTTCACTTCCGATCTCAGAACGTTTAGAAAAGTTCTGTTTTAACGGTCAGGAAACGTATGGCATTGTTACCAGAACCAATGGGAAACCAACAAAAAAAACATACATTCCCACAACTTCCAAGGAACCAAGTGTGCTAGCTGGGCTAACAGCCATAACCACAATACTGTAGCAGTGCTTCAGAATCAAGACACGGTTGACCTAGAGGTGAAAATGGGCCTATTCAAAGTGGACATTCAAGTGCTTCTTATGCTAAGCAAGACTATTTGACCAAAAACTTCCCCTCCTCTGTAGTACTGTGATTATTTTCTATTGGTCCATTTAGTTATCTGTGAATGTTTGTTTTCCTTATGTTTTGATATTGAGGAGAAGCGTACTGCCATAATAATAATAATAATAGCACTGGATCATTCCACATTATACTGTGAACATTAAATACATTCACTTTACTAGTCTTATTTTATTTCTACCTCATGTTGCCTGCTCAACCCCAACCTGTTTTCCACCTCTTAACATTTGGATCAGTGAGTTGGCCTAGTCAGAAATGCCTGGTCTCCAAGGCAACACTGCACCAGTCTTTGAAAGCTGGCTGGTGCATTACAGTCTGAATGACATTCAGAGGACATTGTAGGGCATGTGTGCGTTCGCCTGTGTGTTCGTGTGTGGCCGGGGCACAGATTATCATTTAAAGAGCAAAATGCCTACTGTGTCTCTGTACACAGTGCTGTAGGTTTTGGTAGGGAAGTTGGATATGTCTAAAACTCCCCTTCACTGTCCTGTACCCCACCTGTGAGTCCAGTCTACTACAGCCTCTGCTAAGAGGTCTGGACTTCGATAAGAGGTCAGGTCATTCGTCCCATAAAACACTGGGTTGCTGGTTCAAACTCGGCTCCTGCTGTTCCCACTATGTCACTACAGATAAAATCCCAAACACACTGATCATCAGACCAGTCAATATTTATTTAGGCGTCAATACAACAGACGGAAAAACAGATGGTAAAATAATGGTAAATGCAGGATATATGGACAATGGGTTTAAAAATGCAGATAGCAGTACATTAAAATGACAGAAATTAGTTACTAAATCAGTTTAAAAATATCCATTCCTTCTGATCCTGTGTGTGTGTGTGCAGATGTCACAGAGACAGATTGGCAGTGTGTGTTTGTGTCTCAGAGGGACAGGTTGACGTCACTCTTCTGTTTGCCAGAGCTGAGGCTGTGTATCATGGCGATCATAGAAGAGTGTTTGTTCAGCTCGTCCTCTTTCTTCTGCAGTTTGGCCTCCACCTGGGCTTTCTGCAGCTCCAGAGAGGATGCCTGGAGAGGAGAGGACACGAGAGGGGACAGGAGGAAAGGACAGGAGAGGGTGAAGGAGAGGAGAGTAGACAGGAGAGGAGACGGGACAGGGAAGGAGAGGGGACACAGACTTAGCCAACTTCCTTACCAGAAAGGACTTTATATTATAATCATTTAGATCTCCCCTTGTGGAGTTGGTTATTATCTTATTCAGTACTGTGTACAAGCTAGCTGGCGACACCCTCCCTCCTCCAATACTTTACCAGTGTGTTCTTACCCTGATGCTGGCGTCTTTTCTGGCCAGCTCAGTCTTGTTGAGTTCCTTCCTCAGAATATCCACTGTTTCCTCTAGTTCTTCCCTCTCTTTCTCTTTCGCTCTCCCCCTCTCCTCCTGACCCCGCAACTCACCACGCAGACCTGAGAGAAGAGGGACAGAGTTAGCGAGGGAAAGGGAGAAAGAGAGAGACAGTCAAAATGAGGGAAGGTAGGAGAGAGAAGGGGTTGGGAGTAAGAGAGGGAAGGAGAGAGTAAGAGAGTGGTAACTGGTTTAGCTCAAACTGACCTGTGAGGTCACAGTTTCTCTGCTGAAGCTCTGATTGAAAGGATTTCATTTGCTCCTGCCTCTCTTTCAGCTCACACAAAGCCCTGAAAAAGAGAAAGAAAAAATTATTGTAAATAGTTGGCGAGGGAATGTTTTTATTGCTACTGTGTCTATCTTACTTGTCGTGCTGTAGTCGTAGTGTGTCCTGGGTCTTCCTCAGTGTGTCCATCTGTTTAATGAGGGAGATATGAGCCGCCTGCAGCTCCTTCAACAGACGCTCACTCTCATTAAACCTACACAGGAACAGGAATCGCATCATCAAATACATGCATACGAAACGTCTTTGTAGAGAAGACCAGAGATCAGCGTGTGAGAGTGTGACCTGTTAAGCAGCTGGTTATAGGATCCTTTGAGAGACTGGTGTTCCTGAGAGTCAGCCTGCAGCCTAGCATTGTGTTGCAACAACTCCTCGATGTCTCCCTTCGCCCTCTCTGCCTCCAGCACCTGGCTGCCCAACTCCACCTAACAGACACACACCTGTTAGCATCTGCTAGCTAGTCTTTAGCAGAACAGTAACGCTAAACCTCTTAGCATGTGCTAACTCTTCTGTTACGAACCTGCAGCTCCTCTCTCCTCTGTTCAGCCTCCTTCAGCATAGATGCTAGCTTACGTGCCTACAGAGAGATCGAGACAAAGACCATCTGTGTTAGAAGCCAAGGCCTCTGTATGCGCGTCTGTGTGTGTGTGTGTGTGTGTGTGTGTGTGTGTGTGTGTGTGTGTGTGTGTGTGTGTGTGTGTTACCTCGGCCTCTGCCTGAGCTCGTTGACAGCGGTACTGAGTGATGAGGCGGTCAGCCTGAGAGAGAGCCAGAGCTTTGGCCTCTAACAGATCCTGTAACCTCCCCTCCTTAGACTGGAGAGAGAGGGAGAGAGAAGCAGTTACAATACTAACTCAATTAAATGTCTCATGGTGGTTACATCAAATGCAAATGCATCAGAGTTGACAGCACCACAGTGACCATCAGAGTTGACAGCACCACAGTGACCGTCAGAGTTGACAGCACCACCGTGACCATCAGAGTTGACAGCACCACAGTGACCGTCAGAGTTGACAGCACCACAGTGACCGTCAGAGTTGACAGCACCAGTGACCGTCAGAGTTGACAGCACCACAGTGACCGTCAGAGTTGACAGCACCACAGTGACCGTCAGAGTTGACAGCACCACCGTGACCATCAGAGTTGACAGCACCACAGTGACCGTCAGAGTTGACAGCACCACAGTGACCGTCAGAGTTGACAGCACCACAGTGACCATCAGAGTTGACAGCACCACCGTGACCATCAGTTGACAGCACCACCGTGACCATCAGAGTTGACAGCACCACTGTGACCATCAGAGTTGACAGCACCACAGTGACCGTCAGAGTTGACAGCACCACTGTGACCGTCAGAGTTGACAGCACCACTGTGACCGTCAGAGTTGACAGCACCACCGTGACCATCAGAGTTGACAGCACCACCGTGACCATCAGAGTTGACAGCACCACAGTGACCATCAGAGTTGACAGCACCACCGTGACCATCAGAGTTGACAGCACCACCGTGACCATCAGAGTTGACAGCACCACCGTGACCATCAGAGTTGACAGCACCACCGTGACCATCAGAGTTGACAGCACCACCGTGACCATCAGAGTTGACAGCACCACCGTGACCATCAGAGTTGACAGCACCACCGTGACCATCAGAGTTGACAGCACCACCGTGACCATCAGAGTTGACAGCACCACCGTAACCATCAGAGTTGACAGCACCACCGTGACCATCAGAGTTGACAGCACCACCGTGACCATCAGTTGACAGGTATGGAGTTGGAAGGTCTGGGGGAGATCCTCACCGCCAGAGAGGAGATCTTCTGTTCATAAACATCCATGATCTCTGACACACGCACATCCTTCATCTGATCCTGCAACTACAACACATACACGTCACACACACCATCTACAACACACATCATAATACAGACTCACACACACCATCTACAACACACGTCAGAATACAGACTCACACACACCATCTACAACACACGTCAGAATACAGACTCACACACACCATCTACAACACACGTCAGAATACAGACTCACACACACCATCTACAACACACGTCAGAATACAGACTCACACACACCATCTACAACACACGTCAGAATACAGACTCACACACACCATCTACAACACACGTCAGAATACAGACTCGCACACACCATCTACAACACACGTCAGAATACAGACTCACACACACCATCTACAACACACGTCAGAATACATACTCACACACACCATCTACAACACACGTCAGAATACAGACTCACACACACCATCTACAACACACGTCAGAATACAGACTCACACACACCATCTACAACACACGTCAGAATACAGACTCACACACACCATCTACAACACACGTCAAAATACAGACTCACATACACCATCTACAACACACGTCAGAATACAGACTCACACACCTCCATGCCGTTCTGTAGTTTCTCTATGAGGCTGTGAATGCTGTGGGAGGGGCTGGAGGGAGAAGGCCCTGATAGACTTTTCCCCATGGGGGCTGGGACATCCTGTTGCACAGCAACCCGTTTGACAGACAGCTCAGCCTCCCTCTGGCGATATGCATTGTTGGCAGCGATGCTCTCCCCTAGACTGAGACACAGGCAGCAGTCAGAATAAACACTGACTGACTAAACATGTGGATAGGTGTTCAATCACTCACACCAGCGAAGGGAAGTCTGGGAGAGGCGTGGCCTCCAACAGTAGACGAAGCCCGGTCTGAACATGCTCTCTGTGACTGGACGTCAGCGCCAGAGAGAGGGGCGTGACCATCCTCTGGTCCTGTAGGGAGAGACATTTAACTATGGCAATCTTTAAGCTCGGCTCCACAGGTGTGTGTGTGTGTGTGTGTGTGTGTACCTGTAGTATTCTGTAGAAGCTGGTCTCCATGTCCTTCACCTGCTGTCTCAGTTTACTCATCAACTCCACAGCCTTCAACACAGCCTCACCACACACCTGACTGGAACACACACAGGTGTTAACAACCATGTTCTGTGTGTGTATGTTCTGAGGATGTGTGTGGTCACTGACCTGAGGCTACTGTCGTGGCCGGTGAGGGGGCAGGTGAGCGGGTCATTGTTATGGCAACAGGAGAGCAGTCGTTCCACCTGAGAGAGACAGAGCTGGGAGCTCATCTGACGAGACACCACCCTACACACCGAGTCCTCACTACACAGCAGTGGAAGAGTTAAGGCTGACACACACACACACACACACACACACACACACACACACACACACACACACACACACACACACACACACACACACACACACACACACACACGTAAAGGATATTTAGCAGCAGGCTGGTGGTGTGTGTTGTGCGTATGCAGTGTGTTCTGAGCTGGCTGTCTGGTGCGGCTGGGTCCAGTCCCTGCAGTAGATCCAACACCACTGGAACCAACAACTCAACGAAGCCCAACACGCACACAGACACGACCTGTGAACCCAATGCCTCCTGGAGGGAAAAACACCAGGACAAAGAGCCAATCAGTGCAAGTCCCTTTATCTGCAGGAGTCATCAATGTGCTAGACTGAATTGGTGAAAGCGTTGTAGTGAAATCCAGGTTTCCACTTTTAGTTCTGTGTGTCCGTGTAGGGCTGCCGTACTTCCAGTAGTTCAGTCAGCAGCTGCAGGGCCTGTAGACAGCATAACTCCTCCCCCTCAGCCGGAGAGCTCAGCCATTGGATGAGAGCTAAGCCCGGCTCGGTTTTCTGCCCTGCGTCTAGGCCCGCCCCCTGTCTGCGGCTGGCAGCTCGGAGCCGTGGGGCGGCGGGACGGAACACGACCTCACACAGCAGAGACCTCAGGCCTGACACACCACACAGAGCCAGGAGCAGCTCCAACACCTTGGCAGCAGAGTCCGGGTCTTTAACATGTAGCAGACCCAACACCTGGGACACGCACACTGAGAAGTGTTCATACCTACAGAGAGGAGGGAGAGACATAAACAACATTACTTCTATTCTTCTATAAAACTATATATATATATGTGTGTGTGTGTGTGTGTGTACCTAGTCAGGTAGTCCGCCATCTTGGGGTTCTTTAGCAGGTCCACCAGTAGGTCTACAGAGTACTTCCTGGTTAGGGTTCCGTCGCCGTTGACAATGATGTTAAAGATCAGCTGGAATGTCTGGTGGATGTTCTTAGAATGGAACAGCTGAAACACAGACACACACACACACACACACACACACACACACACACACACACACACACACACACACACAGAGTCACAGAGCCCAGACAGAGACTTGTCACCACCAGAACTAAAGATAGAGAAAACCTTGGTGTGTGTGTGTGTGTCTCTGCATGTCATTGTGTGTGTGTGTGTGTGTGTGTGTGTGTGTGTGTGTGTGTGTGTGTGTGTGTGTGTGTGTGTGTGTGTGTGTCTACGCGTGCGTGTCTGTGTCTCTCGGTGTGTGTCTCTGTGCGTGCGTGAGTGAGTGAGTGTGTCTCTGTGCGTGCGTGAGTGAGTGTGTCTCTGTGCGTGCGTGAGTGAGTGTGTCTCTGCGTGCGTGCGTGTGTCTCTGTGCGTGCGTGCGTGAGTGTGTCTCTGCGTGCGTGCGTGCGTGCGTGTCTCTGTGCGTGCGTGCGTGAGTGTGTCTCTGTGCGTGCGTGCGTGCGTGAGTGTGTCTCTGTGCGTGCGTGCGTGCGTGAGTGTGTCTCTGTGCGTGCGTGCGTGCGTGAGTGTGTCTCTGTCTGTGCGTGCGTGCGTGCGTGCGTGAGTGTGTCTCTGTGCGTGCGTGCGTGCGTGAGTGTGTCTCTGTGCGTGCGTGCGTGAGTGTGTCTCTGTGCGTGCGTGCGTGCGTGAGTGTGTCTCTGTGCGTGCGTGCGTGAGTGTGTCTCTGTGCGTGCGTGCGTGCGTGCGTGAGTGTGTCTCTGTGCGTGCGTGCGTGAGTGTGTCTCTGTGCGTGCGTGCGTGCGTGCGTGTGTCTCTGTGCGTGCGTGCGTGCGTGAGTGTGTCTCTGTGCGTGCGTGCGTGAGTGTGTCTCTGTGCGTGCGTGCGTGAGTGTGTCTCTGTGCGTGCGTGCGTGAGTGTGTCTCTGTGCGTGCGTGCGTGAGTGTGTCTCTGTGCGTGCGTGCGTGTGTCTCTGTGCGTGCGTGCGTGTGTCCCTGTGAGTGCGTGCGTCTGTGCGTGCGTGCGTGAGCGTGTCTCTGTGCGTGCGTGAGTGTGTCTCTGCGTGCGTGCGTGAGTGTGTCTGTGTGCGTGAGTGTGTCTCTGTGCGTGCGTGCGTGAGTGTGTCTCTGTGCGTGCGTGCGTGAGTGTGTCTCTGTGCGTGCGTGCGTGAGTGTGTCTCTGTGCGTGCGTGCGTGCGTGAGTGTGTCTCTGTGCGTGCGTGCGTGCGTGAGTGTGTCTCTGTGCGTGCGTGCGTGAGTGTGTCTCTGTGCGTGCGTGCGTGAGTGTGTCTCTGTGCGTGCGTGAGTGTCTCTGTGCGTGCGTGAGTGTGTCTCTGTGCGTGCGTGAGTGTGTCTCTGTGCGTGCGTGAGTGTGTCTCTGTGCGTGCGTGAGTGTGTCTCTGTGCGTGCGTGTGTCTCTGTGCGTGCGTGAGTGAGTGTGTCTCTGTGCGTGAGTGTGTCTCTGTGCGTGCGTGAGTGTGTCTCTGTGCGTGCGTGCATGCGTGCGTGAGTGTGTCTCTGTGCGTGCGTGCGTCTCTGTGCGTGCGTGCGTGAGTGTGTCTCTGTGCGTGCGTGCGTGAGTGTGTCTCTGTGCGTGCGTGCGTGAGTGTGTCTCTGTGCGTGCGTGCGTGAGTGTGTCTCTGTGCGTGCGTGCGTGAGTGTGTCTCTGTGTGTGCGTGCGTGAGTGAGTGTGTCTCTGTGCGTGCGTGCGTGAGTGAGTGTGTCTCTGTGCGTGCGTGCGTGAGTGAGTGAGTGTGTCTCTGTGCGTGCGTGCGTGAGTCTCTGTGCGTGCGTGCGTGTGTCTCTGTGCGTGCGTGCGTGAGTGAGTGAGTGTGTGTGCGTGCGTGTGTGTGTCTCTGTGCGTGCGTGCGTGAGTGTGTCTCTGTGCGTGCGTGCGTGAGTGTGTCTCTGTGCGTGCGTGCGTGAGTGTGTCTCTGTGCGTGCGTGCGTGAGTGTGTCTCTGTGCGTGCGTGCGTGAGTGTGTCTCTGTGCGTGCGTGCGTGAGTGTGTCTCTGTGCGTGCGTGCGTGAGTGTGTCTCTGTGCGTGCGTGCGTGAGTGTGTCTCTGTGCGTGCGTGCGTGAGTGTGTCTCTGTGCGTGCGTGCGTGAGTGTGTCTCTGTGCGTGCGTGCGTGAGTGTGTCTGTGCGTGCGTGTGTCTGTGCGTGAGTGTGTCTCTGTGCGTGTGTGCGTGCGTGAGTGAGTGTGTCTCTGTGCGTGCGTGAGTGAGTGTGTCTCTGTGCGTGCGTGAGTGAGTGTGTCTCTGTGCGTGCGTGAGTGAGTGTGTCTCTGTGCGTGCGTGAGTGAGTGTGTCTCTGTGCGTGCGTGAGTGAGTGTGTCTCTGTGCGTGCGTGAGTGAGTGTGTCTCTGTGCGTGCGTGAGTGAGTGTGTCTCTGTGCGTGCGTGAGTGAGTGTGTCTCTGTGCGTGAGTGAGTGTGTCTCTGTGCGTGCGTGAGTGAGTGTGTCTCTGTGCGTGCGTGAGTGAGTGTGTCTCTGTGCGTGCGTGAGTGAGTGTGTCTCTGTGCGTGCGTGAGTGAGTGTGTCTCTGTGCGTGCGTGAGTGAGTGTGTCTCTGTGCGTGCGTGAGTGAGTGTGTCTCTGTGCGTGCGTGAGTGAGTGTGTCTGTGCGTGCGTGCGTGAGTGTGTCTGTGCGTGCGTGCGTGAGTGTGTCTGTGCGTGCGTGAGTGAGTGTGTCTCTGTGCGTGCGTGAGTGAGTGTGTCTCTGTGCGTGCGTGCGTGAGTGTGTCTCTGTGCGTGCGTGCGTGAGTGAGTGTGTCTCTGTGCGTGCGTGAGTGTGTCTCTGTGCGTGCGTGAGTGTGTCTCTGTGCGTGCGTGAGTGTGTCTCTGTGCGTGCGTGAGTGTGTCTCTGTGCGTGCGTGAGTGTGTCTCTGTGCGTGCGTGAGTGTGTCTCTGTGCGTGCGTGAGTGTGTCTCTGTGCGTGCGTGAGTGTGTCTCTGTGCGTGCGTGAGTGTGTCTCTGTGCGTGCGTGAGTGTGTCTCTGTGCGTGCGTGTGTCTCTGTGCGTGCGTGAGTGTGTCTCTGTGCGTGAGTGTGTCTCTGTGCGTGCGTGAGTGTGTCTCTGTGCGTGCGTGCATGCGTGCGTGAGTGTGTCTCTGTGCGTGCGTGCGTGAGTGTGTCTCTGTGCGTGCGTGCGTGAGTGAGTGTGTCTCTGTGCGTGCGTGCGTGAGTGTGTCTCTGTGCGTGCGTGCGTGAGTGTGTCTCTGTGCGTGCGTGCGTGAGTGTGTCTCTGTGCGTGCGTGCGTGAGTGTGTGTCTGTGCGTGCGTGCGTGAGTGTGTGTCTGTGCGTGCGTGCGTGAGTGAGTGTGTCTATGTGGGTGCGTGCGTGAGTGAGTGTGTCTCTGTGCGTGCGTGCGTGAGTGAGTGTGTCTCTGTGCGTGCGTGCGTGAGTGAGTGTGTCTCTGTGCGTGCGTGAGTGA